>NC_083433.1:15911929-16231929 GCF_020745735.1 Hemiscyllium ocellatum
GCGCACCATGCTCTATGTTAAAAAGTTGCCCCTGAGATCCCTTTTAAATCTTTCCCCTCTCAACTCAAAGCCATGATTCCCCTACCCCAGGAAAAAGACCTTGGCTATTCACCCTATCCATGTCCCCCCATGATTTTGTAAACCTCTATAGGGTCATCCCTTAGCCTCTGACACTTCAGGGAAAATAGCCCCAGCCTCTCCCTATAGCTCAAACGTTCCAACACCAGCAATATCCTTGTAAATCTTTTCTGCACCCTTTCAAAATTAACAACATCCTTCCTATAGCAGGAAAACTAGAATTGAACACAATATTCCAAAAGTGGCCTAACCAATGTCTTGCACAGCTGCAACATGACCTCCCATCTCCTCTACTCAATGCACTGACCAAAAAAGACAAACGCCTTTTTCACTATCCCATCTACCTGCGACTCCACCTTCAAGGAGCTGTGAACCTGCACTCCAAGGTCTCTTTGTTCAGCAATGCTCCCCAGGACCTTACCATTAAGTGTATAAGTCCTGCCTTTCCAAAATACACCACCTCACAATCATCTAAATTAAATGCCATCTGCCACTCCTCAGCCCATTGGCTTAAGAGTGACTGTTTGAATCGAAGTCTTGCTAAGATTGCATTTTATTCAATATTATGTGAACTATGTCCACTGTTCCTGCACAATAACATCTCCCTCCAGACATCTCTGTCATGGGATCATTCACATCACTCCCAGCCAATTCAAACCCCACCAGCCGTTGGGATTTGAATTTACTATTTGCATATTTGAGAGTTAATCTGCCATGGGGAGTGCTTCTGTGAATGTCACAGATATACCAATGTCTTGTGACTAAGGAGCCATTGGATATGATGCCTCACAAGAAATACATTCCTGAAAGCGTGATAAAATTCCCCAATGACCCTTTCAAACCCACGGTCACTTCCTTCTAAAAGGGTAAGTGCAGCACAGTGGCTCAGTGGTTAGCACTACTACCTCATAGAGCCAGAACCCTATGTTCAATTCTACCCTCAGGTGGCTGTGGGTCTGGAGTCACATGTAGGCCAGACCTGGTAAAGATGGTTCGTTCAAAATCATAATGGTGCCACGACCGTATAAGCTGGAGCTAAGGAGTAGGATGGTTCACTACAACGGCCTGTGAATGGCAGTGATAAGGAGGTGTGTTTCTCTCCAGAAAAGATGATCCTTCCTTAGATGATGTTAATGAGCCTGATGGGCTTTTCCTGACTCATGGTCATTATTAGATTCTTTACTGAATTCAAATTCCACCATCTACCATGTCAGGATTCAAACCCAGGCTTCCAGAACACTAACTGGGTCTCTGGATTAATACCAGTCTTGGCCATCACTTCCCCTCCCTGTGGGCAAATAGCTGGCCTTTTTTCTTATATTCATTCTAGGGATGTAGGTGTCTCTGGCTAGTTCAGGATTTATTACCCGTTCCCAAGTGTCTTGGAGAAGGCAGAGGGGAGATGCCTCGTTGAACCACTGCTGTCCATTTGAGCGGGTTGACCCACAATGCCGTGAGGGAGAGGATGCCAGGATTTTGACCCAGCAACAGTGAAGGAATGGTGATATATTTCCAAGTCAGGATTGTGAGTGGTCTGGAGGGGAACTTGCAGGGGGTGGTGTTCCCATGTCTCTGCTGCCCTTGTCCTTCTAGATAACAGATGCTGTGAATGGAATGAGTTGGAGTGATGTATCATGTAGATGGTACACGTAGCTGTCTCTGTGTGCCAGTGCTGGAAGGAGTAACAACTGGGGGCCTCTTGCTATGGGTTGGTGTAGTAGCTCAGTGGTTAGCATTGCTGCCTCACAGCACCAGGGACCTGGGTTTAATTCCAGCCTTTGGTAGTTGTCTGTGTGGAGTTTGCATATTCTCCCTGTGTCTGCATTGGTTTCCTCCCACAGTCTCAAGATGTGTGGGTTGACCATGGGAAATTGTCTCATAGCATGTGGGGATGTGTGTGTGTTAGCCATGGGAAATGCATGGGGGTGGGTGTGTGTGTGTCTAGGTGGGGTGCTCTTTGGAGGGTCAGTGTCGACTTGCTGGGTGAATGGTTGGTTTCCTCACAGTAGGGATTCTATTTATTTTATCAGCAAGTTTGCAGATGCATGAAAATTGGTGGAGTAGCAGAAAGCATAAGGGACTGTCAAAGAATACAGGAGGATATAGATAGACTGGAGAGTTGGGCGGAGAGGTGGCAGATGGAGTTTAATCCAGACAAATGTGAAGTGATGCATTTAGGCAAGTCTAATTCTAGAGCGAATTATACAGTAAATGGAAGAGCCTTGGGAAAAGTTGATGAGCAGAGAAATCTGGGAGTGCAGGTCCATTGTACCCTGAAGGTTGCTGCACAGGTGGATGGAGTGGTCAAGAAGGCATATGGTATGCTTGCCTTCATTGGACTGGGTATTGAGTATAAGAGCTGGCCGGTCATGTTAAAATTGCACAAGGCATTGGTTCGGCCGCATTTAGAACACTGTGTACAGTTCTGGTCATCACATTACCAAAAGGATGTGGACGCTTTGGAGAGGATTCAGAGAAGGTTTACAAGGATGTTGCCTGGTATGGAAGGTGCTAGCTATGAAGAGAGGTTGAGTAGGATAGGTTTGTTTTCATTAGATAAAAGAAGATTGAGGGGGGACCTGATTGAGGTTTACAAAATCATGAAGGGTATAGACAGAGTAGATAGAGATAAGCCAGGGTGTTATCCCAGGGTGAAGGATTCAATAACGAGACGTCACACTTTCAAGGTGAGAGTTCAACAGTTTAAGGGGGATACACAAAACAAGTATTTCACACAGAGGGTGGTGGGTGTTTGGAACGCATTACCGGCAGAGGTGGTAGAGGCAGGCACGGTAGATGTGTCTGGACAGAAGCATGAGTAGGTGGGGAGCAGAAGGATACAGATGCTTGGGAATTGGGTGACAGACTTAGACAGTAGATTTGGATCAGCTCAGGTTTGGAGGGCCGAAGGGCCTAATCCTGGGCTGTAAATTTTCTTTTGTTCTTAATTCTTTATCTCTTTACGATCCCGGAGCTGGCAGGAGAGGGATCCAATTGAAGCATTACTTTACTCTGCTTAAGTAAGGCACGGCCACACAAATCAAAACAAGTTCATCAAAGGCCAGTTACTGTGACTGGCTCAGAAACATTTGTTCCTTCACGCTCACCAGGCATAAGTAATTGCAGCTCAGTTACACTGCTCTCCTGCACCCTCCATCTCTGCATTCTGATATCCGAGGACACATCTCCCTCTGCTGGGTTAGGACTGATGTAACACCAATAGCCATCTCCCAGTGGCAAAAGCAGAGACTTCCCTCATTCCCCAGTTTTTGGTGACTGAATATGAGGTGTTGGTTTTTAGATGGAAATACTTAGGGATGGACCTTTGATATATTAACAGGGGTTGCCAGATAGAAGACCCTGCACAATGAAGAACATACCATTCAGCTGGATGAGAAGTTGGAGAGGGTTCAGAAGAGATTATATTCCCTACAGTGTGGAGACAGGCCATTTGGCCCGACAAGTCCACACCGACCCTCCAAGCAGTAACCCACCCAGACCCATTTCCCTCTGACTGATGCACCTAACACTATGGGCAATTTAGCACGGCCAATTCACCCTGACCTGCACATCTTTGGACTGTGAGAGGAAACCAGAGCACCCGGAGGAAACCCACGCAAACACAGAGAGAATGCACAAATTCCACACAGTCACCTGAGTTGGGAATCGAACCAGTCTGTGAGTGCTGTGAGACAGCAGTGTTAATCACCATGCCACCCTAGGCTGTTGTCGGGTACGGAAGGTTTGAGTTATAAAGAAAGGCTGGATAGGCTGAGACTCTTTTCACTGGAGCATCAGAGGTTGAGAGGAGACCTTATAGGATTGAAGTGAATCGAATTTATTGTCACGTGTATTGAGGCACAGTGAAAAGCTTTGTCTTGTGAGCAATACAAGGAGATCACAGAGTTAAGTAGCATAGATAGTAAATAATAGGGGAACAGCGGCAAAAACAAAAACACAGGGACAGGCGAATGTTAAGAGTTTGAGAGTCCATTCAGTATTCTAACAACAGTAGGGTAGAATCTGTTTCGAAACTGGCTGGTGTGTGTGTTCAGGCTTCTGTACCTTCTCCCCGATGGTAGAAGTTGTAGAACGGCATTGCCAGGGTGGGATGGATCTTTGAGAATGCTGGCGGCCTTTCCTTGACAGCGGGCCTGGTAGATGGATTCTATAGATGGGAGGTTGGCCTTTGTGATTGTCCGGACCGAGTTCACCACGCTCTGTAACCGTCTCCCATCTTGAATGGTACAGTTGCCATATCAGGGAGTGATACACCCAGACAGAATGCGCTCAGTGGTGCACCTATAAAAGTTGGCAAGGATATTCGCCGTCAGCTGCCTGAGGAAGAAGAGACATTGTTGGGCCTTTGTAACCAGTGCGTCCACATGAAGAGTCCAAGAAAGCTTGTTGTGGATGACCACTCCCAGGAGCTTGACACTCTCCACTCGTTCCACCTCTATGCTGTTAATGTGTAGGGGGGAGCATGAGCAACATCCCGCCTAAAGTCAATAATGAGTTCCTTGGTTTTGCCGGCATTGAGAGCTCGGTTGTTATCAGTGCATCGTTTTTCCAGGTCTTCCACCTCTCGTTTGTAGTGTGTTTCGTTGCCATCTGAGTTTCGACTGACTATGGTGGTGTTATCAGCGAATTTGTAAATGGTATTAGTCCGGTATTTGGCAACCTCGTCATGGGTATACAGTGAGTACAGTAGGGGGCTGAGTACACACCCCCAGGGGCTCCAGTGTTGAGTGTTAGTGAGGATGAAATATTGTCCCCAGTCTTCACTGATTGTGGCCTGTGGGCCAGGAAACTGAGAATCCAGTTGCAGAGAGTGAGGCTTAGTCTGGGATCACTAAGTTTGGTAATCAGTCCCGGGGGGATAATAGTGTTGAAGGCTGAACTGTAGTCAATGAGTAGCAAAGGGGTATAGATTGGGTTATTGGTCGTTGTCTTTTCCCTGGGATGGGTGATTTCAAGACTAAGGGGCACATTTTTAAAGTGAGAGAAGTGAAGTTTAAAGCAGACATTGGGGTAAATGTTTTACACAGAGGGTGGTTCGCGTGTGGAATGAGTTTCCAGAGGAAGTGATGGATGCGGGTACAGTTACAATGTTTAAAACACATTTGGATAAGTTCATGAATAGGAAAGGTTTGGAGGGATATGGGCCAGGAACAGGCAGGTAGCATTAGTTTATTTGGGATTATGTTCGGCATGGACTGGTTAGACCAAAGGGTCTATTTCCATGTTGTATGACTTTATGACTGTAACTCTGTGTGCCTCATATATATATATTAAATAGATTAAACTAATAAATTTGCTTCATATCAAAGCACCCCTGTTTTCTTGTATTAATTTTGATCAGACCTGGTTAGGTGCATCCAGCCTAACATTATACCCACCAACTCTTGTTGCTATCTTGTGCTATCTCACGTCTGATCCTCACACATTTACCATTTTCATCACTCAACCTTTGTCATTGTGTTTTGATCTGCCAAATCTTGAGCTCCAGAATCCCTTTCCTTACAGCCTCTGTTGAGTAGCACAGTGGCTTAGTGGTTAGCACTGTTGCCACACAGCGCCAAAGAACCTGGGTTCAATTCCAGCCTTGGGCGACTGTGTGTGTGGAGTTTGCACATTCGCCCCGTGTCTGTGCGGGTTTCGTCTGGATGCCTGTGGTTTCCTCCCATAGTCCAATGATGAGCAGGTTAAGCGAATTAGACGTGGGAAATGTAGGGGATGGGTCCGGGTGGGATGCCCCTCAGGGGGTCTGTGTGGACTTGGTGGGCCAAATGGCCTGCTTCCACATTGTAGGTATTCTACGATTCTTAATTAGTAACAAGTTGAAGGGCCATCGAGAGTGGTGTTAAGGATGAGATTGGATGGGCTAAGACCCACCTGTCTTGTAACGTGCGTCTCACTCTCGAGAAGGGAGTGCAATCTATAATCATGACAGAGATTTTAAGGTCAGTCTTTCACATAGTTCAATGGGAAGATGTAAAATGAGGCTGATGTGTCACCCTCTCACACTTTTAAATGGAGCTTTCTCGATTTTAAGACATTGCTTAATGGCCCAGAAAGCTCAGTTCTGACACAGTTCCATTACAACCATGTCAGCAGGGATTAATCAGCAGAAAACACAACAACCTACGACACAGATAGTTACAAGCAAAGAGTACTCCAAGTCCCATTTAATATCACCTTTCCTGAATGCAGACACTGGTTTCCCATTGCCATTTGTCACTGTCAAAAGCTAGACGTTTTTGGGTCCTCCTCAAGTTCAGGCATGTTTCTTTATGTTATTATAACTCTATTACGAGAGTAAATAAGGAGGGACTGTTCAGCCGTGACTGAAGAATTGAAATTGGAAAACATGATATCAGTGACAACATGAGGCCGAAATAATTTTAAGCAGCGAGTTATGAAGGTGTGAGGAGATTCAGTTCAGGGGTTTCAAAAGGAGTTGGGCAAATATTTGGAGTGGAAGGCGTAGCTGGGTTTTAGATACAATATGGAAGTGGGATTCTTACTTAATCATTAAGGGGTTCTGGGCAGCATTGGCTGTGCCAGCATTTATTGACCATCTGCAATTAGCCTGCAGAGGGCACTGGTGAGCTGCCTTCTTGAACCGCTACAGTCCATATCATGTATGGACTCTCAGAGTGCCCTCAGGGAGGGAATGTCAGGATTCTGACCCAGTGACAGTGAGGGAACGGCGATATGTTTCCAAGTTAGGATGGGGAGTGGCTTGTTGGGAAACTTGCAGGTGATGGTGTTCCCATGTATCTGCTGCCCTTGTCCTTCTGGGTGGGAGAGGTCATGGATTTGGGAGGGCTTGGTGAGAATGATCCTTGGGAGCTCCAACACAGAGCCCGCGTGCATAATGGGCTGAATAACCTCCTTATTGATATTTTCCAATTGAGCTGTTCAGAGATATCATTACGCACCTCTGGAGCAGGTAGGACTTGACCCCTGGCTCAGAGGTAGGGATATTACCTCCACACCACAAGAGCCTTCAATGGCCTTCTTATGTATTCCATCACTGATGACTCAATGTTTTCCCTTTCATTGTCAGAGGGAGGATTGGTTATACCGACAACAGTGGGTTCAAATCCTGCCTCCAGCTGAGATTACCCTGAAGGGCCTCTCCTTCTCAACCTCTCCCCTCACCTGAGGCAGGGTGAGCCCCCTCAGGTTAAACCACCACTGGTCATCTCTCACTAAGGACAGAGCAACCATGCAGGTCTGGCCACTTTGACGTTTACCCGGAATATGGATGTCGTTGGACAGAGCAGTATGCATCGCCCAGAGGACACTTAGAAGTCAACAGCATTGCTGTGGGATCAAAGCATGTCATATCCTGTACTGTAGACTTTGTCCGGCTGCTCAACAAAGCCACAACTTTGCAGGATGCATGTGGCGTCAAACAGTTGTGGCACTGGAAAAGCACAGCCGATTAGGCAGTGTCCAAGGAACAGGCGAGTCATCAGGAAGGGCTTATGCTCGAAACGTCGACTCTCCTGCTCCTCGGATGTTGCCTGACCAGCTGTACTTTTCCAGCACCACACTTTTTGACACTGATCTCCAGCATCTGCAGTCCTCACTTCCTCCCAGGATGCATGTGGAGTCGGGGTTTGCTGTGGGTGTACTTTGAGCAGCATTATCCTCAATTCTTTCCTGAAATCCTTCTTTCCTTGGCATAGGGCTGTCAGCTCTGCCTGATACCTTCCAGCCAGGAGACTGTGGGTTCAAACCACTCTCGAGAGACCAGATGCTGTAATCTGGACTGGCACTGTTATGTAGCACGGATGTACTGTTCGAGTTGCTGTTATTCTGATGAAACGTCAACTTCTTTTTAGACTTCAGTCAGATTTCAATGATCCAAGAGCAGAAGAAAATAAGCAAGAGACTGTCCTTACCTAATCTTAGGACAAGCCAGAGACACGCATGAGAATTCCTAGAAGCATGGTATTCCAACCGGAACTCTATCAACAAACACATCGAGTTAGACCCCATCTACCACCCCCTGAGAAAAAGAATAGGAAATGACATCACCACAGGAAATGACATCACCAACCCAAAGAAACCCAAACATATAAATAGAAAGCAGGAATCATATACACTGCTTCCCCAGAGGCTCACTGAAGATGTTATCTAGTATGATGACGAAACATCTGGAAATGAACCTTCCTGCTCAGCAAGCAAACCTACATCCAGAACTTCAATCTGAGCTACAAATCTTCTCAAAACTCGCTATTACCTAATACAACTTACATCATTCCATTAATCGATCATGGTCATTTGTCAGACCTGTATAAATGATGGCAATCCAAATGCTTAGGCATCCAAAGCATACTGGATATGTGATGCTTTGGGAAATCTCTTTTAAAATACTTTGAGTGTGTGTGAGACAGCATTCAGACTGTGGTCAGACATTCCTATCAGATATTCTGTACCATTCTCCATGAGGGATGTTACATTAAAATACCAGATTTGGCAACTCAAATCAAAGTCAGTTGTGTAAAGTCAGCACCATGTGGACTGCTCCTTTAATTCTTTTGTTTGGAAAAAGAAATAAATAATGTGCACTTACATGGCATCTTTCACACCTCAAGAATCTCCAGAAGCTCCCTCCCATTTTAGACTCTTGACGGGTTGACACTGTTGTTGAGAAGCTATACACAATAGGGGGACCTCAATTTGCTACTTGGGTTAAGTTCCAAAATAATTTAATTCTGCAGCCTCCCCCCTCCCCCCGCCCACCACATCTTTAACAATGCTGCTGCAGTCCTTTGAATAGCTGCATTCATGGTCTCAGTGTCTGCTCCTTAACAGCAGACATCCAATAACGTGAGGAGAAGGTGAGGACTACAGATGCTGAAGATCAGAATCGAGAGTGTGGCGCTGGAAAAGCACAGCAGGTCAGGCAGCATCCGGGGAGCAGGAGAATCGACGTTTCAGGCATAAGACCTTCCTCATTTCCTCCTAGATAATTTCAACATTCCTAGGAAGCCTCTTCCAAGGCTGCTTATCTTGAAGTTCTCTATTCCTGATGAACAGCTTATACCCGAAATGTCGATTCTCCTGCTCCTTGGATGGAGAGAGTGTGGTGTTGGAAAAGCACAGCAGGTCAGGCAGCATCCGAGGAGCAGGAGAATCGATAGCCCTTCATCAGGAATGGAGAACCTCTTCAAGGTCGGCATCCTTGGAAGAGGCTTCACAGTTGGGCTGGAAGCAACTAGGAGAAAATGAGGAATGGCTTATGCCCGAAACGTCGAGTCTCCTGCTTCTCAGATGCTGCCTGACCTGCTGTGCTTTTCCGGCATCACACTCTCTCCACCTGCTGAGTTTCTCCAGCACTTTTTCTGTGTTTTGTTTCAGATCTCCAGCATCTGTAGTTTTTTTTCTAACCTCTACTCCATATTTAATCACGCCTGCAGAGAGAAGGAAAGATCTGAACCTTATTAAGTGGAGCAAGCTCAATAGTTTGAAACGACAACACTATTAAAGCCATTATGTTTGGGGCCTTTAAGACCGTTTGCTAACAACATAATTGGCAAATTGAGAAACAAAAGCAGAAATTGTTTGGCAGCATCTGCGGGAAGTAATCCAAACTAACCGCGGACGCTGCAAATCAGAAACAAAAACAGAAATTGCTGGAAAAGCTCAGCAGGTCTGGCAGTATCTGTGGAGAGAAAGCAGAGTGAACATTTCGAGTCCAGTGAGCCTTCCTCAGTACTGAAGTCAGTCGATCCGAAACATTAGCTTTGATTTCTCCCCACAGATGCTGCCAGACCTGCTGAGCTTTTCCAGTAACTTCTGTTTGCGGGAAGAAAGTAGAGTTAAAGATCGTGTCTGTTGATTCTGCGTCAGGTTTAGCTTCCTGCTGAAAAATGGTTTATAATATTATTTGTTATATTATTTGTTAATTCAACAGAGTAGAATTCCATTTAAAATACCATTACAAAGGGCACAGAAAAGAATACATTTCCTTTCAAAACAATAATTAATTTGCAAAACCTATATCCTGATGAAGGGCTTTTGCCCGAAATGTCGGATTCTCCTGCTCCTTCAATGCTGCTGCAACACATTTTCCAGCAACACATTTTCAGCTCTGATCTCCAGCATCTGCAGTCCTCACTTTCTCTATATCCTTTCAAACCGTCTAATCATCATATAGAAATTAATTTTGGTTCTGTGAACATTATCTTCAAGTGATCTGAAACCATTGTCAAAGAATTTCATATTCAGGTTTACCACATATGTCTGGTCATTGAATTCCAAGTCTATAAGTAAATTTAATTTGTGATTATCAGAGACGCAATGCTTTGGGATGAGCTAGTCAATATAAGACCATAAGACATAGGAGTGGAAGCAAGGCCATTCAGCCCATCAAGTCCACTCCACCATTTAATCATGGCTGATGGGCATTTCAATGCCACTTACTCTCACACTCCCTGTAGCCCTTAATTCCTTGCGAGATCAAGAATTTATCAATCTCTCCCTTGAAGATAATTAATGTCCCAGCCTCCACTGGGCTCCCTGGCAATGAATTCCACAGGCCCACCACTCTCTGACTGAATATGAGGAGGTGATGGCCTAGTGTCATCGCTGAAATGATCACCTGGAGATTGAAGACTAGGGTTCAAATCCCACTGATGCCAGCTCCTTGGAATGGTGAGTCCAATGATGACCATGAAAGTGTTGCCAATAATTGGAGAAACCTCTCTGGTTCATTAATGTCCTTTAGAGAAGGAGAGATGATGGCCTGGTGGTGCTATCACTGGACTGTTAACACAGAGATCCAGGATTACTAAATGTTCCAGGGGTCCAGGTTCACAACTCACTCCAGCAGATGGTGGAATTTGAATTCAATTTTAAAATATCAGGAATTAAAAGTCAAAAGATGACCATGCAGCTATTAGATTTCAAGACTGGGAACATGTTTTTAGGGTGAGAGGAGAAAGATTTTAAAAAAGCACATGAGGGCAATGTGTTTTACACAGGGCATAGTTTGTATCTGGAATGAACTTCCTGAGGAAGGGGGTATGGTTACAATATTTAAAAGACATTTGGATAAGAAATGTTTAGAGGGATATGGGTCAGGAGCAGGCAGGTGGCACTAGTTTAGTTTGGGATTATGGTCGGTATGGATTGGTTGGACCGAAGGGTCTGTTTCTGTGCTGGATGACTCTACGATTGCTGGAAAAGCCTAGTATGTCCTTTAGGGAAGGACATTGTCCGGCCTACATGTGACCCCAGACCCACCCTAAGTGATTGACTCTTAACTGCCCTTTAGGACAACTAGAGATGGGCAATAAATAAAAAATTGAAGGACTTGCGAATGCTGTAAATCAGACACAACAACAGAAATCCCTGCAGGTCTGGCAGCATCTATGGAGTGAAATTAGAGTTAACGTCTCAGATTATCCCCTTACCTGAGAAAGGACTTACTGGCACTGGAGGGGTTGCAGAGAAGGTTTATGAGGTTGATTCCGGAGTTGAGGGGGGGTTGGCTCATGAGGAGAGACTGAGTAGACTGGGATTATATTCATTGGAACTCAGAAGATTGAGGTGGGGGGGGCACATATAAAATTATGAAGGGGATAGATAAGATAGAAGTAGAGAGGATATTTCCACTGGCAGGTGTAACCAGGACAAGAGGGTATAGCCTCAAGGTTAGAGGGCACAGGGTTGAGAAGGAACATTTTTCACCCAGAGGGTTGCTAATCAATGGAATTCCTTTCCCAGTGAAGTAGTTGATACTACTTCAGTAAATGTTTTTAAAGTTAAGGTAGATATTTTTTGAACAGTAAAGGAATTAAGGGTTAGGGTGAGCAGGTAAGTGGAGCTGAGTCCATAAAAACATCAGCCATGACCTTACTGAATGGCGATGGCCTACTCCTGCTCCTAGTTCTTATGTTCTTATATTCAGTGACCCTTGACCCGAAACATTAACTCTGATTTCTCTCCACAGATACTGTCAGACCTGCTGAGCTTTTCCAGCAATTTCTGTTTTTGTTTCTGATGGGCAGTAAATGGTGGCCTAAACGGTGATGCCTCTAAGTCCCATGAAGGAATAATGTAATATGAACATCGAGGTGCCAAACGGTGCCAACTCTCCAGTGAACAACACTAGAAAAAATAAAACATAGGGAGATAAACAAAAAGGGCTGAGATTCTGTTCATTTTCTATGAAGACTTTTATTTACCAGATGTAAAATTATTGCAAATGGGAGAGACAAGGGCCATTTGTGCAATAGCCAAGTACCATACAGGGAGAGGCTGAACAGGCTGGGGCTGTTTTCCCTGGAGCATCGGAAGCTGAGGGGTGACCTTATAGAGGTTTAGAAAATCATGGGGGGCATGAATAGGGTAAAGAGACAAGGTCTTTTCCCTGGGATGGGGGAGTCCAGAACTAGAGGGCATAGGTTTAGGGTGAGAGGGGAGAGATATAAAAGGGACCTAAGGGGCAACATTTTTATGCAGAGTGTGGTACGCGTATGGAATGAGCTGCCAGAGGAAGTGATGGAGGCTGGTACAATTACAGCATTTAAAAGGCATTTGGGTGGGTATATGAATAGGAAAGGTTTGGAGGGATATGGGCCGGGTGCTGGCAGGTGGGACTAGATTGGGTTGGGATATCTGGTTGGCGTGGACCGAAGGATCTGTTTCCATGCTGTACATCTCTCTGACTCTATGAATCTAGGACCTTGAAGGGATCATAGAGGATCATAGAATCCCTACAACATGGAAACAGGCCTTTCGGCCCAACAAGTCCACATCAACCCTCTGAAAAGTAACCCGACCAAACCCATTCCCGAGAGTCTATTTCTGTGCTGTTCATCGCTATGAATCTGTGGCTAATGGGTCATTTTAGGTTGATGAAGGGAGGCAGCACAACTCAAGATTGGACGTGATTGGTCAAATGATGGCTGGAGCCTGGGGGCAAGACACATGACGAAAGCCCCCCACAAGGAAGACATTTCATCACAGCTGACAATCCACGAGGTACCACTCCATGTGTTCAGGTGTGATCAGAATGTTCCCATCAGGTTATTGCTGGAGAGCTATCCACAGAGTTAATAAGTGAATAAAATGGCAGTGAAATATAGACACAACAGAAAAGGAATAAAGGCAATCCATAGAGATAATAACCAACAAAGAGATTGATTCCTAAAAAAAGAGTAAAGAATGATCTGATAGAGCTCTTTAAGTTTTGAGAAAAAGACTTTTGATGGAATGGGATAATGAGAGATAGTTTTCTTTTATGGGAGAGAGCTGCACTTGAGTTCATCATTACAAAGTGAAATCCTGCGAGGAATTTATAAAGAAACCTGAGGTATATTCTATGCAACTCAAAAGAATGGAAGGCAATCAAATTGAAACATATAAAAATGTAAATTGGCTTGATAGCGTTGACTCTGTGAGTTTGTTTCTGCTGGTCTATGAAATAAAACATGAGCCAACAGTCTCAAAATAAGATGCTGATCATAGAGTCATAGAGTCGTAGAGATGTACAGCATGGAAACAGACCCTTCGGTCCAACCCGTCCATGCCGACCAGATATCCCAACCCAATCTAGTCCCACCTGCCAGCACCCGGCCCATATCCCTCCAAACTCTTCCTATTCATACACCTATCCAAATGCCTCTTAAATGTTGTAATTGTACCAGCCTCCACCACTTCCTCTGGCAGCTCATTCCATACACATGCCACCGTCTGTGTGAAAACATTGCCCCTTAGGTCTCTTTTATGTCTTTCCACTCTCATCCTAAACCTATGCCCTCTAGTTCTGGACTCCCCCAACCCCAGGGAAAAGACTTTGTCTATTTACCCTATCCATGCCCTCATAATTTTGTAAACCTCTATAAGGTCACCCCTCAGCCTCTGACGCTGTAGGGAATACAGCCCCAGCCTGTTCAGCCTCTCCCTATAGCTCAAATCCTCCAACCCTGGCAACATCCTTGTAAATCTTTTCTGAACCCTTTCAAGTTTCACAACATCTTTCGATAGGAAGGAGACCAGAATTGCATGCAATATTCCAACAATGGCCTAACCAATGTCCTGTACAACCTCAACATGACCTCCCAACTCCTGTACTCAATATTCTGACCAATAAAGGAAAGCATACTAAACGCCTTCTTCACTATCCTCGCTACCTGCGACTCTACTTTCAAGGAGCTATGAACCTGCACTCCAAGGTCTCTTTGTTCAGCAACACTCCCTAGGACCTTACCATTAAGTGTGTAAGTCCTGCTAAGATTTGTTTTCCCAAAATGCAGCACCTCGCATTAATCTGAATTAAACTCCATCTGCCACTTCTCAGACCACTGGCCCATCTGGTCCAGATCCTGTTGTAATCTGAGGTAACTTGCTTCACTGTCCACTACACCTCCAATTTTGGTGTAATATGCAAACTTACTAACTGTACCTCTTATGCTCGCATCCAAATCATTTAAGTAAATGACAAAAAGTAGAGAGCTCAGCACCGATCCTTGTGGCACTCCACTGGTCATAGACCTCCAGTCTGAAAAATAACCCTCCACCACCACCCTCTTTCTTCCACCTTTGAGCCAGTTCTATATCCAAATGGCTAGTTCTCCCTGTATTCCATGAGATCTATCCTTGCTCATCAGTCTCCCATGGGGAACCTTGTCGAATGCCTTACTGAAGTCCATATAGATCACATGTACCACTCTGCCCTCATCAATCATCTCTGCTACTTCATCAAAAAACTCAATCAGGAGATCCAAGATGGCGGCGACTCAGCAAGTCTGAGTTTACAGTGTTCTTCCCAAAACCTGGGTAAAGTGAGTTACTCAGCCCCACCACACTTACCAAACCACCCAAAAAAATTTTCTAACCTTAATTAGCTGCTTACTATTATATTTAAGCAGTTTAATATTAAGTGGATAATGAGTAAACCAAAGGGATCCCGCAGCTCTCAGAAAACAAAGACCCCTCCCCCACCCTCCTCTCCTCCTCTGGCTGCAGCTGATGTAAAAACAGGCCTTGAAGAGATGATTGCCAGGCTGGAAACGACACTCGTCAATTTCATCGCAGAATCCAGACAGAGATGGAATGCATTCGAAGAAAAGCTGCAGAAACACAGCCAGGCTCTAGAGGAATTACAGGGCCGAGTGGAGGGGGCGGAGCTAAAGGCCACGACCTCCGAGGCTGCAGCACAAACAGCTGCAGAACAGGTGCGAGCTCTGGAGCAGAGAGTCCGGGCCTTTGAAATCTACATGGATGACCTGGATAATAGAAATCGGAGAAAGAATATCCGTCTTCTGGGCCTCCCTGAACAAGAAGGGAAAGGACAGTTAGCAGTATTTCTGGAGCGATGGCTGCCCCAGCTTTTAAACCTGGGGGCTGAAACTGACCGGGTAAGGGTGGAGTGGGCCTACCGGGTCGCAGTACGCGGATCTGGCCCAAACCAGCGCCCACGCCCGGTCCTGTTCCGGCTGCAGAGTTATAGGGAGAGGCAGATACTCCTGGATGCCTCCAGAAATCTTGGAAAGGATCCTAAAGCTATGATTCATGAAGGATCCAAGATTATGTTATTTCAGGACTTCTCCCCGGCTTTGGCACGAAGGAGGAAGGCGTTTGATGAGGTGAAGAAATGTCTAAGGAACTTAAATATTCAATACACCTTACGCTACCCAGCGACGTTATGCTTTACCCACGAAGGATCCGAGTATAATTTTAGATCACCAGAAGAGGCTAAGGAACTTTTAGACTCGTTTAAATAAATCGTAAGAGACAATTTATGTTGGCTTGCCTCTTCCACACTCCGTGGGGAGAAGTGGATACTTTACTCTACTTTACTTTTGCTTCTGGGAGCAGGGTTGTCTTCCTTTGCTATTTTATGTTATTATACTTAACTGTAATTTGTTGGAGTTGTAATTTTATAGTTATGTGTGTTTGTACGTGGCATTGATGCTATCAGATATACTCAGGTATGGGTGGGGAGGGGTGGGGGTGGGGCGCTCACTGTTAACTCTAGCTCGGTATTATATCTAAATCCTATTAAGGAGCGCCCGGGTCAAGGGTGGGACACTGTTTGGGAGAGGATATGGTGGACCTTTAGAAAGGAAGTAAGGCCCCCTGAGAACAAGGGGGAGGATCTCCATTCAAACATGTTTTTTTTTTGTTCTTATTGTTTGGAAATAGTTTCCTTTTTATTATACTGTTATGAGTGTATTAGAGAACATTTTCTCTTGTTTGAAGGATGTAAGTGACTCAACTATACACTCTGGATAATTGTGGATTAGATTAGTAGTTAACTGAGTTTCATTGTTTTTCTTTCTTCTTTAGTATCATTCCTTTGAATTTTGATGATTATATATTTAAGATCTATTTTTATATTAATGTTTGTGCTTGAAAGTTTTGTTTATTTTTGTAAATCAGTCAAAATATTAAATTTCTAATAAAAATATCTTTAAAAAAAAAACTCAATCAAGTTTGTGACACATGATTTCTCACGCACAAAGCCATGTTGACTATCCCGAATCAGTCCTTTCCTTTCCAAATACACGTACATCCTGTCTCTCAGGATTCCCTCCAAAACTTTGCCTACCACTGAGGTCAGGCTCATGGTCTATAGTTCCCTGTCTTGTCCTCACCACCCTTCTTAAACAGTGGCACCACGTTTGCCAACCTCCAGTCTTCCAGCACCTCACCTGTGACTATTGATGATACAAATATCTCAGTAAGAGACCCATCAATCACTTCTCTAGCTTCCCACAGAGTTCTAGGGTACACCTGATCAGGTCCTGGGGATTTATCCACCTTTAACCATTTCAAGACATCCAGCACTTCCTCCTCTGTAATCTGGACATTTTGCAAGATGTCACCATCTATTTCCCTACAGTCTATATCTTCCATATCCTTTTCCACAGTAAATACTGATGCAAAATATTCATTTAGTATCTCCCCCATTTTCTGTGGCTCCACACAAAGGCTGCTTTGCTGATCTTTGAGGGGCCCTATTCTCTCCCTAGTTACCCTTTTGTCCTTAATATATTTGTAAACCCCTTTGGATTCTCCTTAATTCCATTTGCCAAAGCTATCTCATGTCCCCGTTTTGCCCTCCTGATTTCCCTCTTAAGTATACTCCTACTTCCTTTATACTCTTCTAAGGATTCACTCGATCTATCCTGTCTGTACTTGACATATGCTTCCTTCTTTTTCTTAACCAAACCCTCAATTTCTTTAGTCATTCAGCATTCCCAATACCTACCAGCCTTCCCTTTCACCCTGACAGGAATATACTTTCTCTGGATTCTTGTTATCTCATTTCTGAAGGCGTCCCATTTTCCAGCCGTCCCTTTACCTGTGAACATCTGCCTCCAATCAGCTTTTGGAAGTTCTTGCCTAATACTGTCAAAATTGGCCTTTCTCCAATTTTTAGAACTTCAACTTTTAGATCTGGTCTATCCTTTTCCATCACTATTTTAAAACAAATAGAATTATGGTCAATGGCCCCAAAGTGCTCCCCCACTGACACCTCAGTCACCTGCCCTACTTCATTTCCCAAGAGTAGGTCAAGTTTTGCACCTTCTCTAGTAGGTACACCCACATACTGAATCAGAAAATTGTCTTGTACACACTTAAGAAATTCCTCTCCATCTAAATCTTTAACACTATGGCAGTCCCAGTTGATGTTTGGAAAGTTAAAATCACCTACCATAACCACCCTATTATTCTTACAGATAGCTGAGATCTCCTTACAAATTTGTTTCTCAATTTTCCTCTGACTATTGTGGGATCTATAATACAATCCCAATAAGGTGACCATCCCTTTCTTATTTCTCAGTTCCACCCAAATAACTTCCCTGGATGTATTTCCGGGAATATCCTCCCTCAGCACAGCTGTAATGCTATCCCTTATCGAAAATGCCACTCCCCCTCCTCTCTTGCCTCCCTTTCTATCCTTCCTGGAGCATTTGTATCCTGGAACATTAAGCTGCCAGTCCTGCCCATCCCTGAGCCATGTTTCTGTAATTGCTTTGATATCCCAGTCCCATGTTCTGAACCATGCCCTGAGTTCATCTGCCTTCCCTGTCAGGCCCCTTGCATTGAAATAAATGCAGTTTAATTTATTAGTCCTACCTTGTCCCTGCCTGCCCTGACTGTTTGACTCACTTCTGTTCTCAGCTGTACCCGTCTCAGATCGATCTCTTTCCTCACTATCTCCCTGGGTCCCACCTTCCCACCTTACTATTTAAATCCTCCCAAGCAGTTCTAGCAAATTTCCTTGCCAGTATTTTAGTCCCCTTCCAATTTAGGTGCAATCCGTCCTTCTTGTACAGGTCACTTCTACCCTAAAAGAGATTCCAATGATCCAAAAATGTGAATCCTTCTCCCATACACCAGCTCCTCAGCCATGCATTCATCTGCTCTATCCTCCTATTCCTGCCCTCACTAGCTCATAGCACTGGGAGTAACCCAGATATTGCTACCCTTGAGGACCTCCTTTTTAAAATTCTACCTAACTCTCTATAATCTCCCTTCAGAGTCTCTTCGTTGGTTCCAATGTGGACAATGACCTCCTGCTGGCCCCTCTCCCCTGTGAGAACATTCTGCACCCTCTCGGAGACATCCTTGATCCTGGCACCAGGGAAACAACACACCATTCTGCTTTTTCTCTGCTGGCCACAGAAATATCTGTCTGTACCTCGGACTAGAGAGTCCCCCAAACACAATCAATCTCTTGGAACCCGACGTACCCCTCGTTGCATTCGAGCCAGTCTCAATAGCAGAAACTTGGCTGTTTGTGCTACGTTCCCCTGAGAATCCATCACCCCCTACATTTTCCAAATCAGCATTCCTGTTTGAAATGGGTATATCCACAAAAGACTCCTGCACTACCTGCCTACCTCTCTTACCCTTCCTGGAGTTAACCCATCCATGTGACTGTATCTGAAACTTTCCCCCCTTTCTATAACTGCTATCCATCACATACTATAGCATTTGGGACTATGAGTCATAGAGTCATAGAGATGTACAGCATGAAACAGACCCTTCGGTCCAACTCGTCCATTCCGACCAGATATCCCAACCCAATCTAGTCCCACCTGCCAACACCCGGCCCATTTCCTTCCAAACCCTTCCTATTCATATTCCCATCCAAAAGCCTCTTAAATGTTGCAATTGTACCAACCTCCACCACTTCCTCAATGGCAACCCCCAGATTATTGATAGTGGGAGATTCAGTAATAGTGACACCATTGAACGTCAAGGGGCAGTGATTAGATTGTTTCATAACGGAGAAATTTGGTTATTGCCTGAAATTTGTGCGGCACAAACGTTACTTGCCACTTGTCAGCCCAAGGCCTATATATTGTTCAGGACTTGTTGTATTTGAACATGGACTACTTCAGTATCTGAGGAATTGCAAATGGTGCTGAACATTGTGCAATCATCAACAAACGTCCCTACCTCTGACCTTATGATGGAGGACATAAAGTCATTGATGAAGCAGCTGAAGATGGTTAGGCCTAGGATACTACCCTGAGGAACTCCTGCAGAGATGTCCTGGAGCTGAGATGACTGACCTCCAACAACCACACCATCTTTTTATGTGTCTCCAACCACCGGAGAATTTGCCCCCTGATACCCATTGGTTCCAGTTTTGCTAGGTGTCCTCGATTCCACACTCGGACAAATGTTGCCTTGATGTCAAGGGTAGTCACTCTCACACCAGGTCTCAACTCTTTTGTCCATGTTTGAACCAAAGCTGTGGAGAAGCTACTTCAGTTAAAGTGTTGTGATTCGTGGGAATTCTCTACCTCAGAGTCTAGCAGCTATTCCATTGTCTAAGGCCAGGAAAGACATTTTTTGTTCTTTCAGGGAAATCAAGGGACATGGGACCTGATGAGAAAGTGGATATGAAGATCAGCCTTAATCATATTGAATGGTGTGCTCAATGGGCTGAATGGCCAGCTTCTGTTCCTATTCCTCATCTTCTTGAGTTCCTATGGTCCATGCATGGTGAGAATGTGGAATGATCTACTATAGGGAGAGGCTGAAATGAATAGTATTGATGTATTGAAGACTGCAAGACCATTTGGGGGACTGTGTGTGTGTGTGTGTGTGTGTGTGTGTGTGTGTGTGTGTGTGCAAGAGAGACCCAATTTGCATAAATACATATTCCATTCTGCTACAGAGCTATCTGTAGAGGATACAACAGCCGAGTGATATTATCACAGGACTGTTAATCCAGATACAAGATTAGAGTGGTGCTGGAAAAGCACAGCCAGTCAAGCAGCATCCAAGGAGCAGGAAAATTGATGTTTCATGCAAAAGCCCTTCATCAGGAATGTTGATCCAGAGAACCCCAGGTAATGTCCTCGGGACCTGGGTTCGAATCCTGATACAGCAGATGATGGAATCTGAATCCAATAAATATCTGGAATTAAGAGTCTAATGATGACCCTGAGTCCATTTTCAGAAAACTCACCTGATTCATGAATGTCCTTTAGGGAAGGAAACTGCCATCTTTACCTGGTCTGGCCTATAAGTGACTTCAGACCCACAGCACTTCCTCTGTCAGCTCATTCCATACACGCACCCCCTCTATGTGAAAATGTTGCCTCTTAGGTCCCTTTTATATCTTTCCCCTCTCATCCTAAACCTATGCTCTCTAGTTCTGGACTCCCCTACCCCGGGGAAAAGACCTTGTCTATTTACCATACCCATGGCCCTCACGATTCACCCAGGAACAAGAAGTAGGAGTTACAAAGGGAAGACCACAACCTGGTCATTGAGGGGAGTGATATTTCCTTAAGGGACAGTGATCCTTTAATTGATGAATGAAGGAACAGTTGACCTATTAGATATTACTCCCAGTCTTAGCTTCAATCCAATTCTACATCAGCGACAGTCTCACCTTTTGAGTGTCACTACCCCTGATAGGAGGCCCAACTCTCAACAGTGTTCAGGTTGTTTCTTCTGCAGGAGGTATTTTGAAGGATAAACATTTATCAGAATCTTGAATGATGAGGAATTTCAACGGTGGGGATAGATTGAAGACATTGGGACCATTTCTCCATGGAGAGAAGCCTGGGAGGAGATCTGACAGAGGTTTCAAAAATCGTGAGTGAGGCTGGAAAGAGTAGAGAGGGAGAAGGTGTCCCTGATTATAAAAGGAACAAGTTGGCGTAGATTATAAGGGACATGCAATAGAACCAAGCATGAAGTGAGGAAATGCTGTTTCACTTTCCCTGGAGCGTCGGAGGCTGAGAGGTGACCTTATAGAGGTTTATAAAATCATGAGAGGCATGGAAAGGGCAAATAGACAAAGTCTTTTCCCTGGGGTGGGGGAGTCCAGAACTAGAGGGCATAGATTTAGGGTGAGAGGGGAAAGATATAAAAGAGACCTAAGGGGCAACTTTTTCACACAGAGGGTGGTATGTATATGGAATGAGCTGCCAGAGGAAGTGGTGGAGGCTGGTACAATTACAACATTTAAAAGGCATTTGGATGGATGTATGAATAGGAAGGGTTTGGAGGGATATGGGCTGAGTGCTGGCAGGTGGGACTAGATTGGGTTGGGTTATCCAGTCAGCATGGACGGGTTGGACCAAAGGGTCTGTTTCCGTGCTGCACATCTTTCTGATTCTATGACCCAGTTAGGATAGGGGGTTCACGGTCTGGAAATGTGGTGGAGACAGGTTCAATTGAGGCATTCAAGAGGGGCAATGGATGTTCTTTTGGACAGAACTAATGTACAAGGGTATGGGGAAAAAGCAGGAGATTGGCTCTAGGTCACGATGCCCATTTGAAGAGCCAGTGCAGGCATAATGGGCCGATTGGCCTCATTGCGCTGCATGATTGTGAGGGTTGAACTGTGGTGCCAGATACCACCCTGGAAATCTAATAAATAATTTGGATTGTAAACAAGAAAGCGCGGTCAGGACAATGTTTGCTTTTTTGGTTCCAACTCCAGTCATTACTGGCAGGTATCATCAGTTACGTTTCCCAGTCTGATTCATTTCAGTTTTGTTTTGTACTAAAGGGCTACCAATCTTGTCAAGGTAAAATAATTAAGTGACTTCCCTCCCTGCAGTCCATAACAAATTGAAATTGTGTGAATGGCTGTGTAAATTAGCCACCCCGATGACTGATATGTTTATGCACTTTTAGTATAGTGCCGTTCGATTAAACGCTGATTCAGTCCTGAACTCCAATTCCCGGGTCTCCCTTTCACAGATTAATGTGCCGTTTACTTTGTTGTAAATACCATTGCCCAGTTCCTCCCGGCCCTTTCAGACTGCGTTTGTTGCCACCTTAACCACTGGGGGCACAGTTGCCACTTGTGCCCTTGACCAGTCAATGTCAGCTATGCACTGGCCAGTTGCCCAACACAGGGCAAGGGAACCCACAACAGCTGCCGCTGAGGGGTAGAGCAAGAGGCTAGTTGACCTCAATCCCATGGCATCAATGTGGACTTCACCAGTTTCCTCATCTCCCCTTCCCCCACCTTACCCCAGTTCCAACCTTCCAGCTCAGCACAGTCCTCATGACCTGTACATCTGTCAATCTTCCCTCCCACCTATCCACTCCACCCCCCCTCTCCGACCTATCACCTTTACCCCTGCCTCCATCTACCTATTGCACTCTCAGCTACTGTCCCCCCAGCACCACCTCCCTCCCATTTATCTCTCCACCCCTGAGGCTCCCTACCTCATTCCTGATGAAGGGATTTTGCATGAAACGTCAATTTTCCTGCTCCTCGGATGCTGCCCGACCTGCTGTGCTTTTCCAGCACCACTCTAATCTTGACTCAGTCTTTAGTGAGCTGCCCCCACTGTTGTAGACCATGTTACCCTGTGGTAGCTTTGCTGCCACTTTCACTATAGGGAGCTTTAGGGTTTGCTGGGCCTAGTGTGGTCCAGAAATAAACTCTCTTCCTAGTTCAACTAGCACGGGCTAAAGTGTACTCATTGGGCCAACTAGAAGTCATCACCACCAGAAGAAGAGACAGAGCGCCGTAGATAAAGAGAAGGGCATTTCCTCCCAACTAGGAAACAACGGACCCCCCGAAGTCCACCCTCCACCCAGTGAGAACCAGGGGGTACCCACTGCCCCACAACTACAGGTAACTGAAAGCTGTGATCCTCTGACAGTCCCATTGTCAGACACAGAACTGGACGGTGCGGACCCTTGCCTTGGCTCAATGACACCAGAGCGGGTAAATGACCCCAGTGAGGAGCTGGATAGCTACCTCAGCCCAGCGAAGGTCCAGCAGTTCGTGCTCACCATGGGGATGCAGACAGCTACCCCAGAGACAGGACAGTCAAATGGACAATGGTAACCCCATAAACTGGGGGTTAAAGAAGGTTCCTTTGCTATCGTATAACAGGGCACCCACTCACTAGGTGGGTTCCACTGAAGCCACAGCTAAACAATAAGAGACTGGATGGTTAATAAAGGGAACTGTAAATAGGATAACTGTAAATTCGATTAATTCAATCTGTTCTTTGTAATGTTAAGACATGCAATGTATATATCTATGAACATTGTACAGGTACCAAAGATTTATTTCTAGGAATAAAGTATATTTTGAAATAAAAAAAACTAGAAGAGGCAGAAAACCACTGCCTCTGGTCCAACTAGAAGAGGGCTAAATCTACACTTTGGTATAACATAAAGCGACTGAAAGCCACTACGCTGGTCTTACTAGAAAAAGCTGAAAATAACCTCACCTGGTCTCACCAGAAAACACTGAAGAGGCTATAAGCCATTTTCCCTGGTCTAACTAGAAGGTGCTTTTTCATTTGACAGGAAGCAGTTCGTTGTGACCAGTCGGTATTTGCTTCATAGTTCACCCCTTTCTGAACAACGCCCTCCATTTGTGCAGCACCATTTAACGCGGCTAAATCTCCCAAAACATTTCACAGGAGTGAATGTCCAGCAACTCTCGGGCTTTCGGATAAACAGGAGGCGGGATGGGAGGTACATCACAGGGGGCGAGTGGGAGCTGGAGAGGCGGAACGGTTTAGTGAGGGTGTTCCAGAGCTCAGAGCCCAGGGCAGCTGGAAACGTGACCATCAATGGAGGAGCGACAGATATCAGCGATGGGCAGAAGACCAAAATCGCAGGGGGACGGCAAAGATCTCAAAGATTTGTGAGTCTGGAGGAGGTTTCAGAGATCAGGAGATCACAGTAAAGCAAGGATGAGAATTGTTCTCACTTGTCTTATCAGCTTTGAGAGACAGAACAAAGGGGGAAGCAAATAGGAAGATGAGGGGATGATGGTAAGGAGGCCAGAGTGAATTGACACTGGGCTGTGAATGGAATTAAAATCAGTTGACTTCCCCTGTGAGTGTGTGAGGGCAGTCTCCTGATTGGCTCAGATCCAATCCAGACCAGCCACAAAACGCCTGCAGCATATGTTGCCTGCTTTCTGTAATATGAATCATTTGGTGCAATTGGCTGGTTTTTGCAGTTAAATTAGGTACAAGTGGAGGTAGCAGGCTTTGTTTGGCTGCTGGTATAAACTGGCTCGGCATTAACATGTATCACTGTGCACTGAGCAGGTGGCTAACCGGACGCTATTCAGTTGTCTCTATTGACTAGTTCAAAGTGGTCTCTGTTTTTAAATATTATCCTGACCAAGACGAAACCATTGCCTTTTCTCTCAAAGGACAGAAACTCTGTGGGACTTGATTGGCCAGGACCTGCTGGAGGTGTATGTCAGTATGCTTCGGGCAGGTACCATGAGTGAATCCATGAGGAAAGGCATCATCCCCCTCATCTACAAGCGGAAGGGGGAGAGGGAGGAACTCAAAAATTGGAGACCAATCTCACTGTTGAATGCGAAGTACAAAATCCTGTCAAAGGTAGTTGCCAAAGCCGGTTGGAGAACCGTGAAGCCCCTCTTTGAGTCCCCAGCGGACTGGTGGGAAACAGTAAAAAGGAACATCAAGAGGTTCTTCATCCTCAAAGGTGTTCAGGAGGCGAGAGAGAGGCGGGGAAAACTGTCCCAGCTCCAGGAAAGTATGCAGAACCTGTTCCTGCTGCAGACGATGGGGGCCGATGTTACGGAGGACCTCAAGGAGGTGAAGGGCCAGCAAGCCTCGCTCTTTGCCTCAGAGGCTTCCAAGATAATCTTCCGGTCCAGGGTCCGCTCGGTGGAGCAGGACGAGACGTGCTCACGTTTCTTCTTCCAGAAGGTGCACAAAGAGAGCTCTGTGCTCAGCAGCCTGAAGGAAGAAGACGGCTCGATAACGTCATCTCAGGCTGACGTCATGAGGATCAGTAAATCCTTCTATGCCAGTCTGTATGACGCGAAGCCAACTGACAGCGCGGCCTTACAGTCGTTCCTATCCTCTATCACGGAGGTCTTAGATGACAGAACATGCAAGAGGCTGGACCAGCCGCTATCTCTGGACGAGCTGACCAAGGCCCTCGAGTCCTTCGAACAGAATAAAACTCCCGGAAGTGACAGCTTACCGGTCAAGCTCTATTCCGCTCTGTGGGATTTGATTGGCCAGGACCTGCTGGAGGTGTATGTCAGTATGCTTCGGGCAGGTACCATGAGTGAATCCGTGAGGAAAGGCATCATCCCCCTCATCTACAAGCGGAAGGGGGAGAGGGAGGAACTCAAAAATTGGAGACCAATCACACTGTTGAATGCGGATTACAAAATCCTGTCAAAGGTAATCGCCAACCGGGTCAGGTCTGCTCTGGGGTCGGTGATTCACCCTGACCAAACCTGTGCTGTGCCGGGCAGGAAGATCGCTGAGAGTCTCACACTCCTCAGGGATACAATCGCCTAAGTGCAGGACCGAGGGTTGGACACCTGCCTGATCAGCCTGGACCAGGAGAAAGCCTTTGACAGGATATCACACAGGTATATGAGAGATGTTCTCTCCAAAATGGACTTTGGGGAGGGAATCTGCAATTGGATCAGACTGCTCTACACCAACATTGTCAGTGCAGTCTCAATCAATGGGTGGGAATCAGATAGCTTCCCAGTCAGGTCTGGAGTCAAGCAGGGCTGCCCTCTCTCTCCTGCCTTGTTTGTGTGCTTCATACAGCCATTTGCCGAGTCCATCAGGAAGGATGCGAGCCTGAGGCAGGTGACTATTCCTAGAAGCAGGGGCCTACAAGTCAAGGCCTCCCTGTACATGGATGACGTCACTGTTTTCTGCTCGGATCCGCTGTCCGTGCGCAGACTCATGTGCATATGTGACCAGTTCAAACGGGCCTTGGGGGCCAAGGTAAACCGAGCGTGGCCATGCTCTTTGGGAACTGGGCCGACCAATCCTCGATCCCCTTCACCTGAAGGTGCTGGGTATTTGGTTCGGGGGGGGCTGGGGTGTGCGCCAAGTCTTGGGAGGAGCGTATCAGCAAAGTGAGGCAGACACTGGGCAGATGGAAGCTACGGTCACTCTCCATCACGGGAGAAAACCTGGTCATCAGGTGTGAGGCACTGTCATTGCTGCTATACGTGACACAGGTCTGGCCTATTCCCAGAACCTGTGCCGCTGCAGTCACCCGGGCCATCTTCCAATTTACATGGAGGCCAAAGATGGACCAGGTCCGAAGGGACTCAATGTATAAAGATCTGGGCAACGGGGGGAAAGCGTACACCCAATGCCACCCTCACCCTGATGGCCAGCTTTGTGTGTGGCTGCATCAAGCTGTGCGTGGATCCCCGGTACGCAAACACCAAGTGTCACTACGTACTGAGGTTCTACCTGTCCCCGGTGTTGCGAAGGATGGGCCTGACCTCGCTGCCGCGGAACGGTCAGAGTAGTTGGACCCTTCCGTACCACCTGTCCTTCGTGGAGAAGTTTATGAAAAAAAAACACCTTTGACCACAAGTCCATCAGGAAGTGGTCAGCACGTAGTGTCCTCGAGACCCTTCGGGAAAAGGAGAGGGCAGGTCCCATCAAGCGGTTCCATTAGCAGACTGTCAAAGCCATTTGGCAGAATGCCTCATTGCCAGAACTTTCCAACAAGCACCAAGACATGGCTTGGCTGGTGGTGAGAAGGGCTCTGCCTGTGAGATCCCTTATGCATGCCCGGACTCTCAGCCGCACTGCACGCTGCCCTCGAAGCAGCTGCGGGGGGGGGACGAGACTGTCACACACCTCCTTCTGGAATGTGCCTATGCAGAGGAAGTCTGGAGGGGAATGCAGTGGTATTTGTCGAGGTTCGTCCCGAGCAGCGCCGTGACGCGGGACTCCGTGCTCTACGGCCTGTTCCCCAGGACGCACACCGAGACGAACATCAACTGCACCTGGAGGATCATCAACTCGGTGAAGGACGTTCTCTGGGTGGTCCGAAACCTGTTGATCTTCCAGCTGAAGGAGTTGACTCCGACTGAGTGTTGCAGACTGGCACATTCCAAAGGTCCAGGACTACAGGACTACCTGGCACATTCCAGGTTGAGGGACACGCTGAAGCTTGGGGCAGCTGCCGCCAAGGCGCGGTGGGGAAAGACCACCGTTTAACATCTGCCTGTCTAAAGAAGAACAGGGGGCCCATGCAGTCATTTGGGCTCCACTGACACCTCAGCTAAATATATGGGCGTATGATTGATAAACATATAGACCTGTATATACAAATGATAAATTCTGATCTCTGTATGCAAATGTTTACGTATGTATGGCATGCCCAACTGTATGGACCATCAAAATATTTTATGAATAAAGTATACTTTTGAAATAAAAAAAAGGACAGAAACATGGTTGAGCTGGTATTTTACAATGGTAAGGGATCAGCCTGTGATTTATACAATGCCAGAGGTCTATTGATTCACACTCACTGTCCTTGCAAGAGTCCCAGAAAATGAATTAAATGGATTGAACTCTCAGATGTAATTTAGACTTCGAATTGGTGTCACCATAGTCCCAGAGGACTGATAAAGAGAGGCACTGGTGCTGAACTTAACCTGAGAGTCAACACCCTTCAGCCAAGGGACAGGGTCAAGTAAGTAGGGTTGACATGGTATCCTGAGTTGGTGCAGGAATTGAACCCACGCTGTTGGTATAGTCTACTTCATGAACCAGCCATCCAAGTGAACCACGTCCTACTTCTGAGCAATTAGGGTCTGCGAGCAGATAGATTAGATTCCCTCTGGTATGGGAACAGGCCCTTCAACCCAACAAGTCCATACTGACCCTCCAAAGAGTAACCCACCCAAACCCATACCCTATTTTTACCTCTGACTAATACACCTAGTACTATAGGCAATTTAGCATGGCCAATTCACCTGACCTGCACATCTTTGGACTGTGGGAGGAAACCCACGCAGACACAGAGAGAATGTGCAAACTCCACACAGACAGTCGCCCGAGGTAGGAATTGAACCCAGGTCCCTGGCACTGTGAGGCAGCAGGGCTAAACATTGAGCCACTGTGCCACCCTGGCAACAGAACCCAGTGAATTCCAGGATATCAGTGAGGCCACTTTGGGAACAAGGGATCAGCAACAGACACCAGCAACAGGCACGCTGCAAACAAATTAACAACACAAGCAACTTCAAAATACTTCTGTTGAATCTGATGATAAAATGGAGCTCAGGACAACTGCTGTGCACCGAAAGACAGGCTTCCATGAAAATGAACTGCTCAGAAGAACAGCAATTCGTCTAATGAACTCTTCTGTAAGATGCATCATTAGGAACTGTTAGAAAGCACGTCATCCACAAGGCACTCAGCAATTCCATCTTAATTACAGTCAGTTTAATAGTGGTGTATTGGAGAGGGAGTGTGCACTAGGATCTAAAGTAGCTGTCTTAGCCACTTTTTCATCATTAGTACAATATTGGTTACATGGCATATGGGGAATGTTTCTAAGCTTACAACGTCCATTCAGGCCAGCCAATCTTACATCCTTAGAGCTCAAAATGTGTGTGTGCGTGTATGTGTACAAGTGAGTGGGTATGTGTATCTGAGTGTGTGCTACTTCTGTGTGTGTGAGCGCGTGTGTGTATGTGTGTGCATCTGTGTATATGCATGTCAGTGCATTGGTGTGTACATTTGTGTGTGTGTGAATTTGTGTCTGTCTGTGTGTTTGTGCTTGCATGTATGTGTGTGTGTGCGTGTGTGACTGTGTCTGTCTGTTTGTGCTTGTGTGTTTGTGTCTGTGTCTATGTGCGTGTGGCTGTGTGTGTGAGAGAGAGTGTGTGTGTGTGTGTGTGCATGTGAGTGTGTGTGTGTCTGTCTGTGTGTGTGTGACTGTGTCTGTCTGTTTGTGCTTGTGTGTGTGTCTGTGTCTATGTGCGTGTGTCTGTGTGTGTGAGAGAGTATGTGTGTGTGTCTGTGTCAGTGTGTGTGTGTGTGCATGTGAGTGTGTGTGTGTGTCTGTCTGTGTGTGTGTGACTGTGTCTGTTTGTGCTTGTGTGTGTGTCTGTGTCGATGTGCGTGTCTGTGTATGAGAGCATGTGTGTGTGTGTATCTGTGTCAGTGTGTGTGTGTGCATGTGAGTGTGTGTGTGTCTGTCTGTCTGTGTGTGTGTGACTGTGTCTGTCTGTTTGTGCTTGTGTGTGTGAGAGTATGTGTGTGTGTGTGTGTGTGTCTGTGTCTGTGTCAGTGTGTGTGTGTGTGTGTGCATGTGAGTGTGTGTGTGTGTGTGTGTGTGTGTGTGTGAGTGGATGTAGCGTCTTTGAAATTTCAGAAGGCTTTCAATGAAGTGCCACATGAAAAGTTGCCGCACAAGATAAGGAGGGGTTCAGGGTGTGACAGGTAATTTATTGGTCTGGATGAAGGATTTTTTAAAGGGCAAAAGTCAGAAATTAGGGATACATGGATTATTTCCACGGTGACAGCTTTGAAAAGCAGAATACAGCAGGCGCCTGATACTGGGGACACAGCGATAGCATCCTGTTTGGTTCTCCAACCCCCAGCACCTCAGACTTCACTGTATCTGGGGATAGAGGCAGATCCTGAATCCACCCCTGAAGGAACAAGGATTAATCCGAATGCTGTTGGCATTAATCTGATCCACAGCAGGCCTGCAGTACAATTAATTCTGGCAGAGGTAAAGATTAGATTCTCTACAGTATGGAAAGAGGCCATTTGGCCCAACAAGTCCACACCGACCCTCCCAAGAGTAACCCACCCAGACCCATTCCCCTACATTTACCCCTGATTAATGCACCTATCACTACGGGCAATTTAGCATGATCAGTTCACCTGACCTATACACCGTTGGACTGTGGGAGGAAACTGGAGCATCCGGAGGAAACCCACGCAGACACAGGGGAGAATGTGCAAACTCCACATAGACAGTCACCCGAGGCTGGAATCAAACCTGGGTCCCTGGCGCTGTGAGGTAGTAGGACTAACCACTGAGCCACCATGTTGCCCATCATGGTGAAAGAGAAATAAAGCATTTCTTTGAAAATGATGAAACGTTGGTGCCCAGGAAGATTTGGGTGCGCTGGTTCTGTGTGGAGTTTGTACGTTCTCCCCGTGTCTGCGTGGGTTTCCTCCGGATGCTCCGGTTTCCTCCCACAGTCCAAAGATGTGCAGGTCGGGTATATTGGCCATGCTAAATTGCCCGTAGTGTTAGGTTAGGTGTATGGATGGGTTGCACTTCGGCGGGTCAGTGTGGACTTGTTGGGCCGAAGGGCCCGTTTCCACACTGTAAGTAATCTAATTTAAAAGAAATGCAGGAAGTAAACATACAGGGTCAGTAACCATTTGGAACTGAAACAATATGCTAATATTCATTGCAAGTGGGTTGGAGTCCAGAGTAAAGATGTCTTGTTCCAGACATTACTGAGACCTGGATGGTGTGGACAGTTTTGAACTCCATACTTGAGATATATTGGAGAATGCAACAAAGTTTCACTGGCTGAGTCCTGGGCCACGCTATGAGGTGATCTTGAGTAAATTGAACTTGTCTCCCTGGTTTAAGAGAATGAGGTGATCTTATTGAGGAAAGCAAGATTCTGACAGGGCTTCACAGGATTCAGAATTGGTGGGTCTGACCTCAGCTTTAGGATTGAGGGAAGGAGAGATTTTGCTGCTCAGAGAGTTGTGATTCTTTGGGATTGTCTGCTTCAGAGAGCTGTGGATACTCAGTTTTTCGAGGTTCCTTTCCCCATGTGTTCTGGCAGTATAAAAGTCATGTAATATAACAATATGGTATGAGAGCTGGTCACAAATATAAAAACAGACTGCAAGAGCTTCTCCAGTTTTTAGAATTAGAATCTCTAGGCCCTTCAGCCCAACAGGTCCATACCGACCCTCCGTAGAGTAACACCCTCCCCCCCCCAGACCTACTCCCTTTCCCTACATTTACCCCTGACTAATGACGCTGGCCTACACATCCCTGAAATGGCCAATTCACCCTAACCTGCACATCTTTGGATTGTGGGAGGAAACCCATGCAGACACGGGGAGAATGTGCAAACTCAACACAGACAGTTGTCTGAGGTTGGAATCAAACCCGGGTCCCTGGCGCTGTGAGGCAGCGATGCTAACCACTGAGATACCAGGCCACCCTAAACACTGAGCCACTGTGCCAACCTTTTGTAAAGTTTTGCAAAAAGGTGGAGAGAAGCTAAAGTAACTGTGGATCCTTAGAGGCAGAATTGGGAAGAATTATGATATGTATTAAGGAAATGGCACAGATATGGAACATATATTTTGTATCTACCTTCACGGCAAAATATATTAAACACATCCCAGTCCATGTGATCGAAGCATGCTAACCAGTCGAACATACGGAACCTTCTCAAATGCCTTGCTGAAGTCCATATAGACAATGTTTGTATGTGTACAGATGTCCACATGCATGTGCATGTACATATTTATGAGTATACGTATGTGTTTGTGTGTACTTGCGTATGTATGTGGTGAATATGTTATATGTGTGTGCATGTGCTTATCTATGTATGTACGTGTCTACGTGAGCGTGCGTGTGCTTGAATGTGCGTTTGTGGAATTTACCATCATTGATTTCCCTAAGTTATCAAAGCTGACTTTTCTGTGTGTACAAAGATTTATCTGTTGTGTGTGCTAGCACGGCTACAGAGTTGAGTCGCAGAGCTGCATGCCTCTCTGCAGCACCGGAGGAAATTAATCACTTTGCTGCCTGTATATTTTGTTGTGTTAAGGAACCAACGCCATTCCTTATAATCACTCCCCCCAGTATAGAGTAATGGAATTAGCATCAGCAGCTTGGATAATGATGATGTATAGCCTTGTGAGTACCACAGATTCCAACAGTATTACTTTGGCAGGTTATTCAATAGAGTTAGATCTCATCCACAAATGCATTTTTGAGCTTTGCTCCTTGGCCCATCGTAGGCAAATGGTATTTCTGGAGCTTGGGCCTTCAATAAGTCTTTAAATCACAATCTGAGTCACTTTGCCAGCAGTGTTCACGTTGAGGTCATGAACAGCTGACTATCTGAGGGACTTTACTGACATTCATATCCATCTGAGCTGAGTTCAGATGCCACGTGTTCCAATTCCAGGCATTTCTGCTGTTTGATGAATTGTATTGGGCATTAGCCCTTTCCATTTGATGCTTCTTGAATACATCCCATGTTAAACCTGTCCCAGTGCTGAGAGTGAGTTTCAATTACCACAGCGTTGGACACAGCAGGTTTGGTTGTAGGTTTGATACCTTATTTTCTTCAAGGTTTCTTGGATAAATGGACAATCGCTCCGGCAATTCTATTTGCCGCCTCACTGTCAATGCAGACATTGGTGGGAATTTGTGTTTCCAAGATGAATGAAACAATCCCCAGCCTTCCAGGGTTGTAACTCCAGTAGCTGGGGTAGGGTCAGAGTTTGTTGCTGGTTGATGGACTGTCTCAGTTTTCATAGGACTATAGAAATGTAGAAAATAGGAGCAGGAGTAGGCCATTCGGCCCTTCGGGTCTGCTCCGCCATTCATGACGATCATGGCTGATCAATCAACTCAATAGCCTGTTTCTGCTTTTCCTCCATCTCCTCTGATCTCTCCAGTTCAAGTGCGATATCCAAGTCCTTCCTGAAATATTTTTTTGGCTTTGACTGCCTTCTGTGGGTCTCCACTCTCTGGGAGAAGGAGCCTCTCCTTACCTCAGTCCTGAAAGCCTTACTCCTTACCTTTAGGCTGTGACTGCTGGGCCTGGACTCTCTCTCCCCTCAGAAACATCCTTCCTGCACCTCCCCTTGCTGGTCTTGGTTGCAATGTTTGAAGTTTCTATGAGATTGCTCCTCATTCTTCTGAAATCCAGCGAAGATAATCCTGACTGATTCAACTTCGCCTCAAACGCCACTCCTACCATCTCAGGAGTCAGTCTGATAAAACTTTTAGATTAGATTCCCTACTGTCTGGAAACAGACCCTTCAGCCCAGCCAATCCACACCGACCCTCCAAAACATAACCCACCCAGACCCATTTCCCTCTGACTAATGCACCTAACACTATGGGCAATTTAGCACGGCCAATTCACCCTAACCTGCACATCTTTGGACTGTGGGAGGAAACCGGAGCACCCGGAGGAAACCCACACCGACACGGGGAGAATTCCAAACTCCACATAGACAATCACCTGAGGCTGGAATCAGACCCGTGTCCCTGGCGCTGTGAGGCAGCAGCACTGACCACTGAGCCACCGGGCCACCAATTCGAGTGTGACATGAGGTCACAATTATGGTGCTGCTTCACAGATTCCAGCTGAGAGAGGCAGTGTACCTTTAAGACAGTTAGATTCAATCACAGCCCAGGATATTCCAATCTATAGGGAACTGCCTCACCTTTGGTAACCACAGTTGCTGTAACAGTTGCAGTAGTCACATTAACACCGTTAAGCCCAAACTCCAGTCTATGTGTAAGACTGAGATCTGATAGCAATATGAATTGTTAGCATTGCCAATAAACTTCAAGCCATCCATCACAACGAGAACCCAACCTTTGGGGTATATGTAACAAGGGATAATGTACAGGCAACTCTCAAATTATATCATGCCGGTGGTTCACCCAGAAACCACATCATTGTCAATGGCGACCATTAATTCTCGCAGCATGATCTATGATACCTTTTTTGAGGATTTCAGTCATCTGATCCTCTGTTCCAATTTGGGATTTACTATCCCAAATCAACATACCCAATAATATAGCAGCAAATAATATCTTGAAGGGAACAGATGCTCTGCTTCACCCTAATTGTTATGTCAAAGGGATTTGCATGTAAGGGTGGGAGGTGATTTCCGAGTGGTATGGTTAACAGTCTAGCAATCCAAATAATGTTCTGGGGACACAGGTTCAAATCCCACCAGGACAGATGGTGGTGTTTGAATCCAAGTTTTTAAAATTTGGAATTAAGAATGTATTGATAACCATTGTTAATTGACTGAAAAATCTACCTGGTTCACCAATGTCCTTTGGAAAATCGCCATCCTTGCCTGGTCTGGTCTACACGTGACTCCAGACTCACACAGCAATGTGGTTAACTTTTAAATGCCTTCTGGACAATTAGGGACAGGCAATAAATGCTGGGCTTAGCCAGTGATGTCCACATCCTGTGAATGAATAAAGGACATTTCATATTCAGTGTCACCCACTATTATGACAATGAGACATCAGGGTTACAGCCCTATCAGAACATCTAGGTTCAGCTAAGACTTTCCACAAGACCTCTCTGTTTAAGAAGCTAAAGACCTTCGCCAGCTCAACAAAGTCATGGAAGAGTCCCAGCTGCTTTCTGCAACACTTTTTTAACCACTCACAAAAGGGCGAGTTCATGTCAAAAACACCTTTCGCAAAAACCACTTTGCCATTCTGGTGTATGGTTTGCCATTTGGATTTCCGGTCTGACTTTAATTAGAGCATGACCAGCTATCACAAGCAACAAGACCTCACTGTGGGGCTCAGACACAACGTTTTGTCCTTTTCCTTTGCATGCAGGAACAGTCAGGGGTGCTGATGGCCTAGTGGTACAATTGCCAGACCTGCTTGACCCGAAGACTCTGATTAAAGTTCTGAGGAACAGGGTTTGAATCCTGCTGAGGAAAATGGTGGATTGTGAATTCTATACAAGTCTAGCAATGATCACAAAACTTTTGGGGGGTAGGAGGTGTGGATATGCATATGTTTAATAAATATCCCTGAGGGAAGCAAGTACCTGGTCAGGCCTACATGTGACTCCAGACCCACAGCAATGTGGTTAGCTCAGAGGTGAACAATGCATGCTGGTCTAACCAGTAACACCAACATCCTGTGAATAAATAGAGAAAACATAGAACCTGTGAACTTCGAAGGAATGGCTTTGTAGATCCCACATGCTGTTTAATGTCTACCAGAAAACAATTTTACATGAACAGTGCTCATTGACACTACGGAAGGTGGTGTGCACAACCCAGACCATCACGGAAGTGAACCTCCCCATCTGTGGACTTCATTTACATGGCTCAGTAGTGGACTCGCCAACATTAAAGGCACTTAAATGGTTAATGGATAAACATGTGGATGATAATGGAATAGTGCAGGTTAGATGGGCTTTAGATTGGTTTCACAGGTTGGTATAACATCAAGGGCTGAAGGGCCTGTACGGCGCTGCAATGTTCCATGTTCTACTGCCACGGAAATCCTGCCAAAGACCCATCGCCGCCCAGTAACACTCTCCGACAGCCTCTTCCATCAGGCAGAAGATACAGAAGCCTGAACACATGCACCAACAGGTTCAGAAATAGCCTCTTCCTGGCCAATATTAAAGAGATGAATGGACTGCCGTGCCTCAAATAAAACTGATCTTGCCCAGCACACGGTGTGTGCAATGTAACCCTGTATGCCTCTGTCTAAGTCTTCTTGATTTGTATATCCTTGCTTACTATGATCTGCATGTAATGCTCGCAAACAAAGCTTTTCACTGTACTTCAGTACACGTGACAATAAATCAATCACTTGATCGAGTGACATCATTCTGATTATTTAATGACCTTCACAAATCAGAAGCAGTTAGGACAGCATACATGAGCACAGAGGGTGTTCATGATGATGTTGCGTCACCATAGTCTTCCAAGACCATAGGGGCTGGTCTCTCATTAGAGCAAAGCAACTGGTGGTGATTTAACCAAAGGGCCACCAGACCTCAGCAAGGAAAGGGGTTGAGAAGGATAGCCCCTCACGATAACCTCAAACCAGTGATGGGAATTGAACCCACACTGTTGGTATCACACTGCGCTGTAAACCAACAATCCAACCAACTGAGCTAAACCAACTCCCACACGCATGACCAAATTTTAATAGGACAAAAGTCGACAGTTGTTTCACAAACCAGCTGGCATTGATCATATGGTGGCGTGGATGTCATCAGCTGGTGTGATATATTATGCGTGCAATGTGCACATTGTTGATGGAAGGGTCAACACACAGATCAGTCCCAGGTGCATGACTCATTTCTCATTTCTCATTTCTCATTTCTCATTTTCCTTTTCCCGTGCATGAGTGACCACATGTACAATATCTCAAACCATTCTGCAAAGACATAATGTGCCCTGGAAATAAAGCAACTCGACGCTTGGAGTTGAATTGCAAAAACAGCAAACTTTTCATTATCCAGCCTATCTGGCCCCAGGAGTGGGCTGGTTGATCAAATCGTCCAGATAATCAAGAGGTCCACTAATCAAGAGTCCACACACATCAAGTAATGGAAACGCAATGCAGGGGGTATAATCACCACTGTAATAGTTACTTAAAGCATAAATCACTTAAATAATAATATAACTTTGCCTTAAATAAAACTTAGTGTCAAAAAACCTTCTCACTCACACCCTCAACTGACTACTCAGAGATTGTGGCATTTGAGGAGAAATTGACTCGAAATTGAATCATTTGTTGATATTTCATGTGGCCATTCGATTGAACAATCAGTATATTTATATTAAGGTAAATATATTAAAAAGCTATAATAACTGGACAGAATAACACAGGAAGCTTCACAATATTTGAGGTGTATAATTTTTACCAGTTTATCGAGACTACCAGTTTATTAAGGTGCTGGCTAAAACAAAGTTTTGCTCCACATGTTCGATGTCTTATGTTTTTAACCACTCATGAACCAACAGTCAAAAAACACCCCCCAAAAGCTCATGGAAAGTTCAAATGCAAAAAGGTCACCCCCTCCCCCAACAGCTCCACCATGTGCCAAGGATTGTAGGGGATGAGTACGGTTACAAACTCTCAGTAAAACCGAAAGGAGCCTTCATGACTGGGGGAGGTGCTGGCGAGACTGTGGAAGCAGGAAGGGGAGTGGGTAATGCTGATGGGATTTGGGGCTGGGAGACTGTGGGGGGAAGAGGGATTGGGGGTAATGGTCGGATTTAGATCTGAGAGACTGTAGGTTAGGGGAGGGGAGATTTGGGCAATGGTGGGATTTGGGGCTGGAAGACTGTGGGGGGAAGAGGGCTTGGGGGTAATGGTCAGATGTGGGTCTGGGAGACTGTGGTATAGGGAAGGGGAGGGGTGATAATAGTGGGATTTGGGGCTGGGAGATTGTGGGGGGGAAGGGGAGGGGGATAATAGTAGGATTTGGGGCTAGGAGATTGTGGGCGGGAAAGGGAGGGGGATAATAGTAGGATTTGGGGCTGGGAGACTGTGGGGGGGAGAGGGGAGTGGGGATAATGGTGGGATTTGGGGCTGGCAGATGGTGGGGGGCTGGGGGGGGAGGGGGTTTGGGGGAATTGGGATCAAAGGTAGAATTTGAGTCTGGGAATGGTGGGAGTCAGAGGTTGTTGGTCAGGCCAGGGGAGAAGGGAAGAGGTGGGGGTCAGCAAGTTTGTGGGAGCAGGGGCTGAAAGTTTGATTCTAGACTCCTACCTGAGACCCCAGCACACCTCAGTGAAACCCTCTGTGTGTGACAGTGTCAACCCAGACATGGGACCTGTTGGAGAGCCCTGACCTGTCGAAGCTGACCCACACATCTGACCTGGGATTCCACCCGAGTGTGGAGCCTGTCTCAAGGATGGGAACCTGATGCTTTGTCAACCTCCAAAGCAGAGAGCTTTCTTCCCAGAGTTTAGCGCTGGATCTGTTTGGGAACATTGCTCATGGATGGTGGACAGTCAAACACAACTGGGAAGTACTCGGTCAGACTCTCTTAGAATATGGTCCTCATCTGTTTGGAGATATTCTCCATCAGTGCTGAGACTAGGTGGGAAGTTGTGTGCATGAGAGGCATAAGCGGCCTTCAAGGCTTTCAAGAAATGCTTCAGTCACATATGTACATCCATGTGTACATGTGTGTATCTGTGTATAAGCTTTGTGTGTGTATGCGCTGTGTGTATGTGCGTGTGTGTGAGACTGCATATGTGTGTGAGTATGACTGTGGTTAAGTGTGAGTGTACGTGTGTACATGTGTGTATGTGTGCATGCCTGTGTGTGTGTCTGTGTATGTGTATGCATGCGTGTGTGTGTGTGTGTGTGTCTGTGTATGTGTGTGCATGCATGTGTATGCATATGGATGTGCGAGTGTGTGAGTGTGAGTGCCTGAGAGTGTGCACGTGAGTGTATGTGTGCGTATGCACATGTACGTGGGTGCGTGCATTGGCTAGCTGTAAGAAGACAGAGGGTGTTGGCTGATGGGAAATGGTCATACTGGAGTTCAGTTACTAGTGGTGTGCCGCAAGGATCTGTTTTAGGTCCACTGTTGTTTCCTATTTTTATAAGTGACCTGGATGAGGGTGTAGAAGAATGGATTAGTAAATTTGTGGATGACACTAAAATCGGTGCATTTGTGTACAGTGCGGAAGGGTGTTGTAGGTTACAGAGAGACATAGATAAGCCGCAGACCTTGGCTGAGAGGTGATAAATGGAGCTTAATGTGGAAAAGTGTGAGGTGATTGACTTTTGAGGGAGTAACAGGAATGCAGAGTACTGGGCTAATGGTAAGATTCTTGGTACTGTAAATGAGCAGAGAGATCTCGGTACATAGATTCCTGAAAGTTGCCACCCAGGTTGATAAAGGATGTTAAGAAGCTGTACGGTGTGTTAGCTTTTATTGGTAGAGGGATTGAGTTTCAGAGCCATGAGGTCATGTTGCAGCTGTACAAAACTCTGAGGTGGCCACAGAGTATTGCGTACGGCTCTGGTCACCGCATTACAGGAAGGATGTGGAAACATTGGAAAGGATGTGGAGGAGATTTACCAGGATGTTGCCTGGTCTGGAGGGAAGGTCTTATGAGGAAAGAATGAGGGAGTTGAGGGTGTTTTCGTTACAGAGAAGAAGTTTCAGAGGTGATTTAATAGAGACGCATAAGATGATCAGAAGATTACATAGAATGGACATTTTTACCTTGGATAGTGATGGCTAGCACAAGGGGACATAGCTGTAAATTGAGGGGTGATAGATATAGCACAGATGTCAAAAGTAGTTTCTTTACTCAGAGAGTAGTAAGGGCATGAAACACCCTGTCTGCAATAGTAGTAGACTTGCTAACTTTAAGGACATTTAAATGATCATAGGATAAGGTTAGATGGGCTTTAGGTTGGTTTCACAGGGCAGCGCAACATCAAGGGCCAAAGGGTCTGTACTGCGCTGTAGTGTCCTATGACTATGTGTGTATATCTGAGTGTGTGTGTGTGTCTGAGTATATGTGCGTGTGTGTGTCTGTGTGTGTGTGGGTGTGTGTGTGTGTCTCTGTGTGTGTCTGTGCATGTGTGTGAGAGAGAGTGTGTGTCTGTGTGCACGCACACTCATTCACCTTCCAACTGCACCAAGTCAGACTCGGTCCTGAATGTGTACAGACACCTTTGATAAAATGGCACCCTGTTGTTCGTTGTTCAATGTTTGCTGTATCATTATTTTGGCAGTCGGTGAATGAGCAAAGGCTGACCTGCTCAAGGAGCGAGCTCGACTCTACCCCAAGTTATCAGCAGTTCTCTAAGTGGCATCTCGCTCCATCTTCAGTTGTCTGCCAGAGTTTTGCATAAAATCAATGATTGAGAAAGTTTCACACTCTGGAATACACTGTGGGGCATGCCAGTCAGAAAATGGCTTGATTTAGGGTCAAGGTTTTCTTTATATCTCCTGCATCAGTGACTCATCAATGATGCTGATCCACTGAGCAATACCAAGCTGTGCCATCCAATCAAGCGAGGAGTAGATTATGCCAAGACTCTGCATGACCCCTGTGGGGCAGTCAGCATTTGCAATCAGTCCAAGAAACGACAAGATACCGCCAGCAGTTTGCATGTTCCTTCAGTCATTCGTAGCCTGCTTTTGGCACCGCGTTCTGCTTTGTGGAGGTTTGTAGTTCCTGCTGCAAAGTTGTTGGACATCACTCCCCTCTCAAGGCAGCACTCCCCCACTCCACCCCTTCCCCCCCGTTCCCCCACTCCGCCCACTCCACCCCTCCCCCATTCCCCCACTCCACCCCTCCCCCATTCCCCCACTCCACCCCTCCCCCATTCCCCCACTCCACCCCTCCCCATTCCTCCACTCCGCCCCTCCCCATTCCCCCACTCCGCCCCTCCCCCATTCCCCCACTCCGCCCCTCCCCCATTCCCCCACTCCGCCCCTCCCCCATTCCCCCACTCTGCCCCTCCCCCATTCCCCCACTCCGCCCCTCCCCCATTCCCCCACTCTGCCCCTCCCCCATTCCCCCACTCTGCCCCTCCCCCATTCCCCCACTCTGCCCCTCCCCCATTCCCCCACTCCGCCCCTCCCCATTCCCCCACTCCGCCCCTCCCCCATTCCCCCACTCCACCCCTCCCCCATTCCCCCACTCCGCCCCTCCCCCATTCCCCCACTCCGCCCCTCCCCCATTCCCCCACTCTGCCCCTCCCCCATTCCCCCACTCCGCCCCTCCCCATTCCCCCACTCCGCCCCTCCCCCATTCCCCCACTCCACCCCTCCCCCATTCCCCCACTCCGCCCCTCCCCCATTCCCCCACTCCACCCCTCCCCCATTCCCCCACTCCACCCCTTCCCCCCCATTCCCCCACTCCGCCCCTCCCCATTCCCCCACTCCGCCCCTCCCCATTCCCCCACTCTGCCCCTCCCCATTCCCCCATTCCCCCACTCCACCCCTCCCCCATTCCCCCACTCCGCCCCTCCCCCATTCCCCCACTCCGCCCCTCCCCCATTCCCCCACTCCACCCCTTCCCCCCCATTCCCCCACTCTGCCCCTCCTCCCCTTCCCCCACTCTGCCCCTCCCCATTCCCCCACTCCGCCCCTCCCCATTCCCCCACTCTGCCCCTCCCCATTCCCCCACTCCGCCCCTCCCCCCATTCCCCCACTCTGCCCCTCCCCCCATTCCCCCACTCCGCCCCTCCCCATTCCCCCACTCCGCCCCTCCCCCATTCCCCCACTCCGCCCCTCCCCATTCCCCCACTCCGCCCCTCCCCCATTCCCCCACTCTGCCCCTCCCCCATTCCCCCACTCCGCCCCTCCCCATTCCCCCACTCCGCCCCTCCCCCATTCCCCCACTTTGCCCCTCCCCATTCCCCCACTCCGCCCCTCCCCCATTCCCCCACTCCACCCCTCCCCCCCATTCCCCCACTCCGCCCCTCCCCCATTCCCCCACTCCACCCCTCCCCCCCATTCCCCCACTCTGCCCCTCCCCATTCCCCCACTCCCATCTTCATCATCTCCCATGTAATGAGCTGTCTCTCCCCATCTCGCTGAAAAGAGACCGGGTGAAGGAGTGGCCTGCTGACTGGGGTTTCTTTGGTTTCTATACATAAGACCATAAGACATAGGAGGAGAACTTAGGCCATTCAGCCCATCGAGTCTGCTCCACCATTCAATCATGGCTGATAGGTTTCTCAACCCCATTCTCCAACTTTCTCCCCTTGATCCCCTTGATACCTGTATTAAGTGAGAAAGCTGCATCTATATAGCACCGTTCCTGAGCTGAGACAGTCCCAAAGCGCTTGACAATTGATGAAGTACTCTTGGGTCCTGTAAGGTAGGAAAAGGGATGCTGATTGGCGTGCAGCAAACTCCCAAAGACATTCACTGCACTGAAAACGATCTGTCCATGCTGGGCACAGCCTGTGTCCTTGGGATTGTTCAATCATTACAATCACTGAATCTTACAACACACATTGAGGCCATTTAGCCCCTCCAGTCTGTCCTGCCTCTTTGCCAGAGCTATCCAAAAGTTTGGCTCAGTTTCCCTTTCCTCCTAGTGCTTTCCCATACCTGTATCTCCTGTCCCTAAATCAAAGGTTACAGGGGAAAGGCAAGACAATAGACAATAGACAATAGGTGTAGCAGTAGGCCATTCAGCCCTTCGAGCCTGCACCGCCATTCAATATGATCATGGCTGATCATCCTTAATCAGTATCCGCTCCCTGCCTTATCTCCATAACCCTTGATTCCACTATCTTTGAGAGCTCTATCCAACTCTTTCTTAAATGAATCCATAGACTGGGCCTCCACTGCCCTCTAGGGCAGAGCATTCCACACAGCCACCACTCTCTGGGTGAAGGAGTTTCTCCTCATCTCTGTCCTAAATGGTCTACACCGTATTTTTAAGCTGTGTCCTCTGGTTCGGCACTCACCCATCAGCGGAAACATGTTTCCTGCTGCCAGAGTGTCCAATCCTTTCATAATCTTATACGTCTCAATCAGATCCTCTCTCAGTCTTCTAAACTCAAGGGTATAGAAGCCCAGTCGCTCCAGTCTTTCAGCGTAAGGTAGTCCCCGCCATTCCAGGAATTGACCTCGTGAACCTACGCTGCACTACCTCAATAGCTAGAATATCTTTCCTCAAATTTGGCGACCAGAACTGCACAGTACTCCAGGTATGGTCTCACCAGGGCCCTGTACAGCTGCAGAAGCACCTCTTTGCTTCTATACTCAATCCCTCTTGTTATGAAGGCCAGCATGCTATTAGCCTTCTTCACTACCTGCTGTACCTGCATGCTTGCCTTCATTGACTGGTGTACAAGAACACCCAGATCTCTCTGTTCTGCCCCTTTACCTAAATTAATTTCATTGAGGTAGTAATCTGCCTTCCTGTTCTTGCCACCAAAGTGGATAACCATACATTTATCCACATTAAACTGCATCTGCCATGCATCTGCCCACTCACCTAACTTGTCCAGGTCACCCTGTAATCTCCTAACATCCTCATCACATTTCACCCTGCCACCCAGCTTTGTATCATCAGCAAATTTGCTAATGTTATTGCTGATACCATCTTCTATATCATTAACATATATTGTAAAAAGCTGCGGTCCCAGCACTGATCCCTGCGGTACCCCACTGGTCACTGCCTGCCATTCCGAAAAGGAGCCATTTATCACTACCCTTTGTTTCCTATCAGCTAACCAATTTTCAATCCAATCTAGTACTTTGCCCCCAATACCATTCACCCTAAGTTTACTCACTAACCTCCTATGTGGAACTTAATCAAAAGCTTTCTGAAAGTCCAGGTACACTACATCTACTGGATCTCCCTCGTCCATCTTCAGTGTTACATCCTCAAAAAACTCCAGAAGATTAGTCAAGCACAATTTCCCCTTCATAAATCCATGCCTACTCTGTCCTATCCTGGTACTACTATCCAGATGTGCCGTAATCTCCTCCTTTATAATAGACTCCAGCATCTTTCCCACCACTGAGGTCAGGCTAACTGGTCTATAATTTCCTGCTTTCTCTCTCCCACCATCTTAAAAAGTGATATAACATTAGCCATTCTCCAATCCTCAGGAACCGATCCTGAATCTATCGAATTCTGGAAAATAATCACCAATGCATCCACGATTTCCCGAGCCACCTCCTTCAGTACCCTGGGATGTAGACCATCAGGCCCCGGAGACTTATCAACCTTCAGACCTAACAGTCTCTCCAACACCAAATCCTGGCAAATACAGATTCCCTTAAGTTCAGGTCCTTCAGCCACTGTTACCTCAGGGACATTGCTTGTGTCTTCCCCAGTGAACACAGATCTGAAGTACCCATTTAATTCTTCTGCCATTTCTTTGTTCCCTGTAATATATTCCCCTATTTCTGTCTTCAAGGGCCCAATTTTAGTCCTAACCATTTTTTTTGCCTTGCAAATACCTAAAAAAGCTTTTACTATTCTCCCTTATATTTTTGGCCAGTGTATCTTCGTACCTCATTTTTTCTCTGTTCATTTCCTTCTTAGTAATCCTCTGTTGTTCTTTAAAAGCTTCCCAGTCCTCTGTTTTCCGATTTATCTTTGCTATGTTATACTTTTTCTCTTTTAATTTTATATGTTTCTTAACTTCCCTCATCAGCCACGGCCGCCCATGCCTCCTCCTGGGATCTTTCTTCCTTTTAGGAATGAACTGATCCTGCAACTTCTGCATTATACACAGAAATATCCGCCATTGTTCCTCCACAGTCATCCCCGCTAAGAGTATGGCGTTGGGGATTGTCAGATCAGCTATGATCTCATTGATGGGCAGAACAGAGCTGGTGGGCTGAATGGCCTTACTCTGCTTCCAGTCTTGTATCCCTGTCCTAAACAATCCAGTCTCTTCCCATGGCCTCACATTTCCTGCTGCAGGCCCCTCACACTGCACTGTGGTGACATCATTCCAATCTCCAGGCCCATAGGCCTGATCCTTATCCTATCTCCAACCCTTCAATGTCAATCCTTTATTGTTTCCCAATCAAACCATTCAGATCCCCAATCTCCTGAAATGACAGCATGGAAATGGAAGGCAATCTCTGGAAAGTGTAGATGGCACTGAGCTTAGTGACAAAGGAACAGTCGTCCCCCGCGGGCACACATCCCACTCCCATGGGCAGCACAGTGGCTCACAGTGCCAGGGACCTAAGTTCAATCCCCACCTTGGGCAACTACCTCTGTGGAGTTTGCACATTCTCCTCGTGTCTGTATGGGCTTGCTCCAGTTTCCTCCTGTTGGGACAGATCTTCTGTCCCCGTGTTCGTTTGGAGGAGAGAGACACCGGGTCTGATTAAAAGTATAAACAGGTTTAATGAGAGAGAATCGTACACAGTACAGTGAGGTGTCTAGCTCACTGGCGAAGGCGCGTTCTGCCTATATTTTAATTTGTCCATCCTTTTGTTCTCTCACATTCCAGAGTTACATCCTTATTTGGTAAAATGCAGAATTTTGGTATGTCATTGGTTCTCACCTGATAACATTCTATTACCTCAGTTTGAGCTACGTGCATTTTGACACGGCTCCAATGTCCTGTTATCTCTCACCCTCCCTGGGGCCTCTTCAGGCTATGCCATCAGCTTTTCAGTCTGTTCTTAGTGTAACATAATGGCTTACTGTTGTCTAGTGAAGCTAACAAGTTCCAGACTTGCTAATACTACCTTACGTGAGCACTACCTAACAATAAAGTTTCTTACACTGCCTAACCTTAATAATGGATCCCAACACTCCCAAGGTCCAAAGATGTGCAGTTCAGGTGAATTGACCATGCTAAATTGCCCATCACGTTAGGTGCATTAGTCAGGGGTAAATACAGGTTAGGGGGTTGGGTCTGGGTGGATTACTCTTCAGAGGTCAGTGTGGACTTGTTGGGCCGAATGGCCTGGAGGGAATCTGATCTTATCTTCCATTGTCAGTTTGCAGAAATGCCAGGGACCTTCTTGTTCCTACCACATTTTTGGAGTTTTATACTTCATCCATTTTCTTTCGATCGTTTCCTTTTGAACTGAGAGGCATTGTCCCAAACTCGTTTCCTGGAGAGACTGTAATCAGTCTTGAACTTCCTTTCTCGAGCTCCCACATTGGACTTAAGAAGGGGACTCTGTTGCAACGTCAGCGAGGTACAGTAATGGATGCTCACGCCGGGTACATTTTTAAATTTTTATTCCTGGGATGTAAGCACTACCAGCTAAGCCAGCAATTGGAGTCACAGAACATTTACAGCACAGAAACAGGCCCTTCAGCCTATCATATCCATGCCAGCTCACCAATCACTCTAATCCTGTTTCCCAGCCCTTGGCCCCCAGTCGTGTGGGCTGTGGCACTTCAAGTGATCATTTAAATGCTTCTTAAATACAGATCACGCCTGCTCTATCCATTTCTTTCTCACTTCCTTCTCTTTTTTCCTCTCTTTTCTCTCTCTTGTTGTTTTCCTTCTTCACTCCCAGCCTCAGCGTGGACCCGGCGAGATGTTCGCCCAGGCGGACATGGCAGTGTCCCAGCCCGGTCTCTCAGCCTGGTGTCTCAGTCTGGTCTCTCAACCTGGTCTTTCAGCCTGGTCTCTTGGGTTGGTGTGTAGTCTCTCTGCCCGGACTCTCTGCCTGGTCTCTCAGCCCCATCTCTCAGCTCAGTCCTTCTGCATAGTCTCTTGGCCTGGTGTGGTGCTCTCTCGGCCTGGTATCTCCGCCAGGTCTCCTGGCCTGGTGTTGCGGTCTCTCAGCCCCATCTCTCAGCCCAGTGTCTCAGCTGGTCTCTTGGCCTGGCATGGCAGTCTCTCGGCCTGGTCTCTCAGCCCAGTGTCTCGGCCTGGTCTCTCAGCCCAGTGTCTCGGTCTGGTCTCTTAGCAGCACAATTACAGCACTGAGAGATGCCATTCAGTCGATCATTAGCCTCCACCAAATGAGCACCATCACCTGGGGCCAATCTCTTGGGTTCTCTAACCTCACCCTACAATAGCTGAAAATGTGTTGCTGAAAAAGCACAGCAGGTCAGGCAGCATCCAGGGAACAGGAGATTTGACGTTTCAGGCATAAGCCCTTCTTCAGGAATGAGGAAAGTGTGCCCAGCAGGCTAAGATAAAAAGTAGGGAGGAGGGACTTGGGGGAGGGGCGATGGAGATGTGATAGGTGGAAGGAGGTCAAGGTGAGGGTGATAGGCCGGAGTGGAGTGGGGGCGGAGAGGTCAGGAAGAAGATTGCAGGTTAGGAAGACGGTGCTGAGTTTGAGGGATTTAACTGAGACAAGGTGGGGGAGGGGAAATGAGGAAACTGGAGAAATCTGAGTTCATCCCTTGTGGTTGGAGGGTTCCCAGGCGGAAGATGAGGCGCTCTTCCTCCAACCGTCGTGTTGTTATGATCTGGAGATGGAGGAGTCCAAGGACCTGCATGTCCTTGGTGGAGTGGGAAGGGGAGTTAAAGTGTTGAGCCACGGGGTGGTTGGGTTGGTTGGTCCGGGTGTCCCAAAGGTGTTCCTTGAAGCGTTCCAGAGAACGTTGTCTCAGTCAAATCCCACCAACACCCTCTTGGATGCCTCAGTCGAACCCACCTCGAACCCATTTCCAGGCAGTATGTTCAACACCCAAACTGTCCACTGTGTGGAAATGCTCTTGCTCAGGTCACTCTTATTTCTTCAGCGAGTCGCTTTCAACCTGCAGCCTCTCGTTCCTGTTCCTTTCACGAGCAAGAATAGGTTCTGCCTACCTACGTACCTGACCCGCTCGTGATTTTGGAAATCTCTATCGAGTCTCCTCTCAAGCCTTCTTCATTTTGGTTAAACTAACTAGGGCAGGACGAATACAGTTAAAGGTTGGGCCTTGGGCAGTGTTGTAGAACAAAGAGGCCTACGGGTTCAGGCACATCATTCTTTGAACTTTGTGTCCCATACAGACAGGGTGGTTAAGAAGTGTTTAGCACGCTTGCCGTCATTGCTCAGTGCTTTGCGTATAGGAGTTGGGACATCATGGTGCAGTTGTACAGTACATTGGTGAGGCCTCTTCTGGAGTACTGTGTCCAGTTCTGGTCGCCCTGTTATAGGAAGGATATTATTAAGCTGGAGAGGGTTCAGAAGAGATTTACCAGGATGTTGTCAGGAAAGGAGGGCTTGAGTTATAAGGAGGGGCTGGATAGGCCGGTACCTTTTTTTCACTGGAGGGTGGGAGGTTGAGAGGTGACCTTCTAGCAGTTTAATAAAATCATGAGGGGCATAGATAAGGTGAATGGCGGGTGTCTGTTCCATGGGGTGGGGGGATTTCGAGACCAAGGTATATTTTTAAAGTGAGAGGAGAAAGATTTTAAAAAAGTATGAGGGACATCTTTTTTTACGCAGAGGGTGGGAATGAACTTCCTGAGGAAGTGGGTGGATGTGGGTATGGTTACAAGGTTTAAAAGACATTTGGATAAGTGCGCGAATAGGAAAGGTTTGGAGGGATATGGACTAACTGCAGGGGTGGGACTAGTTTAGGTTGGGAACAGGGTCAGCACGGACTGGTTGTACCGAAGGGTCTGTTTCTGTGCTGGATGACTCTGCGGCTCTCCACAGAGGACCATCCCAACATCTTCAATCTATCCTCTTCCCTGAAGTTCATCGTCATTCAGCATCCTGACAATCTAGCCTCATAGGTGAAGTATCTCATTCCTGGAAACATTCTTGGGAATCATTTTTCTCCAATGCTTTCCTATAATGTGGCATCCACAACTGCAAATGATACTCCAATACAGGTACTCTGATTCAGTGGTCATGACGAGGGGACTGGGTTTAGTAACGTGGACATCCGACAAGATGGCTGCCTTCTCCTGAATGGTTGTTCCAAAGCCAATAATTCAATCAGCTTCCAAGAATTTATCTCAAAGTAACCTTGGGACACCATTCAGTGGCCAGACTGTGGGCTCCTTTATTAGTTTTTCCATATGCCTCATAAATTAGCTCTCAGCAAGTAAATATGATGACAGACTTCCAATTACAAGCCCAGTGGCTAAAAAGATAATAGGATCCGACACAACCATTCTTCCTCATATTTGGAAATAATCAGCATTAATCAGAAAGCAGCAGAAATGCAAATAGCTTCATTTGTGAGAGATTCAGTATATTATCTAAACTGGGGCTCTCCTATTCTTAATCAATTAGAATAATAGATTGTGTATTAGGACAGGATGTTATCATACTTGGAGCTGGTAATTGGCAATAATGACTTGTGTAGATGAAGATTGCACTCCAACCATTTTACCAGCGAATCTTTCAACATGATACTTGGTTGTGTGGAGTCTGCATCTTAATGACAATATTATTAAAAGACCAAATGTATCTTATTCATTATTAACTCCTTCATTCACTTAAGAGCGAGGGAAGATCTACACACATAAATGATAACTTGCTTGTTAACACTTCTGTAGCTCCCAGACCATAACCGAATATAAATCTTACATCAGTAAATGTGGTCATCAGATAGTGATAAAACTCAACTGGCTCACTAAACCGCTCCAGGGTGTGTAGTCTGACTGGTGTTCATTGTTATATTAATCAATCAATCAGATATGTTATAACGCAAGCCAAAAGCAAGATTGCCTAGCCCAGTGATAGGGACGCTATCCCCAGAGACTTACAGAGTGTTAGCATTAATCTGGTGCCCTCACACAGAGGTTGACACAGATGGGGAAAGACAGGTGCAATGAGTTTGAGGGAGTTTAGGATAACTGGTCAGCATGGATGAGTTGGACCAACTGTTTCCGTGCTGTCCAGATCTCTGAATCTATGAACTTCCTTTCCATCCCACCAGGGAGTACTGATAACTGTACACCACAGCATCCAAGTCCCTTGTGGGTTACAGCGCCAAATGTTGTCTTCCCCAGTTCCAATATTTGCCACCCTCTGCCCAGGGAAATGCCACATTCTGTGCATGGTGCCAGGGATGTAAAGAATGAGTGGATGGTTGATTAATAAGAGGTATTACACTGGTTCATTAGATGAGCAGTTAACAGAACAACATCTGCAGAAAGGGACAGGGGTCATTAATCCACATTTCTAATCTCGTTCACATTGTAAATTGAGAAGCTGTGAAATGTGTCTTTATTTTTAAGTGACTAATGAGCAATTGTCCTCTTAACCTACATCGTAGAGCCTGTCTCTGTATCACTGACATTCGTGGTGGGAGTTAGTTATGTACTTAAAAAGGAAAATCTGCAGGACTATGGGGAAACAGAAGGGACTGACTATCTGTGGCGCTACCTCAGGAACAGTGGGTAACCGACTGTGTGACAGGATTCTGCATCTAGTTCCATTTAACAGCGCTACAATGGTCATGATGAAATCATCTCCGTACTTCCTTCTGTTCCTTGTCCTCATTAGATTAGATTAGACTCCCTACAGTGTGGAAACAGGCCCTTCAGCCCAACAAGTCCACACTGACCCTCCGAAGAGTAAATCACCCAGACCCATTTCCCTCTGACTAATGCACCTAGCACGATGGGCAATTTAACACGGCCAATCCACCTTACCTGTACATCTTTGGATTGTGGGAGGAAACCAGAGCACCCGGAGGAAACAGACACGGGGAGAATGTGCAAACTCCACACAGACAGTCACAATTGAACCTGGAACCCTGGCGCTGTGAGGCAGCAGTGCTAACCACCATGCCACCTTGCAATACTTTCAATTTGAGACATGCCACTACACCCTTGACTTTTAACCATGATGTGGAGGGGCCGGTGCTGGACTGAGGTTAGAAGTCACACGACACCATATTATAGTCCAACAGGTTTATTTGAAAATACAAGCTTTCAGAGCGCTGTCCCTTCATCAGGTCACCTAACGAAGGAGTGGTGCTCCAAAAGCTTGTGATTTCAAATAAACCTGTTGGACTATAATCTGGCGTCATGTGACTTCAGACTTCACTTTTAGAACTAATGGTGAGTGAAAGAGAAAACAGGCAGCAGAGGTGAACTGGTTATCACAAAATGTACTCTGCAGCTAAGACATGAGAATTTGTACTGGCTTCCAAGGCCTTTGCACTGATCTACTGCAATGTAATGTTTATCTGTAATCTGCTTATCCGACTGTAATGTTTATCCTTCTAACTGTGTCTTATTTTCTGACTTATGCAGTAGAACCCCCTATATCTGCAGATTCGGTTTCCATATTTTCAGTTATCTGCAGTTTACCTCAGCCCTAAAATATTACATAGAACATTCCAGAAAGAATTCCAGGGGGCTGCTGAGGAGATAAATTTCCCATTTAAGTGATAGGGTTCGCTACTATCCGTGGTTTCAGCCAAACATGATAGATCTTGGAATGGATCACCCGCGGTTATGGCGGGGGTCACGTAATATGAATCACTCTAAGGAAATGTAACTTATTTTTCTTTTTTATTCCTCTTCTTTGTATCTAAGATTTGTACCTAGGTGCGTTGTACCTAAGATAGCGCCATGAGGGGTAAAATTGTAAACTTTTCACTGTACTCCTGTACTTGTGTGCAGATGACAATAAAAGCTAATTCTAATTCAAATGGTACAATTGGGGAATATATTCATGTCTATCAGTTTGACCATGATTGGTTAATACGGTCATGTGTCCTCATAAGGAATGTAAACTATGTGAATACGATTGAGTAGACATAGGGATGAGTAATTTTGATTAGAATGCATTTGTAGGAATAATTGATTGGAAATTTATTATCTAAGTATAACATAAAACCTTTGTTCTGCTATAAAGATTTCAACGTTTTTTTTGGATGTCACTTCTCCCATGCATGTATGAATAAAATATAAACAAGAGTCTTGACTGATCTAGCAGGAAATCAGCCTTTCAATGGAAAATGACGTCAGTCAAAGGGTTGTGAAGGTTTCTCTAGCCCCCAAGGTTTGTAGATGCTCCATCATTGAATAGATTTGAGGCTTGGGATAAAAAGACATTTTGTGCTCATGGGGAATCAATGGTCATGGGGAGCAAGTTGGAAGATGGAGTTGAAACCCAAAATCAGCCTTGACAGTACAGAATGGTGGAGCTGGGTCAGCCTTCACCACTTCCTCTGGCAGCTCATGCCATACACGTACCACCCTCTGCGTGAAAAGGTCACCCTTTAGGTCTCTTTCATATCTTTCCCATCTCACCCAAAACCTATGCCCTCTAGTTCTGGACTCCCCGACTCCAGGAAAAAGACTTTGTCTATTTATTCTATCCAGGCCCCTCATAATTTTGTAAACATCTACAAGGTCACCCCTCAGCCTCCAATGCTCCAGGGAAAACAGCCCCAGCCTGTTCAACCTCTCCCCATAGCTCAAATCCTCCAACCCTGGCAACATCCTTGTAAATCTTTTCTGAACCCTTTAAAGTTGCACAACATCTTTCTGATAGGAAGGAGACCAAAATTGCACGCAATATTCTACATGACCTCCCAACCCCTGTACTCAGTACTCTGACTAATAAAGGAAAACATACCAAATGCCTTCTTCACTATCCTACAACTCCACTTTCAAGGAGCTATGAACCTGCACTCCAAGGTCTCTTTGTTCAGCAACACTGCCTAGGACCTTACCATTAAGTGTATAAGTCCTGCTAAGATTTGCTTTCCCAAAGTGGAGCACCCCACATTTATCTGAATTAAACTCCATCTGCCACTTCTCAGCCCATTGGCCCATCTGCTCCAGACCCTTTTGTAATCTGAGGTAACCCTCTTCACTGTCCACTACACCTCCAATTTTGGTCTCATCTGTAAACTTACTAACTGTACCTCTTATGCTTGCATCCAAATCATTTATGTAAATGACAAAAAGTATAGGGCCCAGCATCGATCCTTGTGGCACTCCACTGGTCACAGGCCTCCAGTTTGAAAAACAACCCTCTACCACCACCCTCTGTCTTCTACCTTTGAGCCTTTTCTGTATCCAAATGGCTAGTTCTGCCTGTATTCCGTGAGATCTAACCTTGCTTATCAGTCTCCTTGTCGAACGCCTTACTCAAGTCCACATAGATCACATCTACCACTCTGCCCTCATAAATCCTCTTTATTACTTCCTCAAACAACTCAATCAAGTTTGTGAGACATGATTTCCCACACACAAAGCCATGTTGACTAGCCCTAATCAGTCCTTACCTTTCCAAATACATGTACATCCCGTCCCTTAGGATTCCCTCCAACAACTTGCCCACCACCGACGTCAGATTCACTGGTCTATAATGCCCTGGCTTGTCCTTACCACCTTTCTTAAACAGTGGCACCACGTTTGCCAACCTCCAGTCTTCTGGCACTTCACCTGTGACCATCGATGATACAAATATCTCAGCAAAAGGCTCAGCAATCACGTCTCTAGCTTCTCACAGAGTTCTCGGGTATACCTAATCAGGTCCTGGGGATTTATCCACCTTTATCCGTTTCAAGACATCCAGCACTTCCTCCTCTGTAATACTGACATATTTCCCTACAGTCTATATCTTCCATTTCTTTTCCACAGTAAATACTGATGAAAAATACTCATTTAATATCTCCCCCATTTTCTGCAGCTCCACACAAAGGCTGCCTTGCTGATCTTTAAGGGGCCCTATTCTCTCTCTAGTTATCCTTTTGTCCTTAATGTATTTGTAAAAACTCTTTGGATTCTCCTTAATTCTATTTGCCAAAGCCATCTCATGTCCCCATTTTGCCCTCCTGATTTCCTTCTTAAGTATACTCCTACTTCCTTTATACTCTGCTAAGGATTCACTGTCTATACCTGAAATATGCTTCCTTCTTTTTCTTAACCAAACCCTCAATTTCTTTAGTCATTCAGCATTCCCAATACCTACCAGCCTTCCCTTTCACCCTGACAGGAATATACTTTCTCTGGATTCTCGTTATCTCATTTCTGAAGGCTTCCCATTTTCCAGCCGTCCCTTTACCTGTGAACATCTGCCTCCAATCAGCTTTTGAAAGTTCTTGCCTAATACCGTCAAAATTGGCCTTTCCCCAATTTAGAACTTCAACATTTAGATCTGGTCTATCCTTTTCCAACACTATTTTAAAACGAATAGAATTATGGTCGCTGGCCCCAAAGTGCTCCCCCACTGACACCTCAGTCATCTGCCCAGCCTTATTTCCCAAGAGTAGGTCAAGTTTTGCACTTTCTCTAGTAGGTACACTCACATACATCAATGTCATTTCTTGAAGAGAGCTCCGAAGGAATTCCACACATTGTGTGAATTAGTGCCACGGTTACGTTGTGAAGTTGACACATTTCCTGATTTCATTCCTGAGTGAGTGGGTTCTAACGCCACGCCACATATGGTTGTAAGGATTCATTACCTGCTCACCTGCCTCTCTTTTACTTTACCCAACAGTCTCACAGTTTTTAAGTACTCTCCACTGACCTCTCGTACTGTTTGAACTTTTAATCTTCACCCCCCCCCCCCCACCACATCAATGGAGAGGAAATGAGGACAGGGACATCAGTAAGTTGTACTGATCTCTGTTATTCTCAGCATCAGGCTCAAGTGAGACAACGCGGGGACTGCAGATGCTGGAGATCAGAGTCGAGAGTGTGGCGCTGGAGAAGCACAGCAAGTCAGGCAGCATCCGAGGAGGAGAGTCGACGTTTCGGGGAAAAGCCCTTCATCAGGAATGAGGCCTGAAACATCGATTCTCCCGCTCCTCAGATGCTGCCTGACCTGCTGCACTTTTCCAGCACCACACTCTCGACTCTGATCTCCAGCATCTGCCATCCTCACTTTTTCCATGGCATGGCCACTACAGTACTTATTTGATTTGATTTGTTTTATTACTGTCCCATGTATTGAGATACAGTGAAAAGTATTGCTTTGCATGCTAACCAGATAAATCATACCTTACACAAGTAATTAGAATTAGAATCCCTACAGTGTAGAAACAGGCCATTTGGCCTAACAAATCCACACCGAGCCTCTGAAGAGTAACCCACCCAGACCCATTTCCTTATGTTGACCCCCGACTAATGCAACTAACCTACACATCCCTGAACACTATGGGGCAATTCAGTATGGCCAATTCACCTGGCCCCCATATCTTTGGACTGTGGGAGGAAACCAGAGCACCCAGATAAAACCCACATAGACACAGGGAGAATGTGCAAACTCCGCACAGACATTTGTCCCGAGGTGGGAATCAAACCCAGGTCCCTGGTGCCATGAGGCAGCAGTGCTAACTGCTGAGTCACTGTGCTGCCCCAGAGTACATCAGGGTAATAGAACAGAATGTAGAAAATAGTGTTACAGCTACAGAGAAGGTGCAGAGAAAGACCAACTCTATATACAAAGTTAAAAATCACACAAGCTGAAAATGTGTTGCTGGAAAAGCGCGGCAGGTCAGGCAGCATCCAAGGAGCAGGAGAAACGTTGATTCTCCTGCTCCTTGGATGCTGCCTGACCTGCTGCGCTTTTCCAGCAACACATTTTCAGCTCTGATCTCCAGTATCTGCAGTCCTCACTTTCTCCTTAAAAACCACACAACACCAGGTTATAGTCCAACAGGTTTATTTTGGAAGCACTGGCTTTCAGAGCACTGCTCCTTCATCAGCTACCTGGTAGGTAGGACTATAACCTGGTGTTGTGTGATCTTTAACTTTGTCCATCCCAGTCCAACACCGGGACCTCCCCATCATGACTCTATAGTCATGAGAGGGCCATTCATAACGGCCCTCTCATGAGAGGGAAGAAGCTGTTCTTGAGAAGCTGTTACTCTTGCATTAGCTTGCCCACCATTGACAATGATCCTTAGGAAGGTGGTGATAAGCTGCCTCCTTGAACTGCCGCAGTCCACTGGCAGTAGGTTGACTCTCAACGCTCTTAGGGAGGGAATTCCAGGATTCTGACCCAGTGGCAGTGAAGGAACATATTTCCAAGTTGAGAGTGTGGTGCTGGAAAGACACAGCAGGTCAGGCAGCGTCCGAGGAGCAGGAGAATCGACTTTTCGAGTAAAACCCCTTTGTTAGGAAGAGCTTATTCCTGATGAAGGGCTTATGCCTGAAACGTCGATTCTCCCACTCCTCGGATGCTGCCTGACCTGCTGTGCTTTTCCAGCGCCACTCTCTTGACTCTGATCTCCAGCACCTGCAGCCCTCACGTTCACCTGATATATTTCCAAGTCAGGATGGTGTTTGGCTTGGAGGGGAACTTACAGCTTAGACCCTCCTCCTGTTGAACTCGGGTCAAATTGTCTGAGGAGCAGAATTTATCTTTAAGAAGCAGGACTGCAAAACATTTTGGAAAAGACAAATATTCTCAGATGGGGGGAGAGTTCAATGTATTTTCCACAGTTTCAGCAATATGTGTTCAGTGTTAAATTTCCATCCATTATTAATCCCCAAAATGAGTTTATATTAGAAACAAATAAATAAAATATAAAAGCAGAAATGGCCAAGGGAACAAAATGATTAATAAATGCAATATTCCATGGCCTACAACAATTCATTGCACTTCTGTGGCAATGTTGCAAAGAATATTAGCCATTTTTTTTAAAAATTCGTGTGACTTCTTAAAAATTAATTCCCATGACTCAAAGTTCCCAGGTTTTAATAAGGTTGATTTAAAGAGACAGCACTTGCATTTGTGAACCAAACAGCTGGTGCTGCTGTGGAACAGCATTGCCCCCTGTTGGCTTGGTAAGTGACTGCAAGACGCATAATGTCCTCAGTTTAGTTTCCCCAGTCCCGCTCTCAGTTGGCCAATTCCAGAGAAGGCAGCCCAGCAGCAGACCGTGCTAGTTTACAATTGGTGCCTGCGGGCAAGGGGACTGGGAGAGTTAGGAGAGAGTGTCACCCTTCCCCGCACCCCTGTCCCCATCCCCGATATTCTGACACCCATTCTGCAAATGCTCACTTGCAGGTAACTGTAGTGCACTCCATTGTTAACAACTTCCCGATGCTCACCAGAAAGGCTAATGTTGAAAGAGAAACCATAACCTATAAGGAAAGACCACTGTGTTTCTGCCGAAGTTAAAAGGGGGCCGGTCAAAGCTATTTGGCAGAATGCCTCATCGCCAGAACTTTCCAACAAGCACCAAGACATGGCTTGGCTGGTGGTGAGAAGGGCTCTGCATGTGAGATCCTTTTATGCACGCCCGGACTCTCAGCCGCACCGCACGCTGCCCTCGAAGCAGCTGTGGGGGGATGAGACTGTCACACACCTCCTTCTGGAATGTGCCTACACAGAAGAAGTCTGGAGAGGAATGCAGTGGTGTTTGTCGAGGTTTGTCCTGAGCAGCGCCGTGACGCGTGACTCCGTGCTGTACGGCCTGTTCACCGGGACGCACACAGAGACGAACATCAACTGCGCCTGGAGGATCATCAACTCGGTGAAGGACGCTCTCTGGGTGGTCCGAAACCTGTTGATCTTCCAGCTGAAGGAGTTGACCCCGACTGAGTGTTGCAGACTGGCACATTCCAAGGTCCAGGACTACGTGTTGAGGGACGCGCTGAAGCTTGGGGCAGCTGCCGCCAAGGCGCGGTGGGGAAAGAACACCGTGTAACATCTGCCTGCCTAAGAACAGGGGACCCACGCAGTAGTTGGGCTCTGCTGACACCTCAACAGAATATCTGGATAGTCGATGTACAGAGTTGCATACGAATGATTAATTCCAATCTCTGTATGTAAAGAAATGGAATGTATGCAAATGTATGCCATCACCAATTGTATAGATATCAAAATAAATTTATGAATAAAGTATATTTTTGAGATTAAAAAAATGGGGGCCTGTTCAGTACTCTCTCGCTACCTCAAATGTATGTAAATATAATCTTGTTCAAGTCAGAATTGTCTTAAGCTTGTTTCTTCTCATTATGTGGACCGTACAGAATCGAACTGCTCGAGTGACTAATTTATAAAGTTTATTTTGCGAATAAAACAAAGGAACCCTCACAGAGTCATACTGGAGAAAGTGAGCACTGCAGATCTTGGAGATCAGAGTCGAGAGTGTGGTGCTGGAAAAGCATAGCCGGTCAGGCAGCATCCGAGGAGCAGGAAAGTCAACATTTCACCAAGCCTTGATGAATTCCTGATGAAGGGCTCATGCCCGAAATGTCGAATCTCCTGTTCCTTGGATGCTGCCTGACCTGCTGCGCTTTTCCAGCAACACGTTTTCAGCTCTGATCTCCAGCATCTGCAGACCTCACTTTCTCCTCATACAGCATGGAAACAGACCCTTCGGCCCTAGAAGTCCATGCTGACCATAATCCTGAACTAAACTCGTCTCACCTGCCTGTAACACATGCCAGCACGTTGGAGGGTTTGAGCTACAGGGAGAGGCTGAATACACTGGGGCTGCCTTCCCTGGAGCGTTGGAGGCTGAGGGGTGACCTTATCGAGGTTTATAAAATCATGAGGGACATGGATAGGGTGAATAGACAAGGTGTTTTCCCCAAAGTGGGGGAGGCCAGAACTAGAGGGCATAGGTTTAGGGTGACAGGGGAAAGATTTAAAAGGGACCCAAGGGGCAACATTTTCACATAGAGGGTGGTACGTATATGGAATGAACTGCCAGAGGAAGTGGTGGAGGCTGGTACAATTACAACATTTAAAAGGCATCTGGATGGGTACATGAATAGGAAGGGTTTGGAGGGATATGGGCCAAGTGCTGGCAAATGGGACTAGATTAGGATGGGATATTTGGTCGGATTGGATAGGTTGGACTGAACGTCTGTTTGTGTGCTGTATATGACTCTAAAGAAGCATTGGAACAAGCCATACAAAAACAATTTGAGGTTATGTCCCATCTTTAACCCTGACGAGCATTGTATATGGCACTGAGTCATACATGCAGCCATTAGGTCTGATGGTAAAACATTTGGACAAAGAGTTGTTTCCATAGAGTCATACTGCACAGGCCCTTCGGCCCAACTTGTCCATGTTGCCCACAATCCCAAGCTGAACTAGTCCCATTTGCCTGTGTTTGGCCCATATCCCTTTAAGCATTTCCGATCCATGTGCCTGCCCAAATGTCTTGTGAATGTTGTGACTGTCCCTACCTCTTCCAGGATTGTCTTTAAGGAGGGCAGCGAGGTAAAGAGGCAGAGAGATGTGGGGAGGGAATTCCAGATCTTGGGGTGCCAGGACACTCATCGATGAAGGAATGATTCGCACAGGAAGCCGAAGGAGCGTGGGTTTTGAGGAGACTTGAGATAGAGAGAGTGGGAGGCCATGGACGGAACTGAACACAAGGGCAGGAGCTTTGAAGTGAAGGTGCTGTTTGACTGGGATCCAGGGTGGGTCAGTGAGTACAGAGATGGTAAGGGGACAGGATTCAGTCAGAGCTAAGTCACATATGGTGGAGATTCGGACATGTTCATTTGACAGAGGTCCCAATGTGTAAATTAGCCCTGGAATAAATCGGAATTTTTTCCGTAGAATCCCTACAGGGTGGAAGCAGGCCATTCTGCCCATTGAGTCCACACTGACCCTCCAAACAGCATCCCAGCCAGATCCACCCTTTTCCCTGCACTTCCCATGGCAAATCCACTTAGCTTACGCATTCCTAGACACTATTAGATTATTTACAGTGTGGAAACAGGCCCAACAAGTCCACACCGACCCGCCGAAGCGCAACCTACCCATACCCTTAACCTAACACTATGGGCAATTTAGCATGGCCAATTCACCTGAGCCGCAGATCTTTGGACTGTGGGAGGAAACCGGAGCACCCGGAGGAAACCCATGCAGACACGGGGAGAGTGTGCAAACTCCACACAGACAGTTGCCTGAGGCAGGAATTGAACCCGGGTCTCTGGCGCTGTGAGGCAGCAGTGCTAACCACTATGGGGCAATTTAATATGGTCATGAGTGTGGTGCTGGAAAAAGCACAGCAAGTCAGGCAGCATCTGAGGAGCAGGAGAATCAACGTTTTGCCCGAAACGTCGATTCTTCCTGCTCCTCGGATGCTGCCTGACCTGCTGTGCTTTTCCAGCACCACACTCTCGGCTCTGATCTCCATGATCTGCAGCCCTCACTTTCTCCTCAGCAATTTCCCATGGCCAATCCACCTGACCTGCATTTCTTTGAAGTGTGAGGGGAAACTGGAGCGCCCGGAGAAAATGCAGGCCGACACGGGGAGAATGTCCTAACTTCACACACACTGTCACCCGAGAGTGGAATCGAACCTGGGTCCCTGGCGCTGTGAGGCAGCAGTGCTCGAGGTAACAAAAAATACGAACGCCCTGAGACAGACGACATTCAGGAGGTGGGAATTTGTCATTTTAATGATGCCATGAATATGAAGTCGGAATCAGGATCAAATTGCACATAAATCTTTATCTATTGAATCTCGGAATGTTGCCAGAGAGAGAGAGAGAGAGGGAGTTCACTGAAAGGAAGATACTGGAAATATGAACAGAGGGCGCTGGGGAAACTTAACAGGTCTGGCAGCATCTGTGGAGGGAGAAATGGAGTTCACACTCTCCGAAGATGTGAATTCACCACAGACTATAGGACTTCTCTCTCATTAGAGAGAGAGAGAGGACCCGTGGTGCTTTAATCTGTGGATCACCACACCTCAGGTGAAGGGAGAGTTTGAGAAAGTGAGACCTTCAGGGTAACCTCAGCCAATTTGGAAATTGAACCCGCATCGTTGGCATCACTCTACACTACCAACCAGCCGACTGCCCCTGCCCCTGAAGAAATCATATTGGATTCAAAAACGTCCACTCTGTTTCCGTCTCCACAGATGTCGAGCTCCTCCAGTACTTTCTGTATCTTAAAGAGCTGGGGTTGGTTGCAAGGGGCGGGGTTTGAAGCAAAACAATGGTTTCGGTCTTCCCAAATCAGAGGAATCTCGATTATCCAGCGTTCAATTATCCGAATTTTGGATTGTCCGGCAAGATCAATTGGTCCCGATGCTCGGCTAAACTATGTCATCCAGCATTGGATTAACCAAACAAACTACTCATCTGTGTCCTTCGGATAATCGAGGTTCCTCTGTATTTAATATTCAATCACCCAACAGTGACTACCATTTGGCCCCTTTAGCTGGCTCTACCATTTAGCTCTATCTGTGTCACCTTTTAACATGACTAACTAACAGGTGGTGGTACTGTTGCCTGACATAAATCCCTCAATCACCATTTTGAAATTTTCAAAGTTCTCCATCTTCAAATAAGAAGAAAGGCAACAACTATTTTATTGCTCTATTTTTCTACCTAATCTATTTTAGTACCTAAAATGGTGCTATGTGTGTGGCGACGTTGTACACTTTTCACTGGACTCCTGGACTTAAGTACATGTAACAATAAAACCTAATGCAAATTCACTGAGATTAGGATTAAGATAATGGGGGGGGAGGGGGTGAATGAGAGGGCTGACTAAGGGAACATCAAAATGGCCAACTCTCGAGGTAGCAAGGGTTTCAGCAACTGATTTGAGGCAATTGGGTGTACTCCAAATGTGTAAGTAACAGTCTTTGAGATGGCACAAATATGTGGTTGCATGTTTATTGCAAGATCAATTTTTTTTTCTATTCGTGGGACATGGGCTTCGTTGGCTGGGTCAGAATTTATTCCCTGCCCCTAGTTGCCCTTTGAGAAGGTGGTGGTGAGCTGCCTTCTTGAACCACTGCAGCTCATGTGCTGTGGGGTGACCCATAATGCCATTGGAGAGGGAATGCCAGGATTTTGACCCAGCAACTCTGAAGGAACAGCACTATGTTTCCAAGTTTGGATGGTGAATGGTTTGGAGGGGAACTTGCTGGGGGTGGTGTTCCCATGTATTTGCTGCCCTTGTCCTTCTAGATGGAAGTGGGCATGGTTTGGAAGGTGATGCCCAAGGATCTTTGATGCCACGCATGATGCCAAGATAGCAAATGATTTTCTATCAACAACATTGACTTGGACCCCATTAACCACCCCCTGAGTAAAGGAACAGGAAATGACATCACCAACCCAAAGAAACCCAAACATATAAATAGAAAGTAGGAATCATCAGCAGTGCTTCATCTAGAGGCTCACTGAAGATATTACCTAGTATGGTGACGAAACATCAGAAAATGAACCTTCCAGCTCAGCGAGTAAAGTTACATCCAGAACCTCAACTTGAGCTACAAATCTTCTCAAAACTCATTTATGATTTTCATTCTTCCATGGGATTTGGGTGTTGCTGGCAAGGCCAGAATTTGTTAGCAATAACTTCAGAAGTGAGAGAATTGCTAGGCCATTAATAATGAATGCCATGGTCGCAGGGTCAGAGACAGACCAGACCAGGCAACATCCATTAGTGAACCAGGTAGCGTTTCACAGCAATCTACGACAGCTCCACGACCACCGTTAGTAAGTCAATCTTCCATTTCCCAATTGTATTAATCGAACTTAAATTCCACCAGACGCTGTGGTGGGACGGGCCTGTGCCTCAGAGCACTGACGTCGAGATTACTAGTTCCCAGACATCACCATGACAACACTGTCTTTCGCCAGTGTGGGACACAAAGCTTGGAAGAATTGTAAAGCATGAGGAAGATAATGTGGTGTTTTCCCTGGAGTGTTGGAGGCTGAGGAGTGACCTTAAAGGGGTTTATAAAATGATGAGGGGCATGGATAAGGTAAATAGACAAGGTCTTTTCCCTGGGTTGGGGGAGCGCAGAACTAGAGGGCATAGGTTTAGGGTGAGAGGGGTGAGATATAAAAAGGAAATAAGGGGAAACTTTTTCATGCAGAGGGTGGTGCGTGTATGGAATGAGCTGTCACAGGAAGTGGTGGAGGCTGGTACAACTGCAACATTTAAAAGGCATCTGGATGGGTATATGAATAGGAAGGATTTAGAGGGATATGGGTCGGGTGCTGAGACTAGATTAGATTAGGATATCTGGTCGGCGTGCATGAGTTGGACCAAAGGGTCTGTTTCTGTGCTGTACATCTCTATGACTCTATGACTCTGAAGGGATATTGACAGGTCGATGAAGTGGGTAGATAGGAGGCAGATAAGGTTCAGTGCAAAGACGTGGGAGGTGATGCATTTTGACAGGAAGAGCATTGAACGGCAATAGAGTATAGGGAGGACAATTCCACAGGGAGTGCAGGAGCAGAGGGAGCTGGGTGTATTTGCTGGTGTACAGATCATTAAAGATGATAGGATAGGTGGAGACAGCAGTTATTAAATCACACGATGCTTTCAGTTTTATTACAGGATATAGAGTGCAAGGAGAAATCAATGCTGAACTTTGGGAACATGCTTTTCAGGCCTCCACTGGAGTAAGGTCTACAGTTGTGGGCACCCCATTGTAGGAGGTGTGAGTGCATTGGAGAGAGAGTGCGAAGAGATTTACATGAATGGTTCAAGGAATGAGCAACTTCTGTCACGCAGATACATTGAAGAGCGACAGGTTGGCTCAGTGGTTATCACTGCTGCCTCACAGCGCCAAGGACCTAGGTTCAATTCCAGCCTCAGGCAACTGTCTGTGTGCACATTCTCCACGTGTCGGTGTAGGTTTCTTCCCACAATCCAAAGAGGCATGGGTCAGGTGAATTGGCCGTGCTAAATTGCCCATAGTGTTAGGCGCATTATTCAGGGAGAATGGGTTTGGGTGGGTTACTCTTTGGAGAGTCAGTTTGGATGTGTTGGGCTGAATGGCCTGTTGCCACACAGTAGGGAATCTAATCCAAGGTTAGGACTATCCCCCTTAGAAAGATGAAGGCTGAGAGAATGCCTCAGTGGTTAGCACTGCTGCCTCACAGCGCCAGGGACCCAGGTTCGATTCCAGCCTCGGGCGACTGTGTGTGTGGAGTTTGCACATTCTCCCCGTGTCTGTATGGGTTTCCTCCAGGTGCTCCCACAGATTAGATGGATGAGCCATGGGAAAGTAGGGGTTATAGGGAAGTGGGACACTCTGCCAAGGGTCAGTATGGACTCGATGGGCTGAAGGGACTGCTTCCACATTGTAGGGATTGAGCAGGCTGAACAGAGTAGATAGTGGAAGCTCCTCCTTCACAAGGAACAAGGAGAGAGCAGGGATTGGAAGGGACATCTGAAAGAAGCACGGGTGATGTGAGGGGAAAAGGAAAACATTTTCACATGAGGTATAAAAGGGATTGCCTGGAAATGAGCTGGAGGCACGTCCCACTGGGGCAGTGGATGGTTATTTGGATAAAATAAAAAGTGTAGGAATATGGGGGGTGGGAGAAGATAGAAGACTAGCACAAAGTTCCAACAGACATGTCACTGTTAGCAGCAAGAATTCCATATGACGTAACAAAGACCTGCATTTATATAGCAACTTCCATGGCATCAGGGCAGCACAAAGCACTTTATGGTTGATAACATCATATTGAAGTGCAGTCGTTGTTGTAAAACAGGCAACGGGATTGGCCATCTCTATCGGCATAGAAAGAGCAACATGGGAAATCTGTTATTGCGTTTGGAGCGATGGCTCTGCTTAAATGTGGGAGAGAGAGAGAGAGAGAGAGGGGGAGAACGTGTGCATGTGTAGGAGAGAGAGCGGGAAGGGGGAGAGAGAGAGAGCGGGAAGGGGAAGAGAGAGAGAGAGAGCGGGCAGGAAGGGGGAGGGGGAGAGCGGGAAAAGGCTGAGAGCGGGGGAAAGGGGGAGAGCGGGGGAAAGGGGGAGGGGGGGAGAGCGGGAAGGGGGAGGGGGGAGAGCGGGAAAGGGGGAGAGTGGGGGAAGGGAGAGGGAGAGAGAGCGAGAAGGGGGAGGGAGAGAGTGAGGTGGGGGACAGAATGAGTGGGCGACAGTGTGCGTGAGGCCTGCTGTTGGTGTCTAGCTCTGATGCACTAGTGTACAAGTGTGAGTGTACACAAGGGTGCATGTACAAGTTCTTTGGAACACTGCGAGCGGGTACTATCAGCTGGCACCTTTGGGGAAAAGCTTTGTTAATCTCCCTTACCTAATCCCAAAGAATCTTCAGCATCAAAGACACACCCAAATTTGTAGGAAAGGCTTAATGCCAGAACAGGCCAGGAAACTACAACAGCAACTCTGAGCCAAACAAATATTCAGAGCAATGCCAATTTCAGCACAAAATACAGAGAGAACACAAACATCATGAAAACTAGAACTCTTTACTTTGTTTTTTCTTTATATTAACAACATTATTTTCTAAAAAAAATGAACAGAATTGTTTAAACTTGCAGTCAGGAAACGACCGATCAGTAAACTGTTTTCCTGTGCAACCTGGCAGCACTGCTTTTATTGAATGTACAAGAATTCTTCAGAGAAATTCCCGCGGCCACCAAACAAGGCAATTATCATTATTCTCCATGTGGTACCTGGTAGGTGTTCAGTCAGAGTTCTCTTTCAAGGAAGGAAAAAGTAAGAAAATATATCCTTTAAAATTAATTTCTCTTAAAATAATCCCTGATCAAGGGTCCAGTCAAAGTTTGGTGCTAAATGTCGTCTCCTTCAGTTGTGTGAACCATTGGAGGGCGGCCATTTTCTTCACCATCATTCTAGCAATGATTGTCCGGCTCAGTCCTCTTTGATTTTCTGTTCTCCTTCATTCATGGTCGACTTTTTTTTTTAAGAAAGTTAACTCCATTTTTCTCTGTCAAGTCAATTGGCCCAAAGTGCTTTCAGAAAGTGCAGAGTTGGCAGCGGTGACCTCTATGTCGCAGTAACCTTTAACCCTGACAGTGACAGAGGTCAGGGCTGCTCTTCTAAGGGCACCAAGATGTGTCTGGGTAAAGTAGACAGTGAATGGACTTGAATCTTGAGAAGACATTAAAAACAAAAAGAGTTGGTTGTTATTTTTTGGAAGGATGGTAGCTTTTCCCTCATGTTTGGATCCCACACCCCCACTAACCTGAGGAAACAATGGCTTCCTGCTGCAGTTTCTTACAGACAGCACCAGGTGGCACTGCAACTGGATTGCAGCACACATGGAGCGCCACTGGGTCAGTTGTGCACAGCATGTGCAGGTTCCCCCCGCTCCCTGTGTCCCAGGGAGCTCACACACACACACACACACACACACACAATGCATATTCGCACTTGCGCATGTGCCACCCCTCATCCACACACATGCCTCCCCTCAGCCATACGCCTCTCCACACATGCTCGCACTCACCCACATGTGTTCACACACTCACATGCATGTAGAGTCAGACAGAGAGGTACACTGGCGTTCATACACACACTGACACATACACACAAATACACATGCACATACGTGACCATACAATCAACCACACACATCTACACACACGTGTGCATTCACCCTTGCTTGTTATTCAACAACGGTCTCATCTCCAACACTTTCCTCATGAATCAATAAAAGACAATTTTGACAGACAATAGACTGTAAGCTATGAGGTTTTTTTTGACGGATTACATCTATGTTTTCCACCATGAGGCCCAGTGAGATTTCTTGCCATACTGTACCAAGCTTGCCCACCACGCCAGCCTCCTAATGCCCAGGACTAGCTCCATCACTCCACGCACCGTTCCCAAATACCGGATACCCATCGGAAAACCAACATTGCTGGCACACTGGCTGCTCACTCCCTTGGGACACGTCAGCAGCACCAACACCTCACTCAATCCCTCGAGCTCTTACATTCCAGGTGAAGATTGTCCTCAATCAGGACAGGCAGTGGGGGTGGGGGGTGGGGGGGGGGGGGGGGGGGGGGGTGGAATGCCTCCTCACTGTCTCACACTGACCCTCACTGGGAAAGGCCAGGAGCCCCTCTTGTAGGGACACAGAGACACCCGTCCCCTCTCTCTACTGTTCCGCAGGTAGCACCACCACCTCCATGGAGGTACACCCAGCATCTCAACCTCGGGAGAGGAAGAGGAAGAGGAAGAGGAAGTATACAGAGGCCTCCGGGGGGGCAGAATCAGCAAAGCTGCCTCCTGCACCAGCTCTTACACCTGCCGGTGGGGGAGGGGGAGGGGAGTGTGGAGCCACAGCTGGGGAGACCCAAGGGAGACATGCACCAGGCCATCAGCACTCGGAGGGCTGCCAGAGACCAGGCAGGAGAGGGCCCAGTCAGCAATCAAGAAGTTCATCTACATGCACAGGGAGGGATAGGAGCAGTAGGCAGGTCTGTGGGACAGAATGGCCTTCGTTGCTACAGACCAGTAGCTCCCAGGGACAGACCCAGCAGCCCCCAGGGACAGATCCATGCAGCATCCTCTCAAACACAGTTATATACATTTAAAGATGTATACACATGCACATACGTGTGTATTATACATAAATACAGCAATATATACATACACACACACACACGTATACACATATGTATGTACATGTGTAATATATATAAATCTACACACATACATACACAGGTAAATACACTCAAACACAGCCATATGTGTACACACACACAAACATATACATACACGCTCAAGCATCAACATACACACACACATTTCAAGAGAGGTCAGATAGAGATCAAATGTTTATCAGAGCATTAACTCCTGAGTATTAATTGCAATTATTTAATGGCAATCTAAGAGCATGAGAGCCTCTAATCTGAATGTTATTGTCTTTTTTCACCTTCTGATGGCAAGACAATGTTGAGATAATGATTATTAATGAAGTGACAGTGGAAGCAAATCAATCTCAAGGTGCCCTCATTAACTCGGCAGGCCAGGGAATCAGCACCAGTGAGTGGTAAGCTACACTCCTGTCTCTTGATGTAAAACCTAGTTCTGGATCTTTTAAAGGGCGATTGTGGTCCCTAACTTTCTCTATATTGTGTGTTTAGTTTGTCTCCCATAACCCAAAGATCAACTCTACAGAGGCCTGCTGTAGGCCTGACTTTAGGCCTCAAATATATTCCAGAAGCCGCCTCCTGACCTTTCGCCTTCCACCCCTGTAAACATAAGATAATCAATAACTTTAATAGCCACTCACATTCGCCCATCACTCCTGTGTCGACACTTCAAAGAAAATCCAGTAAAACTGGAAAATAAAACACACTCATCCTGCATACTTCAAAATGGAGGTACACTGGCTTCCAAACATTAACCATTTTTAACTTTTATTTTTCCCCTTGAGTTCCTGGTGAAGCATGCCTCAAATTTAAAATATTGATCCTTGCTTCAAATGTCTCCAAGCAACCTTACCCCTGAATTTTAATTTTACTCCATGCAGGAGTGGTTTGGGAATAGTTGTAAGCTTTTTCTTTTATTCATTCTCAGGATGTGGGCGTCACTGGTTAGACTATTGTTTATTGCCTATCCCTAATTGCCCAGAGGGCAGTTAAGAGTCAGCCACATTGCTGTGGGTCTGGAGTCACATGTGGGCCAGACCAGGTAAGGATAGCAGTTTCCTTCCCTAAAAGACATTAGTGAACCAGGTGGGTTTTCCTGACAACAGACTCCTGCTCATCATTAGATTCATAATTCCAGAATCTTCACTGAATTCAAATCCCACCATCTGCCGTGACAGGATTCGAACCCAGCTTCCCAGGCCACGAGCTGAGTCTCTGGATTAACAGTCCAGCAAAACCAATCTAGCCCATCACTTCGCCTCCCTGCGGAGAAACAGCTAGTCTTTTTTCTTAAGTTCTTTCTAGGGGTGAGAGGGTCTGGCTAGTTCAGGATTTATTGCCCATTCCTAAATGTCTTGGAGAAAGTCGTGGGGAGATGCCTCATTTGGACCGCTGCTGTCCATTTGAGCTCTGAGGGAGGGAATTCCAGGATTGTGACCCAGTAACAGTGAAGGATCAGTGAAACACTTCTAAATCAGGGTGGAGAATGGCTTGGAGGGGAACTTCCAAGGGGTGGTGTTCCCAAGCATCTGTTGTTCATCTAGATGGAAGGTGCTGCGAATACAATAGGTTGCGGCAGTGCATCTTTGAGATGGTACACACTGCTGCCTGTGTGCCAATGGTGGAAGGAGTGACAACAAGAGGCTCCTCATTAGGACGGCCCAGTGGCTCAGTGGTTAGCACTGCTACCTCATAGCGCCAGGGACACAGGTTCAATTCCACCCTCGGGCAACTGTCTGTGTTGAGTTTGCACATTCCTCCCGTGTCTGCATGGGTTTCCTCCCACACTCCAAAGATATACAGGTTAGGCCGTGCTAAATTACCAATAGCGTGGAGGCAAGGTGGGTGAGCCATGGGAAATGTAGGGTTACAGGGACAGGGTGGGCAGGATGTTCTTTGGAGGGTCAGACTTGATGGGCCACATGGCCTCTTTCCTCACTGCAAGGATTCTATGATTCTCCCCTCCCCAAACAGATGGGGACTCGATAACCCAGTGGTGACTGAGCAAAGCTGAAGCCTCAGATATCATGAGATAAGCTAAAGGATTTGATACAATCTCCCACAGTGCGAGGATCAGATTCGGTCTTAGCTTACTGAATATCCCATGATTCAAATCCGAGCACCAATGGGTTGCAACATACCTGGAAGGGTCTTCAGCTACCGAAAATGCTCCTTTCATCTCGATAATATTCTGCTTGTTCTCAAAGGTTCCATAACTTAGAGTGACCTGGAAACAATCATTTAAACTTTAGTTTGATTTCTTATCTGTTAAATTGTCCTCAGTGCTAAACCCCATAACAGGATAAATTGCTTCAAGACCCATTATCTATGACCATTTACTTAAACACTCATAGCTCACATCAAACAAGGACGAGACAGAGTGTAGAGAGGAGATAGAGAGCTTAGCGGGTGTGGCATAAAGATAACAATCTCTCCCGCAATCTCAGCAAAACGAAGGAGCTGGTCATTGACTTCAGGAAGTGGAGAGGAGGGCACACCCCTTTCTGTATTAATGGTGTTGAGGTGGAGACCGTCAAGTTCCTGGAAGTGACCATCACCAACAATCTGTCTGGTCCACACACGTTAACGCTATGGTCAAGAAAGCACAGCAATTCCTCGACTTCCTCGAGGGTCTAAACAAAATCGGCAAGTCCATAAAGACACTCATCAATTTTTATAAAGGACCAGAGCCAGCATCCTATCTGGATACATCACGGCTTGGCATGGCAACTGCTCTGTCCAGGACCGTTAGAAACTGCAGAGAGTTGTGAAGCCAGACCATCACACAAACCAACCTTCCATCCACTGACTCCATCTACATTTCCCACTACCTCGGGAAGGCAGCCAACATCATCAGAGACCCCTCCCACATCTCTTCCAGCCTCTTCCATTGGGAAGAAGATACAAACGTTTAAACACACGTACCAACAGGTGCGGGAACAGCTCCGTCCCCCGCTGTTATTAGATGCTGAATGGACCATTCACATTTTAAATCGAATGTTGATCTCACTCTCTGTACACCTTCTCTGCAGCTCTAACACTATCCCTCGCTGTTCTATTAGCCTAATGCACTTTTATGTTATGATTTGCCTGGACTGCACGCAGAACAAAACTTTTCATTGTACTCAGGTACACATGACAATAATAAATCCAATCAAATCAAAGAGGGTCGAACCAACCTCAGCCTATTGCAGACCCTTCGGCCCCAACCTGAACCTATCCTTCAGACCCTGCAGCCCCAACCTCAGCCTAGCCCTCAGACCCTCCAGCCCCAACCTCAGCCTAGCCCTCAGACCCTCCAGCCCCAACCTCAGCCTATCCTTCAGACCCTTCAGCCCCAACCTCAGCCTATCCTTCAGACCCTCCTGCCCCAACCTCAGCCTATCCTTCAGACTCTTCAGCCCCAACCTCAGCCTAGCCCTCAGATCCTCTAGCCCCAACCTCAGCCTATCCTTCAGACCCTTCAGCCCTAATCTCAGCCTATCCTTCAGACCCTTCAGCCCCAACCTCAGCCTAGCCCTCAAACCCTCCAGCCCAAACCTCAGCCTATCCTTCAGACCCAACCTCAGCCTATCCTTCAGACCCTTCAGCCCCAACAACAGTCTAGCACTCAGACCCTCCTGCCCCAACCTCAGCCTATCCTTCAGACTCTTCAGCCCAAACCTCAGCCTAGCCCTCAGACCCTTCAGCCCCAACCTCAGCCTATCCTTCAGATCCTCCAGCCCCAACCTAGCCCTCAGACCCTTTCAGTGCCAACCTCAGCCTATCCTTCAGACCCTTCAGCCCCAACCTCAGGCTAGCCCTCAGACTCATTTTGAACAAAAGGAGAGAGGGCGGAATTAGGCTATTTCGGCCCTTGAGCTGGCTCTGTTATTCAAGTCAATGTTCTACCTGAGTGCCATTGTTTGGTTATTTGCTGATGGGATGTGGACATCGCTGGCTAGGCCAGCATTTCTGGCCAATCCTCAAATTGTCCAGAGAGTAGTCAGGAGTGAACCACATTGCTGTGGGTCTGGAGTCACATGGAGGCCAATCCAGGTAAGGATGGCAGCTTCCTCCCCCAAAAGAAGCCTAGATGTGGTTTTACAACAATCGTTTCAAGGTCATCATTAGACATTCAATTCCCAGATTTTCATTTTGATTATTGGATTCAAATTCCACCAAACAGCTGTGGCATGATTCGAACCCATGTCCCCACATGGGTCTCTGGATTAACAGTCTAATGACAATAGCACTGAGCCATCACCTCCCACTTCCCCCCCGTATCCCTTGGAAACTGAGGGAGTTGATGTTTCGAGTCGTTAATCGCTCAGCCTCAAAAGAATTCCAAAGAGTCCCATTTGCCGACAGGGATAGATAAAGACAGATGACAAATGTGAAGCATCAACCCCAGCACAGACCAGGCCGAATGGCTTCTTTCTGTGCTGTAGATCCAAAGCAATGTAATATACAAGGATCAATCATAGAGTCATACAGCACAGAAACAGATCCTTCAGTCCAAACTGTCCATGCCGATCAGATTTCCCAAATTGAACTAGCCCCATTTGCCAGGATTTGTTCCAAATCCCTCTCAATCTTTCCTGCCCATGTATCTGCCCAAATGTTGTAATTGTACCAGCCTCCACCACTTCCTTTGGCAGCTCATTCCATACACGTACCACCCTCTGTGTGAAAATCACCCTCAGACTGCTTTTAAACCTTTCCCCTTTTACCCTAAAACTATACCCTTTGGTTTTGGGCTCCCCTACCTTGGAGAAAAAATCTTGCCCATTCACCCTATCCATGCCCCTCATGATTTTATAAACCTCGATAAGGGCAGACTCCCAATGTTCGAGGGGTAAAGGTCCAGCCTCTCCTGGTAACTCAAACCTTCTATTTCCAGTAACATCCTTGGAAATGATTTCTGAACCCTCTCCAATTTAATAATATCCTTCCGAGATCAAAACGGGACACGGTACTCCATTAATGGCCTCACCAATGTCCTGTGCAGTTGCAACATGATGTTCCAACTCCTATACTCAATGCGCTGATCAATGAAGGCAAATGTGGCAAATACCTTCTCACTAACCTGGCTTACCTGTCATTTTACTGCTCCTCGGATGCTGCCTGAACTGCTGTGCTCTTCCAGCACCACTAATCCAGAATCTGGTTTCCAGCATCTGCAGTCACCTTCCTCACTAACCTGCCTTACTGGTCATGTCACTTTCAAGGAACTATGTATGTGCATCCCCTAGGTCTCTCTGTTCGATCAACACTCCCCAGGGCCCTCTCATTAACTATGTAAGTCCTAATCGTCTTAACAAAATGCAACACCTCGCATTTATCCAATTTAAACTCCATCAGCCCATTGGCCCAGCTGATCTAGATCCCAGTGTATTCTGAGGTAACCTTCTTCACTGTCCACTATACAACCTATTTTGTTGTCATCTGCAAACTTATTAAATCGTGGTCTACTTCGAGGAATCACCATTAAACCATTCCAGCGCATCATCAGTCCGCCAAAAGCACAGGTTTAAAAAAAATCAGCTGTATTCTGTCCAGTTGAGTGTACAACAGCGAACCTGGTCAGTGTGGGTGGGATTCCACCAGCAGAACATCGGAGACCATACCTGACTCTGAATGTGGGATTTGGAAACCAACTGCAGGTTTTCGAGGTGGGAGTGGAAGAGTGGGCTGCGGATTAGATTCACACCCAGGATAGCCTCAATGATATACCCAATGGTGCAGTCGTCAGGGAGACGGATCCTCTCCGCTGTGTTCATAAAATTTCCATTGCTAATTGTAAAAAAAAATCATGTTTTAGATTTAAAATGCAAGTTCTTTACAACACTTCATCATAATTACCACAACACAATGGGATAAATTTATGTCATTAACTGGCATGTGTTATGTAGTAGTGTGTGTGTGTGTGCGCGCCCGCCCGCCCGCCCGTGCGCGTCAGTCTGTGTGTGTGTTGTTTGTTTGGTTAGGATGTTCGTTTTTTGAGTCTAATTTATGGGGATGGGTGTATTCAGTGCCAACACAACCAAGAAAGTTTGTCCGTATCATATGTCCAATGAGATTGTTAGGAACTGAACGGCCAAGCTTCTCGGCCAATCATGGACCTCCACCGCAGTGTCTCAGCTCAGTCATAGGCTGGCACTTTCTTCATCACCATCTTGGTGACGGCCCACTCACTGGTGAATCCAAAGGCAAGGAGGCAGCTTTGGTTTCTCGGGAGGTGGGGTATCACAGGGAGAGGACAAGGGAGTGGGAACAGAGGCAAAGGCAAAGAGTTGCCTTGTAGGCGTCATCCTTCTGCCCCATGTCTCTGAATGCCCCTGGACTGGGGCAAGCGGAGGCCCATCTCAAACCCATTAGGCCCATCATCCTGGTTACACAGCTGGGAAATCGATCACTTTTCCCAGCTGTAAGGAAGGCGGATAGATCTGGAAGGTGGTGAATGAAGGCCTTTCAGTGGCTGGTAAGGTGAGGAAGTTTCTAATAGACCTTCTCCCCCGGAACTCTATGGGGAGAGGGCATTCTCCAAGGCCAACCCTCTTTTACACTCCTCTCTTTGCAGAATGGGAAAATTGGCATCTGGATGGGTATATAAAGGGTTTGGAGGGATATGGGCCAAGTGCTGGCAAATGGAACAAGATTAGGTTAGGACATTTGGTCAGCATGGACGAGTTGGACTGAAGGGTCTATTCTTTCCTCTTTCACCACCTCCTGCTCCCACCCCCACCACCATACCACACTTCTCTCTCCCTCCCCCATAACTCTCCTCCTAACGCTCACTGGCTACCCCCCATATCTTCTCTCCCTCTGTCTGGTCCATCTCTCCCCTGGCCCTCTCCCTCTCTCAAATTTTTCTATCTTCCAATCACTCCCTCCCTCTTCTCACCCATCCATCTCTCCCCCACCCGGCTTCCTCTTTCAATCTCTCCCCATCTTGATCTCTCCCCATATCTCTTCCATTTCTTAATCTCAGGTTATCACCCCCCTCCCAATCTCTGTATCACTGTCTCTCCATCTCTCCCCCATCCCTCTCCCAATCTCTATCACTCCCACTCCCAATCTCTCTATCACTGTCTCTGCATCTCTCCCCAGCCTCTCTCTCCCATTCTCACCTTCTCCCATTCTCTATCACTCCCAATCTCCTTATCACTCCCTTTCCATCTCTACCTCCTGCCTCTCTCCCTCTCCCTTTCTCTTTGCCAGGATTGAAGGGTTTGAGCTGTAGGGAGAAGCTGAATAGACTGGGACTGGTGTCCTTGGAGCGTCGGAGGCTGAGAGTTGACCTTTTAGTGGGCTGCATGGTAGCACAGTGGTTAGCACTGCTGCCTCACAGCGCCAGAGACCCAGGTTCAATTCCCACCTCAGGCGACTGACTGTGTGGAGTTTGCACGTTCTACCCGTGTCTGCATGGGGTTTCCTCCCACAGTCCAAAGATGTGCGGGTCAGGTGAATTGGCCATGCTAAATTGCCCGTAATGCTTAGGTAAGGGGTAAATGTAGGGGTATGGGTGGGTTGCGCTTCGGCGGGTCGGTGTGGACTTGGAGGGCCGAAGGGCCTGTTTCCACACTGTAAGTAATCTAATCTTAAAAAAAGTTTATAAAATCATGAGGAGGCATGGATAGGATAAATCGACATGGCCTTTTTCTTGGGGGTGGGGGGGAAAAGAGTCCAGAACTAGGCGGCATAGGTTTAAGGTGAGAGCGGAAAAATTTAAAAGGGACAATTTTTTCACACAGAGAGTGGTGGCTTGCATGGAATGAGCTGCCAGAGGAAGTGTTGGAGGCTGGTACAATTACAGTATTTAAAAAGCATCTGGATGGGTATATGGGAAGATATGGGCCAGGTGCTGGCAAATGGAATAAGATTAGGTTAGGTCATTTGGTCAGCATGGACGAGTTGGACTGAAGGGTCTGTTTCTGTGCTGTACATCTCTGTGACTCTATCACACCCTCTCCCTCCCTCAGGCTAGCCCTGTGTGTCAGTGTACCCCACCTGTATCTGAATGAAATGTTCTGGTGGAGGTTTCTTATACCACAGCCAGAACTATTTGTCTCTTTCCGTCCCTCAGTTCAATCCTTCCTCTGCAAATACCCAGCCTTATAAAACTAAACATTCGCACTGCCCAGAAGTTCTTGTCACAGAGAAGTTCTTTATTCGGCCAGAGTCATTGAGAATGAGAACTGCAACAATGATCATTTCCCAGCAGACTCCCTCTGCTGGTACAAGTGGATATGGTAGCCTCAGCTGACAAAATTCACAGACCCATGTCCATGACAGGGCGAACCCTTTTTTTGGGAAAAATTCCAGAAGGTTTCATCACATGACCTTTTCCTCCCAATGGCCGCACCCCTCACTGTTGCCATTGTCTCACTGAATCCATCCTCAGTAAACTGTCTCTCCACAGCCAAGTGAACCCTTAAATAAAAGTAATCAAAAAGATTTTCTTTTTATTACGGGCCCCACGGTTTTTCTTCGCCAAGTGTTGCTCCCACAAACTTCCCAGAGACTAATCTGGAAACGTTGGAGACGCCAGACCAATCGAGAGAGTTGGTGACATGGCGAGAAAATGCCTGCTTCCCCTCCCTGACCTGATCAAGCTTTAATCGTAGTCAGGTCTTCGTCAAGATTTTCTCAATCAAAGGAGAGGAAGATGGAGGTCGCATTCTCAAATCGAGAAGATCAGACAAAGTCGGACATTAAACCAGAATGGTGGCAGAGCTTGGGGATTGAGAGAGTGCTCAAAACAGCAAGTGATAAGAATTCAGTCCTGTTAAAATCCCACGCGCCCTCTTCAAAATAACCTGCAGTTGAAATGCCTACCTTGCCCATGGTGCCATCTTCAGCGCCAATCCTCGGTTAATACAAAACCCAGCTCCTCCAGTGGCGAACCAGAAGAAGACAGATTTCTGCAAACATTAAGGTCAAATGATCATTCCTTGTCACACTTTTTTTATTCATAGAATCCCTGCAGTATGGAAGCAGGCCATTTGGCCCAACAAGTCCACACCAACCCTCTGAAGAGTGACTCATTCCTCGACCCTATTACTCTACATTACCCCTGACTAATGCACCTAACCTACACATCCCTGGACACTATGGGACAATTTTGCATGGCCAATCCACCCTAACCGGACTGTGGGAGGAAACCCACACAGACATGGAGAGAGTGTGTAAACTCTACACAGTCACCCAAGGCTGGAATCGAACCCAGGTCCCTGGCGCTGTGAGGCAGCAGTGCTAACCACTGAGCTACCCTGCTGCCCCCAGTCACCTCCAGCATTATGTTCTGCTTTCTAACAGAAAAGGGAGGCGTTCCCATTTATGGTACAGTGATAAAGTCCCTGGGCTTTTAATGCAGAGGCCCAATGATTCAAGTCCCATTATAGACGGAGTGCAATTTAAAATCAGTTAGTCTGGGAAGCTGTCCCTCTCAGTGATGAAACCACCATTGATGGTTATTTTTTTAAAAATCCCATCTGGCTCATTGAATCCCATCTGGCTCATTGCCCTGCTATAGGAAGGATATGGTTAAATTGCAGATGGTGCAGAAACGATTTACAAGGAAGCAACTGGGATTGGAGAGAGAGTTATTAGGAGAGGCTGGGACTTTTCACACTGGGTGTAGGAGGTTGAGGATTGACCTTGTAAATAAATGTTGACAAAATTATGAGGGGCATTGATAAGGCAAACAGAAAACATCGTTTCCCCAAGGTAGGAGAGTCCAAAACTAGAGGGCATAGGTTTAAAGTGAGAGGCAATAGATTTAAAAGGGACCCGAGAGACAACTTTTTTGTACAGAGTGGGGCTCGTATGTGGAAATGAACTGCCAGAGAAAGTGACGGATGCATGTCCAGCTACAACATTTAAAAAGACATTCGGAAAGGTAGATGAACAGAAGGGGTTTAGCAGAATATGGGCCAAACGCAGGCAAATGGGACTAGTTTAGTTTGGGACATCTGGCCAGCATGGGTGAGTTGGACTGAAGGATCTGTTTCCGTTCCGTATGACTCTCTGTGAAAGCTGGCTCTGGTTTTCCGCACAGTCCAAAGATGTGCAGGCTTGGGTGAATTGGCCATGGGAAATTGCCCATAGTGTTCAGGAATGTGTAGGTTAGGTGCATTAGTCTGGGGTAAATATAGGGTAAGGGAATGGGTCTGGGTGGGCTACTCTTCAGAGAGTCAGTGTGGACTTGTTGGGCCGAAGGGCCTGTTTCCATTCTGTAGGGATTCTATGGTTCTCTGTGTGGGCCTGAGCAAACCACACAGTTCAAGGGCAATTAGGGACGGCCAATAAATGCCTTGAAGCCCACATCCCATGGGAGGCTAAAGGGTAAAAAGCTTCAAGCCACCTTGAACAGGTACCACCATTCAATGGTGACCACATCTACAATGTCACAGAACATCAAAATCTTTGTGACGAAGGTCACCATGACCACAAGGTGGAATTTGAGTTGTTCAGCACGGTGAGGGGGGCATCAATTTTCCACAATGGTCCTGCACGAGGGACAGGAAAATCAGCCGCCATTTCCGCCAAGGCTATAGAAATCCCAGTTGGCACTATCCACTTCGGGAGGGTGAAGGTGGCAAGTTGGAGTCCCTGGCCAGAAACCTAAACAATTTCAGCTGATTCTCCAGTGCAGAAATGAGACACTATCTTTTGGGTGAGACCTTAAATCATGGAACCCCTACAGTGCACAAAGAGGCCATTCGGCCCATTGAGTCTGCACCAACCCTCCAAAGAGCATCCCACCCAAACCCACTCCCCTACCTTATCTCCAAAACTCATATTTACTGTAGCTAATCCACCTAGCCTGCACATCTCTAGGGTAATTTTCCATGGCCAATCCAACTAATCTAAATACCTGTGGACTGTGGGAGGAAACTCATACAGATACAGGGAGAATGTGCAAACTCCGCACAGCCAGTCTTCCGAGACTGGAATCAAACCTGGGTCCCTGGCACTGTGAGGCAGCAGTGCTAACCACTGAGCCACCGTGCCCACCTAAATACAGTTGTCCCACATGGATGAAGCACATGGGTGTGTCTACAATATATGGACTGCAGCAATTCAAGGCACCACCTTCTCAAGGACGACAAGGGAACCAACAATAAATATTGGAACAAAATCAGAAAGTCGCTTGAGAAACTCAGCAGATCTGGCAGCAGCAACAGAGAGAGAAACAGAGTCGACGTTTTGGGTCCAATGACCCTTCTTCAGAACAGTTAACAATAAATGCTGGCCCATGTCCCATGAATAAATGCAAGACCTCACAGCATTGCCTCGGAGGAAGAGTCACTACTCCTCCCTTACTTCTCTCCAAAGAAATGCAAAACTTGCGCCCACACCTCCCCCCTTACTTCTCTCCAAGGCCCCAAGGGATCCTTCCATATCCGCCACAAATTCACCTGCACCTCCACACACATCATCTATTGCATCCACTGCACCCGATGTGGCCTCCTCTATATTGGGGAGACGGGCCGCCTACTTGCAGAACGCTTCAGGGAACACTTCTGGGACGCCCGAACTAACCAACCCAACCACCCCGTGGCTCAACACTTTAACTCTCCCTCCCACTCCACCGAAGACATGCAGGTCCTTGGACTCCTCCATCGCCAGACCATAACAACACGACGGTTGGAGGAAGAGCGCCTCATCTTCCGCCTGGGAACCCTCCAGCCACAAGGGATGAACTCGGATTTCTCCAGTTTCCTCATTTCCCCTCCCCCCACCTTGTCTCAGTTGATTCCCTTGGACTCAGCACCGCCTTCCTAACCTGCAATCCTCTTCCTGACCTCTCCGCCCTATCACCCTCACCTTGACCTCCTTCCACCTATCACATCTCCATCGCCCCTCCCCCAAGTCCCTCCTCCCTACCTTTTATCTTAGCCTGCCTGGCACCCTCTCCTCATTCCTGATGAAGGGCTCTGGCCCGAAACGTCGAATTTCCTGTTCCTTGGATGCTGCCTAACCTGCTGTGCTTTAACCAGCAACACATTTTCAGCTCTGATCTCCAGCATCTGCAGACCTCACTTTTTACTCCAATATTTAGATCAAGGTAAGGAAAAAAACGATAACTATCCAGCTGTGCATCTGTGCACAGAAGCATTTCCTACATTATAGCAACAACAATACTTCAAAAACACTTCATTGGCTGCAGGATGCTTAGGGTCATTCTGACATTAAGAGGTGCTATGTAAATGCAAGTCTGTGTTAGCTCTACTCTAACACCTGCTGGAGGTGTTTTCTCTCTAGAATGGTTTACTTTCTGCAGTCAGAGACTGTGGTAACTCGTTGTTGAGAAACACAAAGAGCTATTCATCGAAATATCAGTGACCACAAAATTTAATCCCAATGAGGGAATTACTGGCAATGCTTTTATGATTGAAGGCAAAATCTTGTCCAAACAATAGAAGAACTTTCAACAATCCAACAAATTACCACGTTAACACAGTGGCTGCAAGAGCAAGTGAGAGACTGAATTCTACAGTCAGGAACTCACCCCCCCCCCCCAAAGCCTATCCACCATCTACAAGGCACAAGTCAGGGGTGTCATGGAATACTCCCCACTTTCCTGGATGGGTACAGCTCCAACAACACTCAAGAAGCCTGGGACCGTCCAGGACAAAGCAGCCCACTTGATTGGCACAATATTCAGAAGATTCACTCCCTCCACCACCAACGCTCAGCAGCAGCAGTGTGTATCATTTACAAGATGCGCTGCAGAAATTCACCAAGGCTCCTTCAACGGCACCTTTCAAACTCAGAGCTCTACTGTCTAGAAGGACCAGGGCAGCAGATAGATGGGAACACCACCCCCTACAAGTTCCGCTCCAAGTCACTCCCCATCCTGACTTGGAAATGTATCACCATTCCTTCACTCTTACTGGGTCACAATCCTGAATTCCCTCCCTCACGGCATTGTGGGTCAAATGGACAGCAGTGGTTCAATGAGGCATCTCCCCTCTGCCTTCTCCAAGACATTTAGGAACGGGTAATAATCCTGAACTAGCCAGAGACACCCACACCAAAATGAACATAAGGAAAGAAGGCTGGCTGTTTGTCCACAGGGAGGGGTTGCAATGGCCTGGACTAGTATCGTTGGGTCAAACCCCAGGAACATCCCCCTCTAAAAGCACTGCGAAATTTCCTGTGGCACATGGACTGCTTTGGTTCAAGGATAGCAGCCCTCCACTACCTCATGGCCTAGCCACCAAAACCCATTGCTCCTGAACAATTTCCTTTAATCAGCAAAACCTCCTTCAGTAGTAGACTCCAATTTTATGACCATTTCCACCTGGAAAGACAGGGAGAGCAGACACAGGGGAGAATCACTATCCACAAGTTCCCCTCCCAAGCCACTCACTGTCCTGACCTGGAAACATATCATCGTTCCTTCAGTGTGGCTGAATCAAAATCCTGGAAGTCCCACCTCGAGGGCATTGTGGGTCAACTCTCAGAAGGTGGGACTGCAGTGGTTCAAGGAGGCAGCTCACCCCCTCATGGGGGCAACTAGGGACGGGCAATAAATGCTGGGCCTTGCCAGAAGCACGCGCATCCTGTGAACCTGTTCTTTATTTTTAATATTAACGATCTCCTGACTATGAAAGTAGGGCGATGACACTGCAACATTCCCTCAATCCTGCAGTTCGGTACAGGCCAAGAGTGTAACCCAGGATTATCCAGGAATAACGGACAGTCTTTTGACTCCAGATTCTAGGAGTCCTGCTAATTAGACCAGGTTGCTGTAAATCATGGATATTAGCACAAACTCTATGGGGTACTGGAAGAATTAAGCCAGTTATCTCCACTGCAATATGCCCCTTTAACTCCCCCCTCTGTTGTGGAATGAACTTCATGAGGAAGGGGTGGATGCAGGTACAATTACAACGTTTTGGATAGACACATGAATAGGAAAGGGTTTGGAGGGATATCAGCTAGGAGCAGGCAGGTGGGGCTAGTTTAGTTTGGGATTATGGTCAGCATGGACTGGTCGGACCGAAGGGTCTGTTTCCATTCTGTGAGACACAAAAAAGCATCATTTTCTGAAGAGCACTCAACATGTAACAAACCACCAACAGGCCAATGACAGAGCGTCTTCCTAACGCCCAATAACATTTCATAAATAAGAAGGGGCTGGTTGAAATAGATTCAGTTGTACCTTTCAAAATGGAACCAGACAAAGATTTTCAACAATAGTGTGTGAAATATAGGAGAGCCAGTACGGGCATGACTGGCCAAATGGCCTCCTTCTGCTCAATAAGTATCTCTGAAAAGGCAGCATTTCTTTTCTTAAGTCACTTACTGTTTTGTTGTTGGGCAATTTTTCAGACGCTTCGATTGGTCGATCCAGACTGGGCTTTCCGACATAGACGTCCTGCGTTGGAGGGAAGCTTGACAGCAGATTCAACAAGGCGCGAACGTTGACGTAATTATCGTCGTCGACGTGGCAAAACCACCTAAGGGATCAACACACAGAGGGCCGAGGTTAGAGGTTAAAGGGAGGGCAACTCTCATTGAGGTAAATTGCGCAGACACTGAAGGGGGCATCCCGAGGTGAAAGCACCCTGAGCTCCATGGGGACGAGGGTGGTCCTCAATGTTCAGATGCCGTTTTCAGAGATCGCCCTTCCTCATTCCGCACAGTTGCTGCCTTCCCCCCCACCCCCCTTCCCCGCAACACTTACTTCAGGCGGGATGCGATGAATACGTCATACTCGGCGGCCATCTTGCAGGACAAGGCTTGGCGGCTGTGTGCTGATGAGCAGTTCGTATTGATCACTCGGTGACCTGTACGGAGAGAGGGGAGAGACAGCACGTCATTAACGTGATGAACACGAGATAGCTCAGAGCCAATGACGGTGATCCACGCGGACTCAAGGCCAAACTGGTCGGTACACCAGAGAGCAAGAGAATCCGCCAACCTGCCTCCTGTTCATTTCACTGTATGAGAACATTGTGAAACTTGACAGTGTGCAGAAAAGATTTACAAGGATGTTGCCTGGGTTGGAGGGTTTGAGCTATAGGGAGAGGCTGAATAGGCTGGGGCTGTTTTCCCTAGTGTCGGGGCTGATAGAGGTTTATAAAATCATGAGGGGTATGGATAGGGTAAATAGACAAGGTCAATTCTCTGGGGTGGAGGAGTCCAGAACTAGAGGGCATAGGTTTCAGGTGAGGGGGAAATATCTGAAAGGGACCTTAGGGGCAACTTTTTCACACAGAGGGTGATGAGATGATGGAATGAGCTGCCAGAGGAAGTGGTGGAGGCTGGAACAATTACAACATTTAAAAGGCATCTGATGGATAGATGAAAAGGAAGGGTTTAGAGGGATGTAGGTCAAGTGCTGGCAAATGGGGATAGATTGGGTTGAGATATCTGGTAGGTATGGACGAGTTGGACCGAAGGGTCCGTTTCTGTGCTGTACATCTCTATGGCTCTATTTGAGCGATAGATAATGGCCATTCTGTCCAAACCCAGTACTCCTTTCCTCAACCTAACCTTCCCCTATCTATCAATCTATTATCTCACAAAACTAACCTTTCTTTTCTATTCATTCATAGGATCAGAGCGCTGCTGGCTAGGCCAGCATTTATTGTCCATCGCAGAGAGCAGTTAGGAGTCAACCACATGGCTGTGGGTCTGGAGTTGCATGTAAGCTAGACCAGGTAAGGATGGTCCCTTCCCTACAGGACATTAGTGAACCACATTATTTTTTCCTCTGACAATGGGCAATAGATTCATGGTCCTCATTAGACTCCTAATTCCAGATGTTTATTAAATTCCAATTCCACCATCTGCCGTGGTAGGATTTGAACCAAGTTCCCCAGGATGTTAACTGGGTTTCTGGATTAACAGCCCAGTGATAATACCACTAGACCATTACCTCCTCTGAGGCCATTCAACCAGAAGATGTAGGGGCAGTAGTTGGCCTTTCGCCCATTAGGTGTACTCTGCTGATCTCATAGGCGGCCTGGTGGCTCAGTGGTTAGCACTGCTGCCTCACAACACCAGGCACCCGGGTTTGATTCCAGCCTCGGGCAACTGTCTGTGTGGAGTTTGCACATTCTCCCCGTGTCTATGTGGGTTTTCTCTGAGTGCTCCAGTTTCCTCCCACAGTCCAAAGATGTGCAGGTCAGATGAATTGGTCATGCTAAATTGCCCATAGAGTGAGATGCATTAATCAGGGGTAAATATGGGGAAGGGGTTTGGGTGGGTTACTCGTCGAAGGGGCGGTGTGGACTAGTTGGGCTGAAGAGCCTGTTTCCATACTGTAGGGAATCTAATCTAATTTAAGTCCACAACTCTGCTTTTCCCCACAATCCTTGAATCACTTTTGGATTAAAGATCCATCTATCTCACTTGACTAATCCTTAAATAACCTAGACTGGACAGCCTCCTGCAAGAAAGAATTTCACAGATTCACTCCTCTCAGCTCTGTCTTAAATGGGCTGCCTTTACACAGACACTGACCCCTCTGGTCCAAGAGTCGCCCATAATGGAGAACCAACCTCTCTGTAGCTAACCTGCCAAGTGCCTAAGAATCTGAAACATTTCAATCATTCTTTTTAACTCCATTGAGTACAAGCCAAACCTCCTCAACCTCTCCTCATAAGACAGCTCTTCCACACCCAGGAACAGCCTGATCAACCTCCTCTGGATTGCCTCTAATGCCAATATACCTTCCATTAGATAAGGGGACCATAACACAATTACAGTCTGACTAATGCGCTGTATGGTGTTAGCAAGACTCACCCATTTATATACACCAATCGCTTTGAAAAAATGCCAATGTGCCCATTTCCTTCCCTATTAGCCACTGACCCTGGATGCTAGTTTTTTGTGATTCACACGTCGACTCCATTAGCTGAGAAAAGTCTTATATTTCCTGAGGTCTTGAAAAGCCTGATAGAAAAACAAGTTTCTTCTTTAAAAAGTGTGTTTGATTGCTTGTTCAGTCTTTCGTTTCGATTGAGCAGTCATTTCCTGGCAATTTACTGCATCCCGTACTATTTGTATTTAAATGCCATGCAGGACATTGAAAGGAAAACCAGGCAAACATTGAGCAAGATAGGGGTGTGTGTGAGAGAGAAAGAGAGAGAGTGTGAGAGTGTGAGAGAGAGAGAGAGAAAGTGTGTGTGTGTGTGAGTGAGTGAGTGAGTGAGTGTGTGTGAGAGAGAGAGAGAGAGAGAGAGTGAGAGTGAGAGTGAGAGTGAGAGTGAGAGTGTGTGTGTGTGTGTGTGTGTGTGAGAGTGAGAGAGAGTGTGTGAGAGTGTGTGTGTGTGTGAGAGAGAGAGAGAGAGAGTGTGTGTGTGTGTGTGTGTGTGTGTGTGTGTCTGTGAGTGAGTGAGTGAGTGAGAGAGAGAGAAAGAAAGACAGACAGACAGACAGAGTGAGAATGTGAAAGAATGTGAACATACACGTGTGTGCATGTATGTGTGAGAGTACACGTGTATGTGTAAGAGAGAGTGTCTATATGTGAAAGTGTCGACATGTGAGAGAGTGTGTATCTGTGTGTACACCTATGTACTGAATGCTTGTGTGGGAGTGCATGTGTATTCCCTCCTAAAACACTACGGTGCGGCACACACTGAAGGGTATTCTATACACTACACACATAGTGAGATGGCACCAGAGGAGGTAGAGATAACATTTGTCAGCATGTTGCCTGGGATGGAGCAACTGAGTGATAAGGAGAGACTGGATAGGCTTGGATTGTTTTCCACACATCAGGAAAGACTGAGAGGGGGACATAAACGATGTGCATAACATGATGAGGGGTATGGACGGGTGATTCAAGAGCAGCTGTTCCCCTTGACTGAGGGGTCAATCATGATCGTTTTAAGGTAAAGATCAGGAGATTCAGAGGGTATTTGGGAACGAAACCTTTTCACTCAGAGGGTGGTCGGAATGTGGAATGCACTGCCTGGGGAGGTCGTGGAGGCTGGAAACCTCACAATATTTGGATGAACACTTCAAATAACATAACATTCAAGGGTATGGGACAAGGGCAAGAAATTGGGATTAGCACATGTTTAGTGGTAGCTATGTCAGTGCAGAGTCGATGGGCCGAACTGCCTTTTCTGTGCATTATGACTCTGATTCGAAGCCTGAAACTGACAGAGACAGAGAGAGATTATCAGCACCATTGCCAGACTGCCCCATGCCCTGCATATCCATTCACACCAACACAAGCACATGAGGCATGCTCCAAATATAGGCACTGCACTAAAGACTTTTAACATAACAAAGCATTTAACAAAAAGAAACAGGAACAAATGCTGAATTAGACAGGGAGTCACCAAGAATTGGGATATGAAAATAAAATAAAGAACTACAGGCACCGGAGATATGACACAAAAAAAAGGAAAAGCTGGTGAAACTCAGCGGGTCTGGCAGCACCTGCAGAGAGAGAAAGCGAGTTAACGTTTTGAGTCCAGTGACTTCAACATCAGACTGTGTGATGGGAAGCATCTTCAATATTCAAGGATGAAGTTCAGAGGTGGAACACACCCTCCCCCAGACACCGTCCCCCCACTCTCCACTCACCACCCCCACCGCCCCCCCGAATTAATTCCAGAGATGAAAGGCTTGTTACAGCAGGAGAAACAGGGCAGTTTCGGCCTAACTGTGATATATCAGGCAGCATGTGGGGGGAGAGAGGTGGCATGTTTGGGGGGGGTGGGGGGTGTGTGGAGGGGATCTTCAATCTCTAACGCACATTTGCAACAAAAGCTGCACAGTCACTTCACAGAATCGATGGGCATATAGTCATACAGCCCAGACACAGACCCTTCGGTCCAGCTCGTCCATGCCGACCATAATCCCAAACTACATGAGTCCCACCTGCCTGCTCCTGGCCCATATGCCTCCAAACCTTTCCTATTCATGTACTTCTCCAAATGTCTTTTAAACGTCATAACTGTATCCACATCAACCACTTCCTCAGGAAGTTCATTCCACACACTAAGCACCCTCCGTGTAAAACTTTGCCCCATCTTCTTCAAATCTCTCTCCTCTCATCTTAAAAATGTACCTCCTAGTCTTAAAATTCCCCCATCCCAGGGAAAAGACAGCTACCATTAACCCTATCTATACCCCTCATGACTTTATAAGCTTCTATAAGACCTACACTCAAAAGGTTTTTCTGGAAAAGATACATTTGTCAAAGATTTTAATCTTGCACTTATCAGGATAACGTGCAAGAATACCAATCAAGAGCCTTGACATTTACCAACCAGCATTACTCTCCTCTCATGCAGTTATAAGTGTTGGCTTTCCCCAGCTCAAACTGGCATTCTTGCAAATTGTCCTGATGAAGGCAAAATAAAAACCTTACAGAAAATAATTGTTTCATCAGGAATATCCAAGTCCTTTCATACTAGAAGACTATAAAGTTGCTGTTCCTAGAATCCAGTAGATTCTGAGGTGGTGCTGTGTGTTGTCCAATTAGATTCACACTGTAAAGAGAGCTCTCTTACAGAGAAGGAGCAAGTAGCCAGCAGATTTAAGAGATTTACCAGGACGTTGCCAGGACTGGAGGGCTTGAGTAATAAGGAGAGGCTGGAGCATGCAAGGTCAAGAGTTACCTTATAGAAGTTTAAAAAATCATGAGGGGTATAGATAAGGTGAAATGCAGGGGTCTTTTCCCTAGGGTGGGGGATTTCAAGACAAAGGGGCACGTTTTAGAGGTGAGAGGAGAGAGATTTTAAAAAGACATGAGGGACAATTTTTTCAAACGCAGAATGAATGGAATGAACTTCCAGAGGAAGTGATGTAAGCAGGTACATTTACACATTGGAAAGGCACTTGGAAACGTACATGAATAAGGAATGTTTGGAGGGAAATGGGCCAAGTGCAGGAAGGTGGGACTGGTTTAGTTGGGATTAAGGTCAGTGTGGACTCGGTGGACCAAAGGGTCTGTTTACAACTCCATCGATGTGCAGAACTGACATGGCCCACTCTTATTAATGCAAGAGCACCTCGGCGTTTGTGATACCTCAGGAGTTTTACAATGCTAACTGCTTAGCCCCTGGTGAAGGGCTCCTGTCCGAAATGTGGATTTTCCTGCTCCTTGGATGCTGCCTAATCGGCTGTGCTTTTCCAGCACCACTCTAATCTTGATGGGGATAAAAAGGCCATTCGGTCCTTCATGTCTGGCTCTTGGAATGAGCATCTCACTTGGGACACTTTCCTACATCCTGTAATCCCCGCACATACCCTTTTAGTTTACAGCTCAAGTCCATTTTCAAAGAACGGTCTGTTCTGACCAAGGGTAACTGGACTTGAAATGTTAACTGGATTTTCTCTCCACAGACGCTGCCAGACATGCTGTGCTTTTCCGCTCCAATCTTGATGCTAATCTCCAGCATCTGTAGTCCTCCCTTTTGCCCTGCTTAACCCCTGCAATTCATGGGCAGAAAAAACACCCAGATGCTGCTGCAAAAACACCAGCGTAGCACGGTTCAATCCCTACCATAGGCAGCAGGTAACATCCCAATTTGATGAGCAAACGCAGCCATGGTGACGCGAGATCAGTATTTTCCACACGGCACGTAGTTAGGATGTGGAATGAGCTGCCTGCAAATGCAGCGGAGGCAGGTTCAATTAAATCATTCGAGGGAGTGGTTGGATGGTTATTTATTGGGATAGTAATGCATGCAGGGATAGGAGGTAAAAGTAGGAGATTAGCACTAAACAATACAGCTGCGCTAGCTAATGGAGGTAATAAGGGGCTAAATGGTCTCCTTTCACACCAAAATAATTGTGATTCTGTGAATCCCACCACACGATAAAAACATTAGCAACACAAACAAAATCCTTTAGCTCTGCTTGAGAAGAGGTCAAATAAAAAATAAAAACCATTCTCATTCTTTTCTTCAGACATTTTCATTAAATTGTACATGTTTGCTTGTGCAGTGATAAGGACAGATATGTTTATGTAGATATATTTTTTACTTTGAATGAATAAAACAAATTTAAAATAAAATCTCAGGCACTGTAGCATTCAGGGAGTTATTATAAACATCAGGATCAATGAAGAACAGGGGGACTGATTTAACCAATGGAAGTTCGGATGAGAATCTAATCTGGTCAGGTTGAAAAGAGTCTGCGTTGTGGTTGAAGACTTAACAGAAGATTCAGGTTCACATGGGTGGCACGGTGGCTCAGTGGTTAGCACTGCTGCCTCACAGCGCCAGAGACCCAGGTTTGATTCCAGCCTCGGGTGACTGTCTGTGTGTTTGCGTGGGTTTCCTCCCACAGTTCAAAGATGTGCAGGTTAGATTAATTGGCCGAGCTAAATTGTCCCATCATGACCAGGCATGTGCAGGTGAGGGTGAATTGGCCGTGGGGAATTGTGGGGCTAGATCTGGGCAAGATGCTGTTGAGTGTATTGCTGAGGACTTGATGGGCTGAATGGCCTGATTCCATGTTTTGTTCAAGGCTCATGGTGCTTCCACGATGATTTTCAAACTGATCTGCTCTTATAGTTCAATCCTTCCACTGGATAGGAACACCCGGCTTGGACATCACTTGTGCCCTTCCCATGTTCACCAGCTCATTACGATTCACTGAGGTGCCCCACATGCCCCTTGTGTATCCCTGCAGGGACTGGTTTGGAACCAAACACAGAAAGAGTAGGCCTCACCTGTCCTGATTGTCAGCTCCTCATCCTCATCATCAGTGAAAATATAAGTCTGGGAACCAACAGAGATAGAAAAGGTTAGCACAAAACCGGAATTCAATGCGCTGGACAATTAAATAAAAACTCTTCCTAAAGTTGCCACAAAAATAACCCATGAACACACAGGGTTGCTGGCACCAACTTACCAAACCCCTGCTATAAACCCTCCTCTTGGGTACGGCATTTTTCCAAACACTTCTTGTGTTACTGGCTATGGGGCAACGGATTGGGAGAGTGAGGGCAAGTGGATGCCTCAAACAAAGAGCTGGCATGGAGAGGTTGGGTTGAATGGCCTTCTGAAGGGTCTAACCACCCCTGAGAGGCAACCAACACCTCACCAACTTCCCCTTCACCAACTCCAGGACTGCTCACAAACGAGGATCAGAATAAGACCCCTGACTTTCCAGTTTTGATGCCAGTTCTTACACCTGTGCAGCCTGAAGCCTTCAGGGATTGAAGTCCCTGTACAGGTTTCTTCCCATTACCAAACTTTGAGAGGATGTGATTGATAAATGCTTTATAAATATTAACAGTACGGTCAAAGACCCAGCAGCAGAACAGGAACCTTCTCGGTGGTGTGAGCAGTGGCCTTGAAGAGACATTCGGAATGAGGAAATGATGACTTTATACTTGCACAGTGACCAATAGTACTGGTCCCACACAAGTGTGGGCTCCAAGACCAATATTACTGGGGCAGTGACCAGTGTTACTAGTCCCACACAAATGTGGGCTCCAAGACCAGTATTACTTGAACAATAAACAGTGTTACTGGTCCCATACAAGTGGGGGCACCAAAGCCAATATTACTGGCACAGTGACCAGTGTTACTGTCCCACACAAGTGCAGACCCCAAAGCCAATATTACTGGGACAGTGACCAGTGTTACTGGACCCATACAAGTGTGGGCTCCAAGACCAATATGATTGCTGTTACTGACGGTAGGACCCGTATTAGTGGCCCAGTGACTAGTGTTACTGGTGTCAGACCAGTTTGTCTACTGGTCTGGAATCTCCCTCATACACTGATCCAGTACTATTGGCTTGACCCTCTGGAAAAATGGATGGTCAGTACCACTCTTATGAGAGAGGATGGAGAACGTAAACAAATCAGAAAGATGATAGCCCCCGCTCTGCTGATTACACGGTGGTGTGGGCTGCTGACTGCGCTTAGCAGAGGCTTCCTGTTTCTTAGTGAGAACAGGAAGATGGGTAGGAACAATACACAAGTGAGACAACAGAAATAGCCACGTCGCTCTGAGCAGAAGAGCCAGCCATTTCCTCATTCTGTAACCCTCTTCAAAGCTACTGCTCACAGCAAGTTCCTCTTCTCCTCCAACAACCTTCCTTTCCATTAGCTGCAACTGTGATGGAAGCGCTTCTGACTAGCTACACGCCCCCCACCCCAGGCCCTGCCCCATCCCCCTCCTCCCCATCGCTGACCTCTCCCTCACCACCAAGCGGGGGAAAAGCCGCACCATGGCTTTCCGAAAGAAAGGAGCAGAACTGAGCCTGTTAACAGTGAAGTCAGGGGCTCCAACCACTGACAGCGTGCCGTATACAAGGCTGTTTCACGGAGTGCCTTTAACCAGACGACGGGCTTTGTGTGCGCGCGCCGACATTTAGGCCTTGTTTAAGCACGGCCAGACGTGGGTCTCATTCAACACGATTTCCACGCCAGCTCACAGCTCCTTTTAAATCCTTCTACCATTTTCCACCAGGACGGGATTTAGACTTCATACAGCGGCAGAGATAAAGAGACGGGCCGGGGAGGCTATTAGTCAGAAGGATTGTATTTGAGGCTAGTCCATCAACTGTGGGACTCTGTCTCTCTCTCTCTCTCACGCTCCCTCTCCGAAATAAGCAATTGTAAATTGGAGTAGCACGGTGCTCAGTGGTTAGCACTGCTGCCTCACAGCGCCAGGGACCTGGGTTTGATTCCCAGCCTCGGGTGACTGTCTGTGTGGAGTTTGCATGTTCTCTCTGGCTCTGCGTGGGTTTCCTCCCACAGTCTAAAGATGTGCAGGTCAGGTGAATTCTAAACTGCCCCATAGTGTTAGGTGCATTAGTCAGAAGTAAATGAGGGGTGGGGGAGTGGGTCTGGGTGGGTTGCTCTTCGGAGGGTCGGTGTGGACTTGTTGGGCCAAAGGGCCTGTTCCCAAGCCCTTCCAATCTAATCTGTGCAGGATTTACAAAGCGAAGATACATGCGCATAGCACCTTTTACACCTTGAACATACATCGGTAGGAATTAGGACTAGGAATAGGCCACTCAGCCCCTCTAGTCGGCTCTGCCAGTCAATAATATCATTGCTGAGCTAACTGCACCTGTAACACCACTGGTCAGGTTACTGATCATGTTCGAATAAGTAACCGCTCAACAAGGATTGATGGCTTGGTTTATTTAAAACAGTGTCCAATCAGTCCAGTCAGACAGCACCCGAGGAGCAGAAGAGTTGAAGCCTCGGGCATAAGCCCTTCATCAGGAATCCTAATGAAGGCCTTATGCTCGAAACGTCGATCCTCCTGCTCCTCGGATGGCTGCCTGACCTGCTGTGTTTTTCCACCACCAGGCACGCTCGACTCTGACCTCCAGCAGCTGCAGCCCTCACCGTCTCCTGATTTTAAGCGGAGCCAGGTTACAAAGCAATGACTTGCTCAGAGGAGGAGTTGTACTGGACTGAAAAAAATATTAACTCTGCCTCTCTCTCCACCGCTGCTGAGATTCTCCAGCAGAGATAGTGTAGGCGGATGGGTGAGTCTGGCTGGGACTCTCGCCGAAGGGTCGGTGTGGCTTTGATGGGCCAAATGGTCTTCCACACTGGAGGGATTCTGCAATTCTATTCTGATCCCATTTTCCGGTGCTTGGTGTGTTCTACAGTGCTTCAAATGCTCAGCTGAATATTTCTTTAGTATTTTGAAAGTTCCAGTCTCTCCAACCCTTTTCGACAGCGGTTTCCAGATACTCACTACCCTCTGTGTGGGGGGAGGGGAAGGACAAAAAAAAAAGCTCTCTTTAAATCCCCTCTAAACCTCCTGCTCCTTACCTTCACGTGGTGTCCCCAATCATTGACCCCGCCATGAAGGTTTCTTCCTACGTCTGCGCCCCTCAGAACTTGGTGCACCTGAAACCTGATGAAGGGCTTATGCCCGAAACGTCGAATTTCCTATTCCTTGGATGCTGCCTAACCTGCTGTGCTTTAACCAGCAACACATCTGCACCTGAAATCAGGTTAACCTGCAATCTTCTTCCTGACCTCACCGCCCCCCCACCCCACTCCGGCCTATCACCCTCACCTTGACCTCCTTCCACCTATCGCATCTCCAACGCCCCTCGCCCAAGTCCCTCCTCCCTACCTTTTATCTTAGCCTGGCTGGACACACTCTCCTCATTCCTGATGAAGGGCTCATGCCCGGAACATCGAATCTCCTGTTCCTTGGATGCTGCCTGACCTGCTGCGCTTTTCCAGCAACACATTTTCAGCTCCCCTTACCTCAGCCTTCTCTGCTCGAGGGAAAACACCTCCAGCCTGTCCTGTGGCTGCTCAGAGTGGAAATGGTCCAACCACAGAGCTTGGTAAATGCACTCTGCATCCTATCTGGTGCAGTCACCTTTTCCTGACAGAGTCAACAACCAGAGGCTGTGCAGTAGCACCAGCAGCTTCTAAGACACCATTAAATGCAGTTCCAGAATAAACTCTTTATTTTTCCATTCAACACCTTGACTAGTAAAGGTACATATCCCATGTTGCCCCTGAACAACCTCGCCCTGCTGCCTTCAAGGATCCGTGGACATGTACTTCCAATCCTGCAACGTTCTACCATTCGACACCACGGTGGCTCAGTGGTTAGCACTGCTGCCTCACAGCGCCAGGGACCCAGGTTTGATTCCCACCTCAGGCGACCCTCTGTGTGGAGTTTGCACATTCTCTGTGTGGGTTTCCTCCGGGTGCTCTGGTTTCCAAAGATGTGCAAGTTAGGGTGGATTGGCTGTGCAAAATTGCCCCATAGTATTCAGGGACGTGCAGGCTAGGTGCATTTGTCAGGGATAAATCTAGAGGAATGGGGAGTGCAGTGCTGGAAAAGCACAGCAGGTCAGGCAGTATCTGAGCAGCAGGAGAATCGATGGTTCAGGCATAAGGATCTTCATGATCGAAACGTTGATTCTCCTGCTGCCTGCCCTGCTGTGCTTTTCCAGCACCAAACTCTCGACTCTAATCTCCAGCATCTGCTGTCCTCACTTTCTCTTAATAGGGGAATGGGTCTGGATGGGTTATTCTCTAGAGGGTCAGTGTGGACTTGTTGGGCCGAAGGGCCTGTTTCCACATTAGAATCTAATCTAATCTAAAACATCAAGTACTGGCAAATGGGATGAGAATAGAGTCATAGGATCCCTACAGCACGGAAGCAGGCTATTCAGCCCATCGGGTCCACACCAACCAGACACACTCCACTACCCTATCCCCCTGGATACCCTTGCAATTCCCATGGCTAACCCAGCTGGCCTGCATAGCATGGACAATTTAGCATGGCCGATTCACCCTAACCTGTGCATCTTTGGACTGTTAGAAGAAACTGGAGCACCCAGAGGAAAGCCACGCAGACGTGGGGAGAACATGCAAACTCCAAACAGACATTCGCCTGAGGGTGGAATCAAACCTGGGTCACAGGCGCCGTGAGGCAGCAGTGCTAACCACCGAGCCACTGCCCCTTGCCCCAAGAATAGATAGATGCTTGATGACAGGCTCCAGACACAATGGGCTGAAGGGCCTCTTTTCATGCTGTAAAACTCCACGTCTCTATAAACCCAGAGCCCCTCCCTGTGGCTGACCACACGAGTGTGGCTTTAAAGCACAGTTTATGTCCTGCTGCTGTCTCTAAACGTGGCTGTGGCTCGTATATCTGAGAAGCCGTCTCAGTTGTCAGTCCGGAAACTGCCCGCTCGAAGAGACCACCAGGAACACACAAAAGGCCGAACGACTCAGTCTCTTAAAACCCAAACCTGAATTGGTGTGGACTGACCACCTTAATCCAAGGTCGACAGACAAGAATAGCTCCAGAACTGAGCAGCTGTAAGCTCATGGGGGATGGGGGGCAGTGTAGAACAGGGAAACAATGATTCTAAACCAACAGTGAAGGGGAGCTATGAAAACAAAGAGCTGGAAAAGCTCAGCAGGTCTGGCAGCGTCTGTGGAGAGAAATCAGAGTTAATGTTTCGGGGCCAGTGACCCTGCATCAGAAGGACCCTTCCGACTGAAGGGGAGCTGTCTTGTTAGAGATTGTAAAAATCGGGCAGAGCTTCAGTATCACAGCCTGGGGTGACTGTCTGTGTGGAGTTTGCACATTCTCCCCACGTCTGTGTGGGTTTCCTCCGGGTGCTCTGGTTTCCTCCCACAGTCCAAAGATGTACAGGTCAGGTGAATTGGCCATGCTAAATTGCCCATAGTGATAGCTGCACTAGCCAGAGAGAAATTCTTCGGAGGGTTGGTGTGGACTTGTTGGGCCAAAGGGCCTGTTTCCACACTGTAGGGAAACTAACCTAATCCTGACTCGCTGTGATTTCCAACATCTTTTGTTTTCAGTACAGATACAGTATCAGCAGTAATTAACTCCCACATTAATCTGGGGTTCTAGAAGGCGAGATTGCAGTGACATTATCAAAGCAACAACCAGAAACAGAAGTAGGCCATTCAGCCCCTCTAACCTGCTCTCCCATTCAAAACAATCATGGCTGATCTCATCTTGGCCTCAACTCCGCTTTCCTGCCTGCTCTCTGTAACCCTTAAACCCATCACTAATTAAAAATCTGTCTCCTCCTTAAAATTACACGATGTCCCAGCACCCACCACACTCTGGGAAAGTGAATTCCACAGATTCACAACTCTTTAAGATAAGTAATTTCTCCTCATCTCGGTTTTAAATCTTCCACCCCTTCCACCCCATCGTGGCGGCACGGTGGCACAGTGGTTAGCACTGCTGCCTCACAGCGCCAGGGACCTGGGTTCAATTCCCGCCTCAGGCCACTGACTGTGTGGAGTTTGCACGTTCTCCCCGTGTCTGCGTGGGTTTCCTCCAGGTGCTCCGGTTTCCTCCCACAGTCCAAAGATGTGCGGGTCAGGTGAATTGGCCATGCTAAATTGCCATAGTGTTCGGTAAGGGGTATGGGTGGATTGCGCTTTGGCAGGTCGGTGTGGACTTGTTGGGCCGAAGGGCCTGTTTCCACACTGTAAGTAATCTAATCTAATCTTTATCCTCAAAGTATGACCTCTCGTTCTAGATTATCCCAGGAGGGAACATCTCAAAAGATCCATCCCACCCTGGCAATGCTTTTCTGTAATCTCTACCATCGGGGAGAGGGTACAGAAGCCTGAACACCAGCCAGTCTCAAAACAGTTTCTACTCTACTGTTGTTAGAATACTGAATGGACTCTCAAACTCTTGGCATTCGCTTGTACCTGTATTTTTGTTTTGCCGCTGTTTACTTATTATTTACTTATCTCTGCTACTCAACTCTGGGATCTGCCTGTATTGCTCGCAAAACAAAGCTTTACACTGTGCCTTGATACACGCGACGTTGTCAAAATTCAATTCTCAATGGCACTTACTTTAAATTGAAACAAAACGTAAATTTGACATTGTTGTGCCTATTCTGATGAGCTCAAAGTGAAAAGATTTCAGCATGATGCAAACCCAGATGAAGACATTGCCCACCTATCTCCAACAGAGTGCAAAAGCTGTGCGCGAATGTTTGAAACATAAACACAAGGGGCCGAGATCCAAACTCTACCAAGTTCGAAAATGGTGAAATGAAGACATAAATGGTTAGGGAAGAGCAGGTCGGAATGCACAAAGTTTCAGGATGCCTGACGGATACCTTTTCAAGAGGACATTAGACGTGGCTGCACCTGTTTTGCAAACAGGTCACAGAGGTACAATTTTTTGGGGGGGGTTACCCTGGTTTTGCCCATTCCGAGCGTCCACCTTAAACCCTAACCTGCACTAAATCACTGGTGTAAGCTAATTAGCAATGTTAAAAATCATGCAACATCAGGTTATACTCCTGCAGCTTTTGGAGCACTGCCCCTTCATCGGGTGGTTGTGTAGAGGATCTCTGAATGCTTCCAAATAAACGTGTTGGACTATAACCTGGTATTGTGTGATTGTTAACTTTATCCGTCACAGTCCAACACCAGCTCCTCCACATCATGGCCAACTAACGATGCCTGACTAAGGAGCTCTCTCTGAACAAAGCGCAGGTTGTTCAGGCTGAGGTCAGGGCTAAAGGCCCAAGGTTGGTTTCTCAAATTGCTGGGCTGTGTTAAAGCAGAGTGAAGTGTGATTGGTCCGGTCAGCACACAAAAACAAGACTTTTCACTGCGTCTCAGTAACATGTGACAAAACTAAATCAAATCATGGTGGCTCAAGTGGTTAGCACTGCTGCCTCACAGCACCAGGGACCTGGATTCGATTCCCACCTCTGAGTGTGTCTGTATGGAGTTTGCACATTCTCCCCGTGTCTGAGTTTCCTCTGCTTGTTCCTGTTTCCTCCCACAATCCAAAGATGTGCAGGTTAGTGTGAATTGGCCATGCTAAATTGCCCATAGTGTTGGGTGCATTAGTCAGAGGGAAATGGGTCTGGATGGGTTACTCTTTGGAAGGTCGGTGTGGACTGGTTGGGCCGAAGGGTCTGTTTCCACACTGTAGGGAATCTAATCTTCAAAAAAAAAATCAGTCAGTGCATCTAATAGTGAATGGTTAATTTCTTTCAGCATTTCAAATGAGATTGAAGACAGTGCAAGTGGAATTTGCTTTGCGCTACATATACTGTTTGTTAACTAATGCAGGATAACAATCCATCTCTGGCCTCAATCCACCAAGTCCACCTTCAGAAAGCACATACCAACAAAGGAGGGCAGAACTGGTACAGAAAATGATACAGGAACATCCATTAGACACGTTTTCTAATTATGTTTTGGATAGTACCCCTCAACCATTTGGGAGGGAGTGACTCCCATTAGCACCAATATAGACTCATGGACGGGTTGGGCCGAACGACTTGTTTCCAGCGACTGAGGGGTGACCTTATAAAATCATAAGGGGGCCATGCTAAACAGTCAAGGTCTTTTCCCTGGGGTTGGGGATTCCACAACTAGAGGACATAGGTTATAGGTGAGATAGGAAGGATTTAAAAAGGGATGTAAGGGGCAACTATCCTAATATCGTTTTTTGCAAGGTATAATGTCAATTTTTATTCAATAATAGACCTGTGAAAGAGCTTGGAATACCTTACTACACGAAAGACGCTATATCGGTCCATCTCTGGCAACCTGAGGCTAATCAGAGGACAGGAAGCAGCAAACATTAAAATGATTAAACTCCAAAATCAGATTGTTACACAAAGGGTATGAGCTATAGGGAGAGGCTGAATAGGCTGGGGGTGTTCTTTCTGGAGAGTCGGAGGCTGAGGGGTGATCTTGTAGAGGTTTATAAAACCATGAGGGGCATGGCTAGGATATATAGAACAAGGTCTTTTCCCCAAAACTTGGGAGTTCAAAACTAGAGGGCATAGTGTTAAGGGAGAGAGGGCAAAGATTTAAAAGGAACTAAGGGGCAACATTTTCACACAGAGGGTGGTACGTGTATGGAATGAGCTTCCAGAGGAAGTGGAGGAGGCTGGTACAATTATAGCATTTAAAAGGCATCTGGATGGATATATGAATAGGAAGGGTTTGGAGGGATATGGACCAAGTGCTGGCAAATGGGACTAGATTAGGTTAGACTATCTGGTCAGCATGGACAAGTTGGACCAAAGGGTCTGTTCCATGCTGTACATCGCTATGATTAATTATTTGTGAGTGCAGGAATTGTGCTAACAATTCCATCTGAAACCAGTTAAAAATTATCAGCCAGGCTCACAGCATGATCAATGTGTGTATCCTAAAAAGTACATACTTCTGCCCACAGGACTTTATAGATGAAAGGAATATGTCCATACCATATTCCTCCTCGAGTTAGGAGGAAGAGGGGGAGCTGGAAACAGCTAAGCCCCTCCCACTTTTATGTGCAACACCCCACACCCACCCCCAGTCCTGAAGAAGGGTTACACCCAAAACATCCCCTTTCTGATGCTGCCTGGCTTGCTGTGTTCTCCCAGCCTCCTGCCTGTCCCTCCTGATACTGCCTGGCTTGCTGTGTTCTCCCAGCCTCCTGCCTGTCCCTCCTGATGCTGCCTGCCTTGCTGTGTTCTTCCAGCCTCCTGCCTGTCCCTCCTGATACTGCCTGGCTTGCTGTGTTCCTCCAGCCTCCTGCTTGTCCAGGTGGGCACCAGAGGGGCCGGAATCACTACTCTTCCTCCACCCTATCACCCTCCATCCAACTCCATCTTGATCTAACCTCGCCATCTTTCTCTCCCTGGTTATTGCTGCAGTGCCCCTGGTGGGCAGAGCCGGTCATTCGTTATTTATTTAATTGGTACGGGGTGGGGCATGGTTTGATGCTGGGTTTCAAAAGATACTTCAGAGAGGAAGTGGGGTTAATATGGAGTTCAGTGAAAGCACAGTTAACATGGAGTCTTCTGTTCGAAAGAACGGTGATTGGACTCGACACTCTAACGTTTGTTTTTCTCTCTCTCCACACATGCTGCCAGACCTGCTGAGTTCCACCTGTAGTTTTTGTTATTTCAGATTCCCAGCCTCTGCAGTTCTTTGTTTTATTAAAAGTTTTTGCTGCAGCCCTACATTAGCCACACTCTGGCCAATCTGCATGCTCTACCTCATGCTGAAGAAATTGCTGTTCCCTTGTCTTCATGTATCCCAGCCCTGACGAATTCTGGACAAAATCTTTTGACGGTTCGTCTCTTTGCAACAGCAGCCATTTTAATTGGTGGCTCAGTGGTTAGCACTGCACCCAGGTGACTCTCTATGTGGAGTTTGCAGATTCTCCCAGTGTCTGCGTGGGTTTCCTCCCACAGTCCAAAGACACGCAGGACAGAGTGGATTGGCCAGGCGAAATTGTCCCATGGTGTCCTGGGATATGTCGGCCAGGCGGGTTATCCATGGGAAATGTAGGGCGGGTCTCTTCAGAGAGTCAGTGTGGACTCAATGGGCTGAATGGCCTACTTCCACACTGCAGGGATTCTTTGATGATTCCAATAATAACCAAAGACAACATGACTGAGATAGAGAAAATATGAATCACTTTTCGGAAGGAAAGTCCAGAAATTTATTTTAAATTTAGTTTGGGCAATGGATCAAAGGATTACGTCTCCTTATCTGAAAGAGGATGTTCTGGTTATGGAGAGAGTACAACAAATATTTACCAGACTGATTCCTATGACGGTGGGAAGGTTGGAGCGGTTAGGACTAGATTCACTGGAACTATGAAGAATGATGGGGTTTCTCATGGAAACTTATAAAATTCTAACAGGACAAAACAGGGTCAACGCTGGGTTCCCGATGACTAGGGAGTCCAGAACCAGTTTAAAGATACGAGGAAGGTCATTCAGGACTGAGATGAGAGGAGATATTTTTACCCCAGTGAGCCTGTGGAATTCTCTGCCACAGAAAACAGTTAAGGTGAAGATATCAAACATTTTGAGGAAGGAGCTAGATATAGTTTCAGAGTCATAGAATTACACAGCAAGGAAACAGACCATTCTGTCCAACTCATCCATGCCGACCAATATCCTACATTAATCTAATCCCATTGTCCCGTATCCCTCAAAACCCTTCCTATTCATATACCCATCCAGATGCCTTTTAGATTCCCTACAGTGGGGAAACAGGCCCTTCGGCCCAACCAGTCCACATCGACCCGACAAAGAGCAACCCACCCAGACCCATTTCCCTCTGACTAATGAAGCCTAACACTATGGGCAATTTACCACAGCCAATTCACCTGATCTGGACTGTGGGAGGAAACCAGGGTACCAGGAGGAAACCCATGCAGACACGGGGAGAATGTGCAAACTCTACACAAACAGTCGCCAGAGGCTGGAATCGAACCTAGGACTCTGGTGCTGTGAAGCAGCAGTGCTAACCACTGAGCCACCGTGCTGCCCCAATGTTGTTATTGTACCAGCCTCCACCACTTCCTCTGGCAGCTCGTTCCATACACGCACCAACCTCTGCATGAAAGGATTGCCCCTTAGGTCCCTTTTAAATCTTTCCTCTCTCGCCCTAAACCTATACCCTATAGTTCTAGACTCCCCCACTCCAGGGAAAAGACCTTGTCCATTCACCCTATCCACGCCCCTTACAAAGATTTATAAAATTGTAAGGTTACCTGTCAGTCTCTGATGCTCCAGGGAAAACAACCTCTGACTATTCAGCCTCTCCCTGTAGCTCAAACCCTCCAACCTGGATGAGGGAGCAGCACTCCAAAAGCTAGTGCTTCCAATTAAACCTGTGGTTCTATAACCCACGTTGTGATTTTTTTTAACCCTGGCAACATCCTCGTAAAACTTTCCTGAACCCTTTCAAGTTTCACAACATCCCTCCTATAAGCAGGGAGACCAGAATTGAATGCAGTGTTCCAAAAGTGATCTAACCAATGTCCTGTACAGCCGCAACATGACCTCCCATCTCCTATGGCCACTTAGAGTTAAAGGGATCAAAGAGAAAACAGGAACAGGGACAGAGTTGGATGATCGGTTGTGATAGTATGGAATGATGGAGTAGGATTGAAGGGCTGAATGGCCTATGCCTATTCTTAGTTTTCTATCTTTCTACATGGGCTACTTGCGCCATGTATATAGATGAGGGCTATAGATAAGGTGATTGGCAGGTGTCTTTTGCCTCGGGTGGAGGTGGTCAAGACTAGGGGGGCATATTCTTTAAGGTGAGAGGAGAGAGATTTAAAAAACACGTAAAGGCAATTTTTTTTTTGTTACGCACAGAGTGGTTCGTGTGTGGAATTAATTTCCAGAGGAAGTGGTGTATGTGGGTACAGTTACAATGTTCAAAAGACATTCAGATAAGGACGTGAATCAGAAAGGTTGGGAGGGATATAGGCCAGGAGCAGGCAGATGGGATTGGTTAAGTTTGGGATTATGGTCAGCATGGACCAGTTGGAGCGAAGGGTCTGTTTCCCTGATGTACGACTATCTTTAGTGAATGCGACTGGGATGTAAAGGGTTACATTTACAACTATTTGCTTGTTCTTTAGTGAGTCACAGAACGTAGGTTTCACTGCTACATCCCCCTTTAACAGCCAATGAAACCTTTTCTTGATGCGTGCAAGTGACCGGTTGGTCCATTTCAGTGGGTAAACCACACTGCCTTGATTGGAGAGTCCCAGCCAGATGGCAGATAGTCCCCTGTCATTTCATAGTCACCAACATCACTGTTAGCTTCTTATTTTCGATTTATTCAGTTGACCTCCCCGCCCAGCAGCCAGGGCGGTAGGATTGGGTACAGAATCCAGACTCCCTCCTTGACAGATCTTCACCTTGTTCCCCTTTTGGGGAGTAGTGGAAGGAGTCTCAGGCCCATTAACCATCTCTGGAGTGCTCCTTCCATGGCCAGAGTCCTGGTGTGGGATATGAACCGGGAGCCTCTGGCCCAGAGGTAGGGACACTACCCACTGCACCACAAGACCTCTACCATGTGGTAACATGCTCAACTTTGGGGTCTGGGGGATAATCTCACATGAGAGGTGGGAGGGAGGGGGGGAAAAGAGAGAGAAGGGGGGGGAAGAGAGAGAGGGGGGAGAGAGAGAGAGAGAGGGAGGGAGAGAGAGGAGGGGGAGAGAGAGGGGGGAGAGAGAGAGGGGAGAGAGAGGAGGGGAGGGGGGAGAGAGAGAGGGGGGGAGAGAGGGGGGAGAGAGAGAGGGGGAGAGAGAGAGGGGGGAGAGGGGGGGGGGAGAGAGGGAGAGAGGGGGGAAGAGAGAGAGAGAGGGGGGAGAGAGAGAGAGAGAGGGGGGAGAGAGAGAGAGAGAGAGAGAGAGGGGAGAGAGAGAGAGAGGGGAGAGAGAGAGAGAGAGAGAGAGAGAGAGAGGGGGAGGGGGAGTGAGAGAGGGAGGGGGGGAGTGAGAGAGAGAGGGGGAGAGACAGACAGACAGACAAAAGGGATTGGGGAGAATGGGGGAAGGGGGGGGGGGGGTGGGGGAGAGTGGAATTCCAGAGCTCAGGGCCTTGTCAGCTGAAGGTACACCCAGGAATAGCGAAGGCAGAATGAGATGACTGCAGAACATCCCAAAGGATTACAATGATGGGAAAGCTTAGGAGGAGGGAAGGGATGAGACTATGGATGGGATTGAAAATGAGGAAGTTTTTTTTTAGATTAGATTTACAGTGTGGAAACAGGCCCTTCGGCCCAACAAGTCCACACCGACCCGCCGAAGCGAAACCCACCCATACCCCTACATTTACCCCTTACCTAACACTACGGGCAATTTAGCATGGCCAATTCACCTGACCCGCACATCTTTGTGACTGTGGGAGGAAACCGGAGCACCCGGAGGAAACCCATGCTGACACGGGGAGAACGTGCAAACTCCACACAGTCAGTCGCCTGAGTCGGGAATTGAACCCGGGTCTTCAAGCGCTGTGAGGCAGCAGTGCTAACCACTGTGCCACCGTGCCGCCCACTAAGTGAATAATTTTAAAATGAGGGTGTCACTTATTCAGGGCCCAGTGGATCAGTAAGAAGCAGAGATGGATGAATAGGGTTTTGGAGAGAGTGGGGCCACATGTTCCAGGGTTGTGAACAGCGATGAGCTGACGGAGGTTGGGACATGGGATAGGCAGGCCAGGGAAAGGTTAGGACAATCCATTCTCGAGTCGACAGCCTGCATCAGGCACCCTGGGCTGCAGACCAAAGTGAGCGCCCGAGTGACTTTTGGAAAGAGAAGTGGTTTAGCAGTTCAGCACTGACGTGGTATACAGGAAACCATGACAGACTCTGTACCCTGCATGCTTCCTGTTTCAGAGTGACTTCTAAACCTCTGTACCCTGCTCAAAGAGTACGCCTGGCTTCAAGCAGGGTCACCATGGTCAGGGGAGACTGGGGGAGGGGGGAGTTTGACAGCAGTCTGTGATTGTCACCAACAATACTCCCTTGGAAACATCACTCCTTAAGAATCCTTTCAATCCCTGTTGTTCTAAAATAAAAACAACACTTAAATACTTTGTTTTTACAATTGAGCAGGAAGAGTTGTGAGGAACAGTTTATTTTTAATGTAGTGATTTTTGGGCAGAGAAATATTGGCCAAGAGAGTGCTGGAAGCAAAGGGAATTAGAATACATACTCTTTTATTCATCATAGGATGTGGGCATCATTGGCTAGGCCAACATTTATTGCCCATCCCTAATTGCCCAGAGGGCAGTTAGGAGTCACCCATATTGCTGTGGGTCTGGAGTCACATGTAGGCCCAGACCAGGTAAGGATGGCAGTTTCCTTCCCTAAAGGACGTTAGTGAACCAGATGGGTTTTTCCAACAATGGATTCAAGGCCATCAATTAGACACTTAATTCCAACATTTTATTGAAAAACACATTTAAAAATCTGCCCTCAGGTTTTTATTTTGGCTTTGGCACTGTCCAACCTTCTGGGTCGAGTTCCAGCAATTCAGACCGTGAGGCCTGTCCTCCATTTTGTTTTCTCGGCCTACTCAACCTCCACACTTTACCCCTACCCCACAGCACCAGGTGTAGAATGGTCCTACATTTTAGCGACACCCCCCCAGTCTCTGGAAGGTTGTGTCCTTGTAGAGGTTTATAAAATCATGAAGGACATGGATAGGGTGATTAGAAAAGGTCTTTTCCCTGGGGTGGGGGAGTCCAAAACTAGAGGACATAGGATTAGGGTGAGAGGGGAAGGATATAAAAAGGACCTAAGGGGTAACTTTTTCATGCAGAGGGTGGTACGTGTATGGAATGAGTTGCCAGAGGAAGTGGTGGAGGCTGGTAAACTTGCAACATTTAAAAGGCATCTGGATGGGTACATGAATGGGTAGGGTTTAGAGGGATATGGGCCAAGTGCTGGCAAATGGAATTAGATTAGGTTAGGATATCTGGGTCAGCATGGATGAGTTGGACCGAAGGGTCTGTTTCTGTGCTGTACATCTCCATGACTCTGAGGGTTCGACAAGATGGAGGAAACACTGGGGGGAGGGGTGGGTGGGGTATCAACTGTCATAGGGATCAGGAGTGTTAATGCTTTGGAGGCAGGAGTAAATGGTGCAGAATGGTCAGTCAGTGTCAGTGCAGAGGGGGTTGGTCTCCGAGCAGATATCCAGCTTAGAAGGAGGTGGTGATGGGACGTCGAATAGGAGGCCATCACTGATTCACTCCATCTGTTTTCTGTCAATGGGGCAGCCTGCCACAGACACTCAGCGCTGCCTCTTCCCCTCCCCTGCTATTGAGGGTGTTCGACCAACCCTCAGCACACCACACACCCAGCATTGTCTGAATCCCCTCAGCAAACCCCCGCCAGACTGCCGACACGCCAGTCTCCTGTCAGAGACCCATTGTGCTCGCTGTCAGATGGTGTGGCTGCAGTTCTCTCCACACTTAAGCTCAAACCACTCCCCCTCCCTCCCTCCCCCCACCAAAAGGTGCGCCTTTTACAGAGCATGAAATGCTGTTAACAAATCCTGCCTTGTCTCGCCAATTTGTTAAAAGCATTTCACGCTCTTTTGACCCGTTAACGCACAAGCCTGAATGATCTTTCGCTGGTTTCTCCATCAATCTGCCCGGCTCTGTAAACTCTTCCACCAACACTCCCCTCACCCCTCCCCTTTCAGATTTCTTTAACAATCTCACTGGACTGTGTTAGAGAGAGCAGACGAGGTTCCAAAATACAGCCACAAAGACATTTTTAAAAAGTCTCATGAGGTTCGGATATCTCAGTGTTGGCCATTATTCCTGAAGAAGGCCTCATGCCCGAAACATCAATTCTCCTACTCCTTGGATGTTGCCTGACCTGCTGCGCTTTTCCAGCAACGTATTTTCGGCACTATTCGATGAAGCCAAGAACATGCAAGTCCTGGCTCAAGAATTATCCATTTTACACTCACTTTGTGGCACAGAATTAAAACCTTCCTAAACACAAGAATGGAGGAAGCGAGGACTGCAGATCAGAGTCCAGTGTGGGGTGCTGGAAAAACACAGCAGGTCAGGCAGCATCTGAGGAGCAGGAGAATCAACGTTTTGGGCATAAGTCCTTCATCAGGAACGAGTTCATTCCTGATGAAGGGCTTGGGCCCAAAACATCGATTCTCCTGCTCCTTGGATGCTGCCTGACCTGCTGCGCTTTTCCAGCAACACACTCTTGAACACTAAACACACCAATGCCATTATTCAAATGGTCACAACAAGTTAAACTGCAGGGGTAAAGGGCTAACTCCAACTGGCTGAGGCTTTGCCATGGAGGGGGCGTCAGGGAACTATTGGCTCCATGAGATACCAGGTGATTGAAACAACAAGGATACAAGGCTCTTCTGCCTTTTGCGGAGAATGGATCCCGGTATCCGACTCTATGCCAATGCTACAAAATGCAAATAAATCAAGTTACAAATGCGACGGTTCATTTTAAATGGGAGGCTGGTGTGGCTATTGATTCACTTAGGCAAGCTCAGCAAGTGCTGTCCAATCACGGAAAACTATCGAACAGTCAGTGATTTGTTTCGCTTGACTACTCAGACAACATCTCCGTGTTTTCAGTAATCTTTAACTGTACGGTTAGTTGGAGAGTGAGGGGTGCAGAAAAAGCTGGGGATTGGGTGGGAGGGATGAAGGAAAGACATTGGGGAGCTTGGTTGGGTGGTGTGGGGGCAAGAGGTTGGGGAGTTTGGGGTGGGGGGAGGGAAGTGAGGTGGTAGCTGGGGGACTGGCAGGAAGTGAGGTGGTAGCTGGGGGACTGGCGTTAGAGAGAGCCAGTCAGTAGGAGACCACCTCCAGGCAGTAGGGCTAGTCCTTCAGATCTCAATAGGCCTGCAGGTGGACTCAGAGCTTACAGTTACGCTTGGTCATTGGGCTTTAAGGGGTCACTCACCCCATTCCTCTCCACCTTCAAGGATATATACCCTTTCCCATCTAGATCCCGCCTCCCGTAAAATGACCCAAGATGGGATGACGTTGGCAAACGAGCATGCCCATGAATTTTTGTACCCGCTTACCCCCAGAGACCGACCAATATTTGATCCAAGAATACAAGAGGTGGCATGGTGTCTCAATGGTTAGCGCTGCAGCCTCACAGCACCAGGGACCCTGGTTCGATTCCCGCCTCGGGTGACTGTCTGTGTTGAGTTTGCACATTCTCCCCCACATCTGCGTGGATCCCCTCTGGGTGCTGTAGAAGTTAGGGTGCTGTGGAAGTTAGGGTGAATTGGCCATGGGAAATTGCCCATAGTAATAGGTGCATTAGGGTAAGGGAATGAGTCTGGGTGAGTTACTCTTCAGACAGTCGGTGTGGACTTGTTAGGCCAAAGGGCCTGTTTCCACACTGTAGGGAATCTAATCTCTAAGACATTGCTTCGCCCTAGTGCAGAACACTCCCATTTGAACAAGTGACCACACTAGATAGTCCAACCCTCCACGACAGTGCTGTCCTGTTGGAGGTGCCATTTCCTACCAGCACGAGACGTGGAACAGAAGCCTTGGGCCTATTCTCCAACGCAGACGGAAACGATCCCACGGCCCTGTGAAGGGGAGCAGGCAACGTCTCCCCCGGAGTCCTGGTCGCGATTTCTCCTTCAACCAAAGTCACCGCGTCTAGTCACACATGCTTTAGTGTTTGTGGGAGCTTGCTGCTGCGTTTCCTATATTACATGCGGCATGGTGGCTCAGTGGTTAGCGCTAGGGGCCTAGGTTCAATTCCAGCCTTGAGCGGCTGTCTGTGTGGAGTTTGCACATTCTCCCCGTGTCTGCGTGGGTTTCCTCCAGGTGCTCTGGTTTCCTCCCACAGTCCAAAGATGGTATGACAGGTCGGCGCAGCATCGAGGGCCGAAGGGGCCGTACTGCGCTGTAATGTTCCATGTTCTATGTGCAGGTCAGGTGAATTGGCCATGCTAAAATGTCCATAATGCTAGATGTGTTAATTAGAGGGAAATGGGTCTGGGTGGGTTACTCCTAGGAAGGTCGGTGTAGACTGGGTGGGCCAAAGGGCCCGTTTCCACACTGTAGGGAATCTAACCAATAAGCGACCGCTTAAAACAAAGTCCATCACTGGCTTTGAAAGGTCTTTGCAATGTCCTGAAAAGCACCAGGCTTCTCCTCCTTTCATTTTCTGAGCCTCAAACTCAAATATTTAAGGGCTTAAACCCCACTGCAGACAGTCATGCTAACCGGACACCACAGAGGCTCACAGTGAGAGGGTAGGGGATAATTGAATGAGGCACAAAGCCCCCATCCTCTGGTTAGCCTCATCCTTCCCTTCAATATCCACTCGGAAGATCATCTCCATGATGAAGACAATGGGAAACTCCCTTCCCTCAGGATGAAATACTCTTCCCTCAGAGAGAATGTCACATAAAGCCCCTCAACCCAGCTGGAAAGCAGACCCACCCTGTCACCATCTGCTCTGCCGTACCAATCTTGGACACGTATACAAACAAAGTACTGAAAAGAAACTAAAACCCAACCAACTAACAGATTGATTTTCTACCAGCGCTGCTGCAGCACCATCAGTAATTGTTTGGAGATTACAGGCAACTGGGAGGATTGCCAATAACAGCAGAGGATAGGAGTCACTTCCCATCCACTGACTCTATCTACACTTCCCACTGCTCCGGGAAGGCAGCCAACATCAGCCCCCCTCCCACCCCCCAGTTATAATCTCTTCCATCGGGCAGAAGATACAAAAGCTTAAACACGCGTACCAACAGATTCAACAACAGCTTCTTCCCTGCTGTTATTAGACTTCTGAACGGACCTCACAAATTTCAAACTTCATGTTGATCTTGCTCTCTGTACACCATCTCTGCAGCCATAACATTATATTTCTCGCTCAGATCTACAGTGCTGCACCCAAGCTGAAACTTTTCACATGTGACAATCAAATCATTACCTCACAGCTCTCTGTTCGTAAAATACATTCAAGGGAATATGGGCGTCATTGGCCGGGCCAACATTTTATTGCCTGTCGTTAATTGACTTGGAGAAGGCGATAGTGAGCTGCCTACCTAAGCCACTGCAGTCCTTAAGGGTGGCGGGACACACACACAGTACTGTTAGGAAAGGAGTGCTGGGATTTCAACCCAGCGACTATAATGGAGTGACAATTACAGTTCAAAGTGAGCGAGTACTTGGAGGGCACTTGCAGAGGCACAGTGGATTACTGAGTTAGGAATCCAAAGTAAGGACGACAGATGCTGCAGGTAAGAGTTGAGAGTGTGTTGCTGGGAAAGCACAGCAGGTCAGGCAGCATCCGTGGAGCAGGAGAATCAACGTTTCGGGCATAAGCTTTCATCAGGAATGAGGCTTGTGGCCCAAGGGGGCTGATTCCTGATTCATTCCGCATTCTTGATGAAGGGCTTATGCCCGAAATGTCAATTCTCCTGCTCCTCAGATGCTGCCCGGCTTGCTGTGCTTTCCCAGCAACACACTCATGTCGGAGGAATCCAGAGGCCAGTTTATTGCGCTGGGGATGTGGGTTCAAATCCCACCACCACCATGGCAAATTGCAAAATTTGAGTTCAATAAATCTGTGGAATTAAAAGTTAGCTCAATCACCACCTTTTAATGACTGTTGTGACAATCAAGCACTCTTGTGGGAAAGAAATCTGCCCTGTTTAAACACAGAGATGCTGGAGAAACTCAGGAGGTCTGGCAACATCTATGGGGAGAGAAACAAAATTGACATCGAGTCCAGTATAATTCCTTTTTCAGAATTGTATCAAGCTGCCATCTTGACCAGGTCTGGCCTATATGCAACCTCAGGGGATGGCCTCGTGGGTATTATCACTGGGCTGCTCATCCAGACACCCAAGGAACGTTCTGGCGGGACCCAGGTTCAAATCCTGCCACAGGCAGTTGGTGGAATTGGAATTAAGAGTTTAATAATGACCAGGACCCAGGTTCAATTCCACTCTCGGGCGACTATGTGGAGTTTGCACATGCTCCCCGTGTCTGTGTGGTTTCCTCCCACAATCCAAAGACATGCAGGTTAGGTGAATTGGCCATGCTAAGTCGATCCAAGTTGTTGAGAGATGTATAGGGTAAGGCATTAGTCAGGGGTAAGTGTAGAGTAATATGGTGGGGGAATGGGTTTGGGTGGGTTACTCTTCGGAGGGTCCGTGTGGACTTGTTGGGCTGAAGGGCCTGTTTCCACACTGTAGGGATTATATTATGAACCCATTACTGGGGAAAACCTCACCTGGTTCACTAATGTCCTTCAGGGAGGGAACTGTCATCATTACTTGGTCTGGGCCTGCATGTGACTCCTGACCCACTGCAATGTGGTTGACTCTTAACTGCCCTCTGGGCAATTAGGGAGGGCGGAGCCAGTGATGTCCTCATCCCACAAATAGTTAAGAAAAATCTTCATACCAACATCAATGTCAGATTCTTGACAGTGCTCAGAAAGGGCCTAGCTAGTCATAGTTTTGGGTCTCACTTAGTTCTCCATTTAAAGTTAACAGGCTTTCTACCATACGGAAGTGAGAGAAGTGTGGGAGAAGCGAGGGTGGGTGATTGTCAGAGGCCCATTCCCCAAGGATCCTTGAAGGCAAAGTGAGAAATTTGGCCAACATTGATAAATCCTGGAACACCCGCACACTGAGGGGACGGTTTGGTCACTCAACACATGAGTCATCAGCTTTTCTGGCAAAACTTCCGTGAGAGATGTGTGAGACTCTTCAACTGAAAAATAAAATATAACCAGAGGAAAAAAACATGTGGGAACATTGATTTTGGGATCAGAGTTGTTGAGGGTGGGGGGGGTGGAGTGTTTGAGATGTGCAGCATGTATCAACCAGGCATTATGTTCTCATCGTCCTCCCCTCCGACCTGTGTAATATCGCGACGAGGTGGAAGGTCTGTTTCCCCTTTCTCAACATAGAGCATTGCCAAATCAGAAAGGGAGCTGTGTGGCCACAGTTAGACAGGCAGGAGGCTGGAGGAACACAGCAAGCCAGGCAGCATCAGGAGGCACAGGCAGGAGGCTGGAGGAACACAGCAAGCCAGGCAGCATCAGGAGGGACAGGCAGGAGGCTGGAGGAACACAGCAAGCCAGGCAGCATCAGGAGGGACAGGCAAGAGGCTGGAGGAACACAGCAAGCCAGGCAGCATCAGGAGGGACAGGCAGGAGGCTGGAGGAACACAGCAAGCCAGGCAGCATCAGGAGGGACAGGCAGGAGGCTGGAGGAACACAGCAAGCCAGGCAGCATCAGGAGGGACAGGCAGGAGGCTGGAGGAACACAGCAAGCCAGGCAGTATCAGGAGGGACAGGCAGGAGGCTGGAGGAACACAGCAAGCCAGGCAGCATCAGGAGGTGGAGAAGTCGACATTTCGGGTGTAACCTTTCTTCAGGACTGGCGGGGTGAGTGTAAGGGGAGCTGCAGATAAAGGGGTGATTGGGGAGGTTGTGTGTGGGTTGTTGAGGTAGGGATAGCTGGACACAGGTCGAGAGTGCAGCCTGGTTGGTTGATGGGTGGAATGAATCTGACCAAGTGTGACCAGGTTTGGTAGCACAACAGAAAATAAGAAAAAGGTTCCTCATGGCCTCAATGAGGAAGATCCTTGGGCTGGCTGTCCCTCTACCCAGGAGCAGATCTTGAAGGGGGATTTTAACCGACATCCCAAACTGTAGAGATTTTATACAAAAACAAAGGGGTGGTACGGTGGCTCAGTGGTTAGCACTGCTGCCTCCCAGCGTCAGGGACCTGGGTTCTTTCTATAGACCTGAAACAGAATCACATCCGGCAAAGTGTGGCATTCCAGAAGGTTGGTGCCATCTGGCAGAAGAGTTGTGGCGCTGGAAAAGCACAGCAGGTCAGGCAGCATCCGATGAACAGGAGAGTCGACATTTCGGGCATAAGCCCTTCTCTGCTCCTCGGATGCTGCCTGACCTGCTGTACGTTTCCAGTGCCACACTCTCCACTCTGACCTCCAGCACCTGCAGTCCTCACCTTCCTCTAGCAAATGCGCGGGTACCAGCCACCCTGCGAGTTCCCCTCCAATCCGCACACCCCAACATGACTTGGAAACACATGTCCGTGCCTTCACTGCTGGGTCAAAATTCTGGAGCCACCTGCAACACAACAATTCAAGATGGCGACTCACTACCACCACCTTGAAGGCCCCCAAGGGATGACCAATAAACATTCCTGATGAAGGGCTTTTGCCCGAAATGTTGGTTTTCCTGCTCCTCGGATGCTGCCTGACCTGCTGTGCTTTTCCAGCACCACTCTAATCTTGACTCTAATCTCTAGCATCTGCAGTTCCCACTTCCACCTAATAAATGCTGCCCCAGCCATCAATGCCTGCTTCCCACGACTGGACAACAAAATGTTAGCTCAAGGGCCCTGGACCGCGGCATCAGCGGCCATTTTAACGGGAGGCCTGAGCAGGAGGTGAATGACTCCAAAAGGCCCAAATCTGTCAGGAACAGGAGAACAGGGCCCAAGGTTGACCAGTAACGTGACATTTTAACCACACCTTCGGTCAGGGGGAGCAGAAGGGCTCTCCATGATTTCTAGGTCTCCTCTCGTGACCAAAGATTGTTCCACACAACCCTGAGTTCAAAAGTGAAATGCTCTGACTGCCTGGCTCTCCCAGAGTGTCACGCTAATGGAGCTTCCAGCTGCTTCCCTCCATTGTCCCAACTCCTCCTGCTTGGGAAGCAACATCCTATTGAGGCCTGGTCATCAACAAGTGGTTTACCAGCAGGCTGTCAGGAGATTGCGCACGTACCCTTTCCCTTTCTCCCGACACGGAGCAGCCACGTGAGAATAACACACAGCCGCGGCCTACATTCTACTCCCACCCACTCAGCCTCCCGCGCGGCTTCAAAACCAACCAGAAGGATTGTCTGATCAGCCACCATCTCAGTGAAGGGCCAGGCTGACTCGATGGGCTCCTAAGTTGTCTGGTCTAAGTGTACCCCTTGCTATAAGGTTGGGTAAATGTACGCACAGCAAGATCCCATGGTCCACCGTGTGGGAATAACCAGATTGCCTTTTTTCTGAAGTTAATTGAGAGATAACTGTTGGGTGGGATTCCCAGGGTAACTCCCTTGATCTTACAGAGTCAGAAAAGTATACAGCACAGGCCTGGGAGGGTTACTCTTTGGAGGGTCAGTGTGGACCTTTTGGGCCGAAGGGCCTGTTTCCACATTGTAGGAATTCTGTGGCCAGCACGGTAGCTCAGTGGTTAGCACTGCTACCTCACAGTGCCAGGGACCTGGGTTCAATTCCACCCTCGGGTGACTGTGCAAACTCCACACAGACATTCTCCCTGTGTCTATGTGGGTTTCATCTGGGTGCTCCGGTTCCCCCTCACAGTCCAAAGACGTGTAGGGTGGACTGGTCATGGGAAATTGCCCCACAGTGTTCAGGGATGTGTGCATTAGGTGTAAATGTAGAGTAATGGGGAATGGGTTTGGGTGGGATACTCTTTAGAGGGTCGTTGTGGACTTGTAGGGCCTGTTTGCACGCTGTAGGGATTCTATGACACAGATCATCTTAAAATAGTGCAGTGAGATCTTTTTAAACACACCCTAGATGGAATAATAGAGACCTCCATAAGACCATGAGATTTAGGGCCATTCAGCCCATCGTGTCTGCTCCAGCACGCCATCTTGGCTGATACATTTCTCAACCTCATCCTCCTACCTTCTCCCCGTGCTCCTTGATCCCTTTACCAACCACGAACTGATCTGTCTCTCTCTTAAAGACACTCAATGACTGGGCCTCCATGATCCTCTGTAGCTATAATTCCACAGAGTCACCACCCTCCGGTGAAGAAATTCCTCCTCATTGCAGTTCTGAAGCGTCGCCCCCTTCACTCAGAGGCTGTGCCCCTGGGTCCTGTTCTCTCCTAAGAGTGGCTCCAACTCCACTCTGTCCAGGGGTCTCAGCATTCTACAAGTTTCAATCCGACACCAGGCCCTCATCCTGCTCCACTCCATGGGTACAGGCCCAGCGTCCTCATATTCATCCCCGGGATCATTCTTGTGAGCCTCCTCTGGACCCCTCCCCACCCCCCCAACATCCCTCCTTAAATAACGGACACAAAGCCACTCTCAACATTCCAAGTTACTTTGGTTTTAAGATGTTCCCCTAAGTGGGCATGCCTTACTTGACACCCTAAGTGGTATTACCACTGGACTAGATTAGATTAGATTACTTACAGAGTGGAAACAGGCCCTTCGGCCCAACAAGTCAACACCGACCCGCCGAAGCGCAACCCACCCATACCCCTACATATACCCCTTACCTAACACTACGGGCAATTTAGCTTGGTCAATTCACCTAACCCGCACATCTTTGGATTGTGGGAGGAAACCCACGCAGACACGGGGAGAATGTGCAAACTCCACACAGTCAGTCGCCTGAGGCGGGAATTGAACCCAGGTCCCTGGTGCTGTGAGGCAGCAGTGCTAACCACTGTGCCACCGTGCCGCCCTTAATCTGTTAATCCAAAGGCCCAGAGAAAATTCTGGGGGCCTGGGTTCGAAGCCTTGGCGCGGCAGATGGTGGGATTTGAATTTGACAAACATCTGGAATGAAGAGTCTAATGATGACCACGAATCCATTGCTGAAAAAGCCCATCTGGTTCACTCATGTCCTCCACGGAAAGGAACTGCCGTCCCTACCTAGCCTGGCCCTACACATGATGCCAGACCCACAGCCATGTGACTCTACACTGCCCTCTGGGTAATTAGGGATGGGCAATAACTGTTGCACTAGGCATTGATGCCCTCATCGCGTAAATGGAGTGACAAAAGAACTACCTCAGGATAGATTCTGGTGAGGTTCTTGAGGTCAGAGTCTGGAAGAGGGACTCCAAGCCCCGAAAGAAACCAGCCAAGAGCAGCTTGGGCTGAGCCAGAGTGTTATTGCGTTGTGGAAGTTTTGCCAGCATTAAAGTCAAGCCTTGGTCTTTTTGTGGCTTCTGTCTCTTTCCTCCCTTCCTTCCTTCTGAAGTCTCTGACAAAACCTGCATTGGGACAGTGACCCTGGGATTCCCTGCGGCCTTGCTGAGGTTAGGCTTCCCCAACCCGGCCCCCTCCCCCCGTTTTCCGATCTGCTGAGAGACAGCTGCAGTGGCAGACTCTGCGAGACTGCCCGGCGAGGGGGTGCTCAGACTACAGGCATCCCTCGAAAGCGTAGCTGTCTCCTCGTCCCCTCCCCCGCTCCCACAGCAACAAGAGAAAACAAATTCTAAGCAAAGTCTCTGAACTCCCCAGGTGGAAGCTGGAGCCTGGTGTGTTTGGTTTCTGAGGGGGTGGGATTGTTGCTGGATTTGGAAATGCACAGGACAGAGGAGGCCATTCAGCCCAATGAGATTGCTCTAGCTGCCACAGTCCAGCTGTCTCTTCACCGGTTACAACGCAACAACTCAATTTCCAAAATATTGGATTTTTAAATGCAATTGAAAAGTTTCACCACCTTTTCACTCACTGAGTTCCAGACGCTCTGGTGAAGATAAAGTCCCTCCTCAAAAGTCCTTCCAACCCTCCTGCTAATTACATTAACCACATTTGCTCTCTGCAGTTGTAGAGCTCTCTGTTAAGGGAAATGAGTCCTTCCTATCCAGACCGGTCTGTCTATCCTGCTCAATCATTTAGCAACCTCCACCAACATCTCTGTATTGCCTCTTCCACTCCAAGGAAAACAAGAGCAAGGTAAAAATGCTCAAATATTGCAGTCCTGGCAAATCCCCAAATCTACGTCCTCAAGACTGTGTGCATTTCTCCAGCGGTGGTCTAGCTACTGCGTTACATAGTTCCAGCCATAACCTCCCAGCTCTTGCATCCCCATGTCTCAGATCACAAACTGAAGCATCTCACATGCTCGGAATGGCAACTGATTTGGAAAGGGTTAGGGTTTGGTGACCTGGGTGTCATGGTGACTGAAGGAAGCTTGCAGACAGTGAAGATGGTCAGTGGTATGTTAGCCTTCATAGTGAGAGGTTAGAGTACAGGGAGCAAGGATGTCCTGCTGTAGTTATACCGGGCCTTGATGAGACCACACCCTGCTGTGTGCAGTCTTGGTCTCCTTATTAGATTCCCCTACAGTGTGGAAACAGGCCCTTTGGCCCAATAAGTCCACACTGACCCTCTGAAGACTAACCCGGCCAGACCCATTTCCCTCTGACTAACGCAGCTAACACCACAGGCAATTTAGCATGGTCAATCCACCCTGACCTGCACATTTTTGGAGCGTGGGAGGAAACTGGAGCACCCAGAGGAAACTCACGCAGACACAGGGAGAATGTGCAAACTCCACTCAGACAGTCGCCAGAAGCAGACCTGGGACCCTGGCGCTGTGAGGCAGCAGTGCTAACCACTGAGTCACTGTGCTGTCCCTGAAGGAGGACGTTCTAGCTACTGAGGGAGTGCAATGGAGATTTACAGACCGATTCAAGATTGATGTATGGACAGGTAGGTCTATATTTATTAGAGTTTAGATCAATGGTGCGGGCGAGATCTGATAGAAACCTATAACATTCAAACAGGACTGGCAACGGTCAAGGTTTCCCATGACCAGGGAACACAGCCTGAAGATACCAGTTTGAGCAGTTAGTTTGTGATGAGGTTTAACATTTTCACCCAAAGATATTAGTTTGATTTGACTTATTATTGTCACATATACTGAGATACTGTGAAAAGAACCATTCTGCGTGCTATCCGGACAAATTCTACCTTACAGGAGTACATCAGGGTGATGGAACAGAATGCAGAATGTAGTGTTACAGCGACAGAGAAGGTGCAGAGAAAGATCAACTGTAATGTATGAGAGGTCTGTTCATAACTCTGACAATAGCGGGGAAGAAGCTGTCCTTGAATCTGTTGGTCTGTGTTTTCAACTGTCTTCCGTTAGGCAGAAACTACAAGAGAATGATGAGCCCGGAGAATTCTCTGCCATATAAAAGCAGCTGAAGTCAAAATATTGATCGTTTTCAAGGAGTCACATAGAGTCATAGAGATACAGAGCACAGAAACAGACCCTTCGGTCCAACTCGTCCATGCCGACCAGATATCCTAAATAGGTCTAGTCCCATTGGCCCATATCTCTCCAAACCCTTCCTATTCATATACACGTCCTAATACCTTTCAAATGTTGTAATTGTACCAGCCTCCACCACTTCCTCTGGCAGCACATTCCATACACATACCACCCTCTGTGTGAAAAGGTTATCCTTTAGAGTTGGAAGGTTAAAGGTACAGGGGACAAGGTGAGAACAGGGGACAGAGTTGGATGATCCGCCATGAATACTGCTGCAGGCTCAAAGGGCCAAATGGCCTTCTCCTGCTCTGATAGACTGTGCTTTCTACATATTATCTCCTCCGTGCTGCTGCCATCAAGGATTCGGGGACATGTATGGCCAAATCAGCTCCATTATTCTGTCCATCTCCATGGCCTCATTGGAACATCAACACATCACCTCACACTTCTCAGGATTAAATTCCATTTGCCACTTTTACGCTCATTTCATCAATCCACCATTTCTTCCAGCAGTGCCCAGGTTGCTTCCTCATTCTCACCCACACAGCCAATGGTTACATCATCCTGACGTTTACATCTCATTCATTGATAAATCCACCAGAAAAAGCGAGCATCCTGGTACAGAGGTCCAGATAGGCAAATGGGAAAAGGCCTTCCAGTTACACAAATACCCATCAACCATTGCTCTTATGCTCCTGTAATTGAGTCCATTTTAGATTCAACTTGTTGCTCTCCCTTGGATCTATCACTACATCAACACTCCACTCTCTCCCCACCCAAAGCCCTTACCCACCCCCCCCTCCATTTATCTGCAGCTCCCCTCACCCCCCCTCCCCCAGTCCTTAAGAAGGGTTCCACCCAAAACGTTGACTTCTCCACCTCCTGATGCTGCCTGGCTTGCTGTGTTCCTCCTACCTCCTGCCTGTCCCTCCTAATGCTGCCTGGCTTGCAGTGTTCCTCCTACCTCCTGCCTGTCCCTCCTGATGCTGCCTGGCTTGCTGTGTTCCTCCAGCCTCCTGCCTGTCCCTCCTGATGCTGCCTGGCTTGCTGTGTTCTCCCAGCCTCCTGCCTGTTCCTCCTGATGCTGCCTGGCTTGCTGTGTTCCTCCAGCCTCCTGCCTGTCCCTCCTGATGCTGCCTGGCTTGCTGTGTTCTCCCAGCCTCCTGCCTGGTTTGCTGTGTTCTCCCAGCCTCCTGCCTGTCCCTCCTGATGCTGCCTGCCTTGCTGTGTTCCTGCAGCCTCCTGCCTGTCCCTCCTGATGCTGCCTGGCTTACGGTGTTCCTGCAGCCTCCTGCCTGTCCCTCCTGATGCTGCCTGGCTTGCTGTGTTCCTGCAGCCTCCTGCCTGTCCCTCCTGATGCTGCCTGGCTTGCGGTGTTCCTGCAGCCTCCTGCCTGTCCCTCCTGATGCTGCCTGGCTTGCGGTGTTCCTGCAGCCTCCTGCCTGTCCCTCCTGATGCTGCCTGGCTTGCTGTGTTCCTGCAGCCTCCTGCCTGTCTCCCTTGGATCTCACGGGCTGTTATTTCTGAGCCAGAGTACTGTTTTGGAGCCTGGTCAAATCCCCAGCTAAAATCAAAGTCGACACATGGAATGCATTTACACATCAACTCTCCTTGTGAAGTCCACATAAGATTCTTATGTGTGTCAGACATGACCTTGCCTTAATAAATCCCTGCTGACTGAAGAGGGAGAAAGGATTTACTGGTAGGGCAGGCGTGAAGAGCTGGTGGGATGCGGCTGTGGAACATGAATGGTAGCAGCCAGCAAATGGGGTACGGCCTCTCTCAGTGCTGCATGGTGCGTGCTCACAGTGCACCCCCTGGGGACGCCTTCCCCCTCCCCCCAATTGGTGAGCAGACTAGCACCCCCCCAGCCAAACCCATTGGGTCGTAGCTGGCCAGCTGGCTTTGCTATTGAGACAGGGATCCAGTCTCTGACCCATAACAGGGGGGACATCCTGACTGTGGATGACAAGTGAGATCAAAAGTTCGCAGTCTAAGAAAAGAAAAGAGAAGTCAACCTTTGGGAGGAAAGACTCACACAGGACTCGCTCCAAGACAACCGACTGTCTACTTGAAGTCATGATTTGGAGGTGCCAATGTTGGATTGGGGTGGACAAAGTTAAAAATCACACAACACCAGGTTATAGTCCAACAGGTTAATCTAGAAGCACTGCTGCCTCCCCCCTGCACCAGAACCAGAGATAAAGCAAACAGTCCATTTGAGCTGTTGCCTCTTGGGATGGTGTTCACCTTCTCATGGGAAGGTACTGTTGAGAAAACTCCGCACTGGCAAGTTCTAACACCAAAGGCACAAACAAACACAAAATCAGATCACAGAGTCATTGATCCGACAACCTTCAGAGAGTCAAGGTCTAAAACTAAACTACGGCTGCCACACGGGATTGCTAGGTCGACAGGCAGGAGGCTGGGGGAACACAGCAAGCCAGGCAGCATCAGGAGGGACAGGCAGGAGGGTGGAGGAACACAGCAAGCCAGGCAGCATCTGGAGGGACAGGCAGGAGGCTGGGAGAACACAGCAAGCCAGGCAGCATCAGGAGGGACAGACAGAAGGCTGGGAGAACACAGCAAGGCAGGCAGCATCAGGAGGGACAGACAGAAGGCTGGGAGAACACAGCAAGCCAGGCAGCAGCGGGAGGGACAGGCAGGAGGCTGGAGGAACACAGCAAGGCAGGCAGCATCAGGAGGGACAGGCAGGAGGCTGGAGGAACACAGCAAGGCAGGCAGCATCAGGAGGGACAGGCAGGAGGGTGGAGGAACACAGCAAGCCAGGCAGCAGTGGGAGGGACAGGCAGGAGGCTGGAGGAACACAGCAAGCCAGGCAGCATCAGGAGGGACAGGCAGGAGGCTGGGAGAACACAGCAAGCCAGGCAGCATCAGGAGGGTCGGGGAGGAGGCTGGAGGAACACAGCAAGCCAGGCAGCATCAGGAGGGACAGGCAGGAGGGTGGAGGAACACAGCAAGCCAGGCAGCAGCGGGAGGGACAGGCAGGAGGCTGGACGAACACAGCAAGCCAGGCAGCATCAGGAGGGACAGGCAGGAGAGTGGAGGAACACAGCAAGCCAGGCAGCATCAGGAGGGACAGGCAGGAGGCTGTCCTGCTGTGTGCTTCCAGCCAGCTGCTGGTCTACCTTGGATTCCAGCATCTACAAGATTTTTTTTTGTCTCTAACACTGGATTGTTGGCTGGGATGGTGGAACCAAGAGTCTTGGCATTATTGCAACTGGATGCCATACTGAGGGGTGGCAGGGGTGTTTAGAATGCAGGAAGTACAACAGGATAAAAGCAACTTTTGATTCACATCAACTACACGATTGTGTGAAATGGATAAGATAATGCAGCTGCTATCGTTACCAGTAACAGGATATAATGAGCACACAATGAACAGGGTGCATAGAAGTGAAGCTCTTCATGCTTAAGATACTAATCTTTTCTCATGCAAAATGTTTGATAAGAGCAACCCAACATTTTCCATTTTAATGCACGACTCATTGCATCCATTACTCACCCTCTCTGCTCTACAACGCTTGTCCCTCTGAATGCATTTTAAAGTCAAACACATGCGAGAGAATGTCAAACAGTTACAGCTCAGGTCATGCCATTCTCAAGTCTTCTGTTATCATTGGGTCTGGACCCAACTTCCTCCAATTCTAGCCTCCGAGATCCCTTACTTTCATTGTTTCAACTTTGGATGGCAGTACCTTGAATTGCACAGACCCAGAACGCTGCACGTCTCTCCCACATCCATTCAGATTCCCCTCAAAGCCTACCTTTTTAAGCGGGCCTACATGGTGAAGTGGGATTTTCAGCTGATTGAGAAGTAAAATGGGAAAAGCCCGATCAGTTCAAAGAAATTGCTGCCAACACTAATAGTCATGACTTGGAGACACCGGTGTTGGACTGGGGTGTACAAAGTTAAAAATCACACAACAATCCTACACCTGATGAAAGAGCAGTGCTCCAAAAGCGAGTGCTTCCAATTAAATCTGCTCAATTATAATTTGGTGTTGTACGATTTTTAACTTTGAACACAGTGTTTAGTGCACTTGCTCCCAGCTTGCTTGTTATAGTAAACATCTTAAAACATGCGATCTTGTTCAGTCAATCAGAAATTCTTCTCTTTCCAAAGTTCCTGGCCTTCATTGGAATTGTAACAACTGTGAGTAAAAAGTGAGGTCTGCAGATGCTGGAGATCGGAGCTGAAAACATGTTGCTGGTTAAAGCACAGCAGGTTGGGCAGCATCCAAGGAACAGGAAATTCGACGTTTCGGGCCAGAGATTCCTGATGAAGGGCTCTGGCCCGAAACGTCGAATTTCCCGTTCCTTGGATGCTGCCCAACCTGCTGTGCTTTAACCAGCAACACATTTTCAGCAATTGTAACAACTATGTAATGACCAGGCTTATGAAGCACTTCATTACCTGTGAAGTGCTTTGGGACATCCTGAGGTCATACAAGGTGCAATGGAAATGCCAATTCTTCCCTTCTGCTGGGGCAGATGACCAAAGGCCACGTCAAAAGAAGCAGCAGTTAAAGACAGCAAAGTGCGAGCTGAGCACAAAATGATTTGGAGAAGCCAACAGACTTGGAATGAGATCAATGGGCCATTGAATGAAACGCTAACTGTGCCTCTCCAGCCCAGAAACCCATTTTGAAATTTGTGTGTGATCAGTCACAGGAAGTTGTGTCCCTCCACCCCTGTGGTTGCAATTTCTCAGTTGGTGCAGAGGAATAATTGAATGCGTAGAGTATGGATAGGGCCCTCTCCAGTTTATTAGTATCCCATAACAGGGTGACCAAAACTGAATACATTACTCAGAAGAGGACTCGAGAAGAAAGTGAGGTCTGCAGATGCTGGAGATCAGAGCTGAAAATGTGTTGCTGGAAAAGCGCAGGAGGTCAGGCGGCATCCAAGGAGCAGGAGATTCGACGGTTCGGGCATAAGCCCTTCTTCCTGCGTTTTTCCAGCAACACATTTTCAGCTCAGAAGAGGCCTCACCAACATCCCATGCAACCTCAACATAACGTCTCAACTCCTACACTCAAAAGTTCTGAGCAACGAAGGTGAGATCTGGCCTAAAACCTTTGCCCCATAAACCCTACACATTCTATCTTTTCAGAGAACTATTACATTCTCTTCTGAATGTTTCCATTGAACCTGCCTCCTCGGCAGCACACGCCACTCACTACGTTTCACAAAATGCTTTCTCCCCCTCACGTCACTTTTACGTCTTTGACCAGTTACATGAAATCTGCTCCTTCACCAACGGGAACAGCTCCACCCCCTCGACACTGCCTGAGCTCCTCACGATTTTGAGCATCGCCACCCAATCTCCCATCATCTGTCTTCCCTTCAGGAAGCAGAGTCCCCAACTTCCCCAATTCATCCGTGCAATTCTCTCCCCTGCTGAAGGCCAGGTTGCAAAATTTCCAGAGGTTGAAACATGCCACGGATTGCAAAACTAAGAGGTGGAGGTTAAGATACAGATCAGCAAAAGGAACAGACTCAAGGAGGCTGAATGACCTTCCCTAGTTGACATGTGCCAAAAGTTACTGGGGATAGGAAATCCCCTTGTTTTAAGGCCAACGCAGTATTGAAAGTGTTTAGGTGTTCAGAAGTAAGGGTGTTTTGCTGCAGTTATACAGAGCCTTGGTGAGACAAGTCCTGGAGTATTGTGTGCAGTTTCAGTCTCCTGGCCCAAGAGAGGTCATATTTGCCTTAGAGTAAGTGCAGAAGTACATGAGGCTGATACTCAGGATGAAAGGACTGTCTTATGGGCACAGATTGTTTCAACTGGGCCTGTATTCACTAGAGATTAGAAAAACGAGAGCCAATCTGATTGAAACGTATAAAATTCTAAAGGGGTCGGACAGACCAGATGGAGACAGGATGTTTCCCATGTCTGGGGACAATTTCAGGACCGTTCAGGACTGAGAAGAGGAAACATGTCTTTATTCAAAGAATAGTGAGCCTGCTGAATTGTCAGTGAGTGAGGCACTGAATGTGTTTGAGAAGGCAGCAGATTTTATTTAAATTTTTAAAGTTAACGGGGTATGGAAATTAAAAAGCAAGAAGATAGGATTGAGATAGAGGACCAACCATGATATTGTTTTGATTTTAAGGGCATCAAAGGGTATGGGGGGAAAACTGAGTTAAAAAAATCAAAGTTGATATTTACATTTTAAGGGCGTCAAAGGGAGAAAGCGAGAATATAGGACTGAGTGGGAGAATCAACCTTAATATGATGGAGGCTAAAATGATTGCAACATTTAAAAGGCATTTGGATGGATATATGAATAGGAAGGGTTTGGAGAGATATGGGCCGGGTGCTGGCAGGTGGGATTAGATTGGGTTGGGATATCTGGTCAGCATGGACAGGTTGGACCGAAGGGTCTGTTTCTGTGTTGTACATCTCTATGACTCTACTTAGAGTTTACGGTTGTCAGAGGGTAGAGAAAAAGCAGAGTTTATATGTGGCATTGAGATAGAGGCATGGCACTGAGATTCAGATTAAGAGCATCAAACGGTGTGGGGAGAAAGAATATTCCGTTGAGTTAGAAGATCAACCACGATGTTGCACAGATTTTAAAGGTCAAAAGGTTTGGAGGGGAGAATGGAAGATCAGGCATGATCCATCTGCCTCACAGCACCAGGGTCCCAGGTTCGATTCCAGCCTCAGGTGACTGACTGTGTGGAGTTTGCACATTCTCCCCGTGTCTGCGTGGGTTTCCTCCGGGTGCTCCGGTTTCCTCCCACAGTCCAAAGATGTACAGGTTGGGTGAATTGGCCATGCTAAATTGCCCATAGAGTTAGGTGCATTAGTCAGAGGGAAATGGGTCTGGGTGGGTTACTCTTCGGAGGGTCGGTGTGGACTGGTTGGGCTGAAGGGCCTGTTTCCACACGAGGGAATCTAATCTAATCTATTGAAGGGGGCAGCAGTCTCGAAGGAATTTGTGTTGCAGACGTTTCGTCCCCTGTCAAGGTGACACCGTCAGTACTTGGGAGCCTCCGGTGAAGCATTTGCCAGAGGAAAGATCACAGAAGCGCTTCACCGGAGGCTCCCAAGTACTGAGGGTGTCGTCTAGACAGGGGACGAAACGTCTGCAACACAAATTCCCAGCTCGGCGAACAGAACCACAACAAGGAGCACCCGAGCTACAAATCTTCTCCCAAACTTTGAGTCTCGAAGGGCCGAATGGCCTACTCCTGCTATTTTCTAACTGAAAAAGCATCAAAAGGATGTAGGAGTTTGCCTCTCCACCCAGTCAGGCAGCAGATGCTGGCTGAGCACAACAAAAGCAAAACACAAATAACTTTTTATTTCCCTAAAAAGAAATTAGACAAATCCACCCACCTGCTCCCAAACTCTGGAGATCCAAGTTCCCAGGAGCAGTTCCAGCCTGGATTTGTGGAACTTGCGTGTGGTTTTGATAGCGATGAAGATGTCCCTCAGCTCCACCTGAGGTTCCCGGTGAGCGGACCTGGAGCGGGCGAGTCCCCGGGGCTTCTCGCTGTGAGCCGCGAGTGCCCGCTCACTCAGCGGCCGCTCCCCGGCACCGCGGCCGCTCAGGGCGCCTGAGAGTCGGCTTGCCTGCAGCCCGCGCCCGCTGCTCTCCTCTCGCCTCTGGTAACCCACCACAGCCACCAACAGAAAAGTGACCGTGGCCCCAAACAGGGTCAGAAAAATCTTCTTCAAACACAGGCGCATCTTGCCTCCTCTACCTTATTTTCTTTTAAACGTGCGAGAATAAAGTCCAATTTAAACTGCACTGTCACATCCTCTAGTCAGTCCGAGCCACGTTTTGAACTCTTGAGTCCTAGTGTCGTAAAGGGACCCATTGACATTTCCATTAAAACCCCGCTCCCTTCTTAAAATCCACTGAGTTTTAAGCGAGAGTTGAGCAGCCGTGACTGCATAAGGATGTACTAACTGGTCTGTAACTCTCTCTGTGTCTGTCTCTCTCTGATGCCTCTATCTAACTGTGCTTCCACATCCCCACTGTTCCACCTGCCTGCTCAGCGTGTCTGAACTTGTCACAACTTCTACAGCAGGTTCCCTGTGTCAATTTCGTGAAATCAGATCAGGGGAGGGGAGGTGACAGGCTGGGCTGGCCAATGGTTAACGAGGTTTGAGGGAGGAGGATGGAGTCAGATGGAGGGAGACACCCACCCACAATCGAATGGGGTAAGGGGCAGGGGGAGAGGCATTTTGATACCTTTTGAAAGCCACCACTTTCTTGTCTTACCACCCCTCTCTTCTGTGTAAACATAAGCTCAGCTGTTCTGAAGAAGGGTTACACCCGAAACGTTGACTTCTCCACCTCCTGATGCTGCCTGGCTTGCTGTGTTCCTCCAGCCTCCTGCCTGACCCACCTGATGCTGCCTGGCTTGCTGTGTTCCTCCAGCCTCCTGCCTGACCCACCTGATGCTGCCTGGCTTGCTGTGTTCCTCCAGCCTCCTGCCTGACCCACCTGATGCTGCCTGGCTTGCTGTGTTCCTCCAGCCTCCTCCCTGACCCTCCTGATGCTGCCTGGCTTGCTGTGTTCCCCCAGCCTCCTCCCTGACCCTCCTGATGCTGCCTGGCTTGCTGTGTTCCTCCAGCCTCCTGCCTGTCCCTCCTGATGCTGCCTGGCTTGCTGTGTTCCCCCAGCCTCCTCCCTGACCCTCCTGATGCTGCCTGCCTTGCTGTGTTCCTCCAGCCTCCTGCCTGTCCCTCCTGATGCTGCCTGGCTTGCTGTGTTTTCCCAGCCTCCTGCCTGTCCCTCCTGATGCTGCCTGGCTTGCTGTGTTCCCCCAGCCTCCTGCCTGTCCCTCCTGATGCTGCCTGGCTTGCTGTGTTCCCCCAGCCTCCTGCCTGTCCCTTCTGATGCTGCCTGGCTTGCTGTGTTCCCCCAGCCTCCTGCCTGTCCCTCCTGATGCTGCCTGGCTTGCTGTGTTCCTGCAGCCTCCTGCCTGTCCCTCCTGATGCTGCCTGGCTTGCTGTGTTCCTGCAGCCTCCTGCCTGTCCCTCCTGATGCTGCCTGGCTTGCTGTGTTCCTGCAGCCTCCTGTCTGTCCCTCCTGATGCTGCTTGGCTTGCTGTGTTCCTGCAGCCTCCTGCCTGTCTGCTTTGGATTCCAGCCTCTGCAGTTTTGTTTTGTCTGGAACCCAGGTTAACACTGCTGCCTTCACTTACTGCTTGGACTAAGTTAAAAATCGCACACCAGGTTATCATCCAACAGGTTTATTTGGAAGCACTAGCTTTCATAGCTCTGCTCCTTCATCAGGTGACTACTGGGACAGGACCATGGGACACAGAATTTATAGTAAAACAGCATAGCAGCAATCTAGGTTTGCTCAATATATCATTTCAGTTGCAAGTCACTGTAATCTTTTGCTATAATTCTATGTATTATGATCCTGTCCCACTAGCTGCCTGATGAAGGAGCAGAGCTATGAAAGCTAGTGCTTCCAAATAAAACCTGTTGGACTATAACCTTGAAGAAAATGAGGACTGCAGATGCTGGAGATCAGAGTCAAACGCTGTGGTGCTGGAAAAGCACAGCGGGTTAGGCAGCATCCGAGGAGCAGGAGAGTCGACGCTTTGAGCATCAGCTCTTGCTCAGGAACATTCCTGGTGTTGTGTGATTTTTAACCCAGCCCAACACCGGCTCCTCCACATCACGTACAGTTTGCACCTTATCCCCATGCCTGGGTGGGTTTCCTCCGCGTGCTCAGGTTTCCTCCCACAGGGTAGGGTGGATTGGCCGCGCTAAATTGACACGTGGTGCCCAGAGATGTGCAGGCTCGGTGGGTTAGCCAGGGTTACAGGGATGGGGTCAGTGGGTGATTCTGGGTGGGATGCTCTTCCGAGGGTTGTGTGGACTCGATGGGCCGAACGGCCTGCTTCCACACTGTGGGGATTCTGTGATTCTACAACACAGGAACGGGCCTGTGCCTGTACTGACCCTGGTGCTACTCTCTTTTCGATCAACTCAAGTAAAGCTTCCTCAGAAACAAAACCAGAAATTGCTGGAAAAGCTCAGCAGGTCTGGCAGCATCCATGGAGAGAAATCAGAGTTAATGTTTCGGGTCCAGATTGTGGAGAGATGACCAGTGACCCTTCCTCAGAACAATCTGGGCCTGAAAAATTAACTCTGATTTCTCTCCTTCGATGCTGCCAGACCTGTTGAGCTTTTCCAACCATTTCTGTTTTTGCTGCTGATTTACAGCATCTGTGGGTTTTTTTGGTCAGTTTTTAATTAGCAAAGTTTCCTCAACTCTTTGGAACTCAAAATAAAGTTCTTTTAAAATAAAAACGATATCCCATCAACTCTGCTCCTCATCAAACTCTGTGGACAGGGGCAACAAGGGGTTAAAAACAGAGAAACATTTCTTCTTGTTTGAACAGAAAATAAAGTTCCTGTCTCATCAAAAACTCTGGGGACAGGGACAACAGGGAGTTGGGAATAAAAACTCCTTTTTCAAGGGGTCCAAAACGATTATCAGAAATTTAAAATAAAAAACCCCTGCAGCGCCACCACACTGAAATCCAACACAAATTCAAAACGTCAAACAGGAACTTCTACAAAGGAACAGAAACTTAACTAAATTAAAATGCCACTTTCTAGGCTGATGATGAATTCCGAAAATGAAGGAGCTGGTCACAGACTTTAGCAAGCGAGTGGAGGTCACTACCCTGTCTGTAACAATGGCGCAGGAGATGCAATGGGATCAGTAAATGGGTAGAAAAACACTGCAGACAGGAGAGTTAGTGGGGCCACCTGGGACCTTGTTAAATGAAAAGCAAAGGACACACTACAATCAAAAATGTTCCCTCTCTAGACTGCATAGGTTGGTTGACATTGCATGAATAAATAAGGTCCTTACACTTGTAAGTACCGGCCATAATTTTCTGCAGCACCTCAAATTGACAATTACTGTATATAGGTAAAAAATGAGATCACAGCTGAAAATGTGTTGCTGGTTAAAGCACAGCAGGTTAGGCAGCATCCAAGGAATAGGAAATTCGACATTTCGGGCATAAGCCCTTCATCAGGAAAGGCTTCATTCCTGATGAAGGGCTGATGCCTGAAACGTCGAATTTCCTAATTACTGTATACACTCATGTAAAAGTCAAATTTCCAAAGCCAAATGTTTCGCCAAAATATAAAGGCTGACTGATACATATGCACTATTTTTCAGGGGTTGAAATCTATCCTCTCCAATCATCGTGCTATGTCTGGACATCGCTGGCTGGGCCAGTATTTATTACCCATCCCTAATTGCCCAGAGGGCAGTTAAGAGTCACCCACATTGCTGCGGGTCTGGAGACCAGACCAGGTAAGGACAGCAGACTTCCTTTCCCAAAGAGACGTACCAGCTAAGTATTTGAGAGAAGTGCAGATGTTGGCGAGTCGGAGTTGAAAAGTGTGGCGCTGGAAGAGCACAGCAGGTCAGGCAGCATCTGAAGGAGAAGGAGAGTCAGCGTTTCGGGCATAAGCCCTTCATCAGGAATTTCTCCTGCTCCTTGGATGCTGCCTGACCTGCTGTGTTTTCTCAGCACCAAACTTTCCGACAGTCAGGTATTTGCAGGAATCAACAACGCTCCCCTTTAGGTTAACTCTTTATTCCAGACTCGTTTTGAGCGGAATCCAAATGTCACCATCTTTCATGATGGGATTTGAACCCACAATATTCCAAAATATTAACCTGGAGTATTAACCCACTACACCACCACGTACTTGGCAAGATTAAGCATCTGAGCTGCTAATCTGTGGACAGTAAAATCCCAGAAAGACATCTGGTGGAATTTGAATTCTGTTCATAAAGCTGGAAGGAAAAAGCTAGTCTCACTAATTGCGTTCCATTGGCAGGGTTGGCAAAGCATTCAATCAAGGTGCCACCTTTGACCTCTGCCCTCATTAAGACCTGTAGCAATAGGCCCTTGTCCTTTCTTACCTCCCAACCAGCAACGGAGGTTCTTAAGTGGACTACTGAGGGGGAAAGGGAAATGTGGTTCTGGTCACCCTGGTACAGGAGGGATATTATTAAAAAACTGGAGAGGGTTCAGAACAGATTTACCAGGATGTTGCCAGGAATGGGAGGTTTGGTAAGGAGAGGCTGGGGCTTTTTTCACTGGAACGTAGAAGTCGAAGGGTGACCTTATAGAGGTTTATAAAACCATGGGGATTATAGATAAGTTGAACAGCAGGTGTCTTTCCCTCAGGTGAGGGATTTCAAAACTAGGGGGCATATTTTTAAGGTGAGAGATTTAATAAAGATTTGGAGGGCATATTTATTTACACAGAGGGTGGCTCGGATGTGGAATGAACTTCCTGAGAAAGTAATGGGTACAGACACAGTTGCAATGTTTAAAAGACACTTGGATAAGTACATGGATAGACAAGGTTCAGAGGGATATGGCAGGAGCAGACAGCTGGGACTTTACAGTTTGGGATTATGTTCAGCATGGACTGGTTGGACTGAAGGGTCTCTTTTCATACTGTATTACTAGTAATGTGGAATTCCAGGCTATTGTTCATAGAGCATGGGCTCGAATCCTACCAAGGCAGATGGTGCTATTTGAAGTCAGTACAAATCTGGATTTAAAACTAAACTAGCCTAATGGCAATCACCATTGACTCTGATAAAGGAGAGAATAAATCCCCTAGCAGGTTCATTAATGCTGCCCCCTATCTAGTGTAGCTTACATCTGACTCCAGGGCCAGTCATGCGGTTAACTCTTTAAATAAAAATGTCTTCTGAGCACTTGAAAACAGACAATAAACGATGCTAGTGATACCCACATCCTATGAATAAATAAAATAATTAATTCACACTAAAGAGAGAAGAAGCTGTGTTTTCAAGAATAAAATGGCACATTTAATCTGCCCAAAGCACTTTATGAAAAAGTGTAATTTGACAAAAATAATTAACTTTAATCAACCTATTCAGACAGCTTATGACATCTCGTGGGGTGGCAAGGTGGCTTAGTACTGCTACCTCACAGCACCAGAGACCTGGGTTCGATTCCCGCCTCAGGTGACTGTCTGTGTGGAGTTTGCACACTCTCCCTGTGTCTGCTTGAGTTTCCTCTGGGTTCCTTCCACGATCCAAAGATGTGTAGGTTAGGGTGAATTGGCTATGCTAAATTGCCCATTGTGTTCTGGGATATAAAGGTTAGTTGCATTGGTTAGGGGTAAATTTAGAGGAATGGGTTTGGGTGCACGTCAGAACGGCCTGTTTCCTCACTGTAAGGATTCTTTGAAAATTGGGGGCTAATTCCCTCAAGGACTCACCAACATTTTGATAATGGCCGATAACCTGTTTATCGGATATTGATTGAGGATTAAATAGGTTTGAATTTATTAATGTTGCTAGAAAAGCGCAGCAGGTCAGGCAGCATCCAAGGAACAGGAGAATCGACATTTCGGGCATGAGCCCTTCTTCAGGAATGGGGAAAGTGTGTCCAGCAGGCTAAGATAAAAGGTAGGGAGGAGGGACTTGGGGGAGGGGCGTTGGGAATGCGATAGGTGGAAGGAGGTCAAGGTGAGGGTGATAGGCCGGAGAGGGGGTGGGGGCGGAGAGGTCGGAAGAGGATTGCAGGTCAAGAAGGTGGTGCTGAGTCCGAGGGTTGGGACTGAGACAAGGTGGGGGAAGGGGAAATGAGGAAGCTGGAGAAATCTGCATTCATCCCTTGTGGTTGGAGGGTTCCCAGGCAGAAGATGAGGCGGTCTTCCTCCAGGCGTCGTGTTGTTATGGTCTGTCGATGGAAGAGGCCAAGGACCTGCATGTCCTTGCTGGAGTGGGAGGGGGAGTTAAATTGTTCAGCCACGGAGCGGTTGGGTTGGTTGGTCCAGGTGTCCCAGAGGTGTTCTCTGAAATGTTCCGCAAGTAAGCGGCCTGTCTCCCCAATATAGAGGAGGCCAAATCAGGTGCAGTGGATGCAGTAAATGATGTGTGTGGAGGTGCAGGTGAATTTGTGGCAGATATGGAAGGATCCTTTGGGGCCTTGGAGGGAAGTAAGGGGGGAGGTGTGGGCGCAAGTTTTGCATTTCTTGCGATTTCAGGGGAAGGTGCCGGGAGTGGAGGTTGGGTTGGTGGGCAGGTGTGGACCTGACGAGGGAGTCGCAGAGGGAGTGGTCTTTCCAGAACGCTGATAGGGGAGGGGAGGAAACCTCCAGATACATTGTATCATCCTTCGTCATTTCCGCCACCTCCAAACAGACCCCACCACCAAGGAAATAGACACATACGTAAACAGGAACACACCCAGACATGCAAACAGAAACACACACACACAGATACGCAAACAGAAACACACACACAGACACAAAGAGAAACACCCAGACATGCAAACAGAAACATACACACACACACACACAGAGACACACAAACAGAAACACATACACAAACAGGAACATACAGACGTGCAAACAGCAATAGACACATACAGAAACAGGAACACACAGATATGCAAACAGAAATACAATCTCATACGCACAGACACACAAACAGATCACACATACCACTGGCATGCCAACAGAAATGAAACACACACACACACACACACACACACACACACACACACACACACACACACACACACACACTAGAGGCTCCAAATGACCTTACATCAGAAGGCCGAACAAGAACCTTTCCCACTATTACCATAACGTTGGAAGAATTTGCAATTTAATGCTGAAAATGTGTTGCTGGTTAAAGCACAGCAGGTTAGGCAGCATCCAAGGAACAGGAAATTCGACGTTTCGGGCCAGAGCCCTTCATCAGGAAATGCAATTTAATGGTCAATCTGTTTGGCCATATTATAAATGCACCTTCCTTGGCCATAAAGTCCGGAAATTGAATTAAACAGGAACTTCTGGTTCAGAGGTAGAAGCAATACCCTCTACATACAAGATCTCTCACTAGGGGACCTCACTAGACATTTTTCAGTCTTCATTCCTGGGCTCATCTGTAATGAAGAGACAAGTGTAATGTCACAGTAGAGTCATTGAGTTATACAGCGCTTAAACAGACCCTTCGGCCCAACCCATCCATGCCAACCGGGTCTCCCAAACTAAAATAGTCCCATTTGCCTGAATTTGACCCATATCTAACGGACCTTTTCCTATTCGTGTTCCTGTCCAATTGTCTTTAAAATGTTGTAACTGTACTTACATCTACCACTTTCTTTGGTAGTTGTTTCCATACACGCACCACCCTCTGTGTGAAAAAGTTAGTCCTCTGCTCCCTTTTAAATCCTTCTCCTCTGGCCTTAAACCAAGCCCGTTCATTCTGGACTCCCTCACTCTTGGAAAAAGACTTTGGCTGTTCACATTATCCATGCCACTCATGATTTTAGAAACCTCAATAAGGTCACTCCTCAGCCTCCTACCCTCCAGTAGAAATAGTCATAGAGTCCCTACAGTGTGGAAACAGGCCCTTCAGCCCAGCAAGTCCACACTGACCCTCTGGAGAGTAACCCACCCAGACCCCTACCCTATTATGTACATTTACCCCTGACTGATGCACCTAACCTATACATCCCTGAGCACTATGGGCAATTTCTCACAACCAATCCGCCCTAACCTGCACACCTTTGGAAGGAAACCCATGCAGACACGGGGAGAATGTGCAAACTCCACACAGACAGTCACCCGAGGCTGGAATTGAACCCAGGTCCCTGGCGCTGTGAAGCAGCAGTGCTAACCACTGAGCCACCGTGCCGCCCAACCTAGTGTAATTCTCCTTATAACTCTCCTGTTTCTCGTAAGATCCTTACTCATCTTTTCCGTACCCTTACCAATTTAATAACAACCTCCTTGTAGCGGGGTGACCAGAATTGTAAGCAATACTTCAAAAGTGGCCTCACCATGCCATTAAGTCCTGCTATGATTTGCCTTACCAAAATACAACGCCTCACATTTATCGAAATGAAACTCCATCTGCCACCCTTCAGCCCACTGGCCCAGTGTGAAGGGGGATTAAAACATAACACATGGGAAGTGTCTGAATAATTTAATTCCGTTTGCTAGTTCAACTGCACTGCATCTCTCAATTCTTTCTATTCCCACTCCATGAGTTATTGCTAAACCGCTTACACTGTCTTCCCTCCCAGCTTTTGGTCGAGATATTTCTGCCGGGTTATCTTTCTCATTTGCAACTTTTGACCTCAAACTTCCATCCCCCAGTATCTGAAACTTTCGCCATTGGGAAAATCTGATCTCGATGGACTCCTGGGGAGTGTTATCAAACAGAGAGACCTAGGGGTTCAGGTTCATAGTTGCTTGAAAGCAGCATCACAAGAAGACACAGTGGTGAAGACGGCACTTTGTACACTTGCTCAGAGGATTGAGTACAGGAGTTGGGACGTCATGTTGAGGCTGTACAGGACGTTGGTGAGGCCACTTTTGAAGTATTGCTTACAATTCTGGTCACCCCGCTACAAGGAGGTTGTTATTAAATTGGTAAGGGTACGGAAAAGATGAGTAAGGATCTTACGAGAAACAGGAGAGTTATAAGGAGAATTACACCAGGTTGGGTGGCACGGTGGCTCAGTGGTTAGCACTGCTGCCTCACAGCGCCAGGGACCTGGGTTCAATTCCAGCCTCGGGTGACTGTCTGTGTGGAGTTTGTATATTTTCCCCATGTCTGCATGGGTTTCCTTCCAAAGGACACATTGAATTTGTTCATCCTCAAATACTTTCTTTTTTATAAAGAGAGCAACTCACTGAATCTGTCTGCAGAATATAAAGTAACCTCCAGTCGAAAAACTGCGTGGCACATCGATCGGTGATTGTCAGAGTGCAGGAAGTGAATCGAGGGCTATTGTGTGCACAAGTTCATCTTTGACAGAAAGGCAATTATAGATCAACACGAGAAATAGTCATCTAGATGTCAAGGCCGTAATACAGAGTGAAAGAAACATTTAAAGTCAACGTAATTAATTGGAGGGATATTCTTCCCCATCTTCTCGAAGATGTTTATAAAAACGAGACTTTTTCACCCAGTTTCATTGCTTATGAAGACCTCTCCAACATCATTAAGACATCTTTGTGTATTAGTACTGGAAATAGGTTTTATCTTTATGTGTGCACATGTACAGGGCTAGAGGAGGACAGTGGAAAGTGTACAATGATGCCATTCACAACGTCGTGTTAGCTACAAGGCACCTCGTTACAAAATCTGAGATAAAAAGGAGAAAAATTAAGATATGAGAAATTCACCATTATAGTTCTTCTCAGTAAAAAGAACCAAATAAGAAATAGAGTTCAAAGTTCCAAAATACAGTCCTTCATCAGCAATGGGCCTGCATTGTCTCCATACCACACTTCTGGGCTCGATCTCTCACTCCCCCCACACTGGGCTCAATCTCTCACTCCCCCCTGCACTGGGCTCGATCTCTCACTCCCCTTGCACTGGGCTCGATCTCTCACTCCCCCTGCACTGGGCTCAATCTCTCTCTCCCCCTGCACTGGGCTCGATCTCTCTCTCTCCCCTGCACTGGGCTCAATCTCCCACCCCTCCTGCACTGAGCTCGATCTCTCTCGCCCCCCGCACTGGGCTTGATCTCTCACTACCCCAGCACTGAGCTCAAACTCTCTCTCCCACCGCACTGGGCTCGATCTCTCACTACCCCAGCACTGGCCTCGATCTCTCACTCGCCCTGCACTGGGCTCGATCTCTCTCTCTCTCTCCCCCTGCACTGGGCTCGATCTCTCACTCCCCCAGCACTGGGCTGGATCTCTCACTCCCCCAGCACTGGGCTCGATGTCTCACTCTCCCTGCACTGGCCTCGATCTCTCTCTCCCACCCGCACTGGGCTCGATCTCTCTAGCCCCAAGCACTGGGCTCGATCTCTCTCTCCCCCCGCACTGGGCTCGATCTCTCTCTCCCCCCCAGCACTGGGCTCGATCTCTCTCTCCCACTGCACTGGGCTCGATCTCTCACTCCCCAAGCACTGGGCTCGATCTCTCACTCCCCCTGCACTGGGCTCGATCTCTCTCTCCCCCTGCACTGGGCTCGATCTCTCTCTCTCCCTGCACTGGGCTCGATCTCTCACTCCCCCTGCACTGGGCTCGATCTCTCACTCCCCCTGCACTGGACTCGATCTCTCTCTCCCCCTGGACTGGACCCGATCTCTCTCTCCCCCTGCACTGGACCCGATCTCTCTCTCTCGCCGCACTGGACTCGATCTCTCTCTCTCCCCCTCCCCCCCCCCGCACTGGGCTCGATCTCTCACTCCCCCCGCACTGGGCTCGATCTCTCTCTCCCCCCGCACTGGGCTCGATCTCTCTCTCCCACTGCACTGGGCTCGATCTCTCACTCCCCAAGCACTGGGCTCGATCTCTCACTCCCCCTGCACTGGGCTCGATCTCTCTCTCCCCCTGCACTGGGCTCGATATCTCTCTCTCCCTGCACTGGGCTCGATCTCTCACTCCCCCCGCACTGGACTCGATCTCTCTCTCCCCCTGCACTGGGCTCGATCTCTCTCTCCCCCTGCACTGGGCTCGATCTCTCTCTCCCCCAACACTGGACTCGATCACTCTCTCCCCCCGCACTGGGCTCGATCTCTCACTCCCCCCGGCACTGGGCTCGATCTCTCACTCCCCCCGCACTGGGCTCGATCTCTCACTCCCTCCGCACTGGGCTCAATCTCTCTCTCCCCCTGCACTGGGCTCGATCTCTCTCTCCCCCTGCACTGGGCTCGATCTCTCTCTCCCCCCAACACTGGACTCGATCACTCTCTCCCCCTGCACTGGACCCGATCTCTCTCTCTCGCCGCACTGGACTCGATCTCTCTCTCTCCCCCCCCCCCCCCCAACGCACTGGGCTCGATCTCTCACTCCCCCTGCACTGGGCTCGATCTCTCACTCCCCCTGCACTGGGCTCGATCGCTCTCTCCCCCTGCACTGGACTCAATCTCTCACTCCCCCCGCACTGGGCTCGATCTCTCACTCCCCCCGCACTGGACTCGATCTCTCTCTCCCCCTGCACTGGACTCGACCTCTCTCTCCCCCCGCACTGGCCTCGATCTCTCTCTCCCCCCGCACTGGCCTCGATCTCTCTCTCCCCCCCCCCCCCCCCCCCCCCCCCACACTGGGCTCGATCTCTCTCTCCCCCCGCACTGGGCTCGATCTCTCACTCCCCCCAACACTGGACTCGATCACTCTCTCCCCCTGCACTGGGATCGATCTCTCTCACTCCCCCCGCACTGGGCTCAATCTCTCTCTCCCTCTGCACTGGGCTCGATCTCTCACTCCCCCCGCACTGGACTCGATCTCTCTCTCCCCCTGCACTGGACTCGATCTCTCTCTCCCCCTGCACTGGGCTCGATCTCTCACTCCCCCCGCACTGGACTCGATCTCTCTCTCCCCCTGCACTGGGCTCGATCTCTCTCCCCCCCCGCACTGGGCTCGATCTCTCACTCCCCCCAACACTGGACTCGATCTCTCACTCCCCCTGCACTGGGCTCGATCTCTCTCTCCCCCTGCACTGGGCTCGATCTCTCACTCCCCCCAACACTGGACTCGATCTCTCTCGCCCCCTGCACTGGACTCGATCACTCTCTCCCCCTGCACTGGGATCGATCTCTCTCACTCCCCCCGCACTGGGCTCAATCTCTCTCTCCCTCTGCACTGGGCTCGATCTCTCACTCCCCCCGCACTGGACTCGATCTCTCTCTCCCCCTGCACTGGACTCGATCTCTCTCTCCCCCTGCACTGGGCTCGATCTCTCACTCCCCCCGCACTGAGCTCAAACTCTCTCTCCCACCGCACTGGGCTCGATCTCTCACTACCCCAGCACTGGCCTCGATCTCTCTCTCCCCCTGCACTGGGCTCGATCTCTCTCTCTCCCCTGCACTGGGCTCAATCTCCCACCCCTCCTGCACTGAGCTCGATCTCTCTCGCCCCCCGCACTGGGCTTGATCTCTCACTACCCCAGCACTGAGCTCAAACTCTCTCTCCCACCGCACTGGGCTCGATCTCTCACTAACCCAGCACTGGCCTCGATCTCTCACTCGCCCTGCACTGGGCTCGATCTCTCTCTCTCTCTCCCCCTGCACTGGGCTCGATCTCTCACTCCCCCAGCACTGGGCTGGATCTCTCACTCCCCCAGCACTGGGCTCGATGTCTCACTCTCCCTGCACTGGCCTCGATCTCTCTCTCCCACCCGCACTGGGCTCGATCTCTCTAGCCCCAAGCACTGGGCTCGATCTCTCTCTCCCCCCGCACTGGGCTCGATCTCTCTCTCCCCCCCAGCACTGGGCTCGATCTCTCTCTCCCACTGCACTGGGCTCGATCTCTCACTCCCCAAGCACTGGGCTCGATCTCTCACTCCCCCTGCACTGGGCTCGATCTCTCTCTCCCCTGCACTGGGCTCGATCTCTCTCTCTCCCTGCACTGGGCTCGATCTCTCACTCCCCCTGCACTGGGCTCGATCTCTCACTCCCCCTGCACTGGACTCGATCTCTCTCTCCCCCTGGACTGGACCTGATCTCTCTCTCCCCCTGCACTGGACCCGATCTCTCTCTCTCGCCGCACTGGACTCGATCTCTCTCTCTCCCCCTCCCCCCCCCCCGCACTGGGCTCGATCTCTCACTCCCCCCGCACTGGGCTCGATCTCTCTCTCCCCCCGCACTGGGCTCGATCTCTCTCTCCCACTGCACTGGGCTCGATCTCTCACTCCCCAAGCACTGGGCTCGATCTCTCACTCCCCCTGCACTGGGCTCGATCTCTCTCTCCCCCTGCACTGGGCTCGATGTCTCTCTCTCCCTGCACTGGGCTCGATCTCTCACTCCCCCTGCACTGGGCTCGATCTCTCACTCCCCCTGCACTGGACTCGATCTCTCTCTCCCCCTGGACTGGACCCGATCTCTCTCTCCCCCTGCACTGGACCCGATCTCTCTCTCTCGCCGCACTGGGCTCGATCTCTCTCTCTCCCCCTCCCCCCCCGCACTGGGCTCGATCTCTCACTCCCCCCGCACTGGGCTCAATCTCTCACTCCCCCCGCACTGGGCTCGATCTCTCTCTCCCCCTGCACTGGGCTCGATCTCTCTCTCCCCCTGCACTGGGCTCGATCTCTCATTCCCCCCGCACTGGACTCGATCTCTCACTCCCCCCGCACTGGGCTCGATCTCTCACTCCCCCAGCACTGGGCTCGATCTCTCTCTCCCCCCGCACTGGGCTCGATCTCTCACTCCCCCCGCACTGGACTCGATCTCTCTCTCCCCCTGCACTGGGCTCGATCTCTCTCTCCCCCTGCACTGGGCTCGATCTCTCTCTCCCCCAACACTGGACTCGATCACTCTTTCCCCCCGCACTGGGCTCGATCTCTCACTCCCCCCGCACTGGGCTCGATCTCTCACTCCCCCCGCACTGGGCTCGATCTCTCACTCCCCCCGCACTGGGCTCAATCTCTCTCTCCCCCTGCACTGGGCTCGATCTCTCTCTCCCCCTGCACTGGGCTCGATCTCTCTTTCCCCCCAACACTGGACTCGATCACTCTCTCCCCCTGCACTGGACCCGATCTCTCTCTCTCGCCGCACTGGACTCGATCTCTCTCTCTCCCCCCCCCCCCCCAACGCACTGGGCTCGATCTCTCACTCCCCCTGCACTGGGCTCGATCTCTCACTCCCCCTGCACTGGGCTCGATCGCTCTCTCCCCCTGCACTGGACTCAATCTCTCACTCCCCCCGCACTGGGCTCGATCTCTCTCTCCCCCCGCACTGGCCTCGATCTCTCTCTCCCCCCGCCCTGGGCTCGATCTCTCTCTCTCTCCCCCCCCCCCCCCCCCCCCCCACACTGGGCTCGATCTCTCACTCCCCCCGCACTGGGCTCGATCTCTCACTCCCCCCAACACTGGACTCGATCACTCTCTCCCCCTGCACTGGGATCGATCTCTCTCACTCCCCCCGCACTGGGCTCAATCTCTCTCTCCCTCTGCACTGGGCTCGATCTCTCACTCCCCCCGCACTGGACTCGATCTCTCTCTCCCCCTGCACTGGACTCGATCTCTCTCTCCCCCTGCACTGGGCTCGATCTCTCACTCCCCCCGCACTGGACTCGATCTCTCTCTCCCCCTGCACTGGGCTCGATCTCTCTCCCCCCCCGCACTGGGCTCGATCTCTCACTCCCCCCAACACTGGACTCGATCTCTCACTCCCCCTGCACTGGGCTCGATCTCTCTCTCCCCCTGCACTGGGCTCGATCTTTCACTCCCCCCAACACTGGACTCGATCTCTCTCTCCCCCTGCACTGGACTCGATCACTCTCTCCCCCTGCACTGGGATCGATCTCTCTCACTCCCCCCGCACTGGGCTCAATCTCTCTCTCCCTCTGCACTGGGCTCGATCTCTCACTCCCCCCGCACTGGACTCGATCTCTCTCTCCCCCTGCACTGGACTCGATCTCTCTCTCCCCCTGCACTGGGCTCGATCTCTCACTCCCCCCGCACTGGACTCGATCTCTCTCTCCCCCTGCACTGGGCTCGATCTCTCTCCCCCCCCGCACTGGGCTCGATCTCTCACTCCCCCTGCACTGGGTTCGATCTCTCTCTCCCCCTTGTGCTCGACTACATCTCTCACTCCCCCTGCACTGGGCTCAATCTCTCTCTCCCCCTGCACTGGGCTCGATCTCTCACTCCCCCTGCACTGGGATCGATCTCTCTCACTCTCCCCGCACTGGGCTCGATCTCTCACTCCCCCAGCACTGGGCTTGATCTCTCACTCCCCCAGCACTGGGCTCGATCTCTCACTCCCCCCAACACTGGACTCGATCTCTCTCTCCCCCTGCACTGGGGTCGATCTCTCTCTCTCCCCCTGCACTGGACTCGATCTCTCACTCCCCCAGCACTGGACTCGATCTCTCTCTCCCCCTGCACTGGGATCGATCTCTCTCTCTCCCCCTGCACTGGGATCGATCTCTCTCTCTCCCCCTGCACTAGGCTCAATCTCTCACTCCCCCAGCACTTGGCTCGATCTCTCTCCCCCTGAATTGGGCTCGATCTCTCACTCCCCCCAACACTGGACTCGATCACTCTCTCCCCCTGCACTGGGATCGATCTCTCTCACTCCCCCCGCACTGGGCTTGATCTCTCACTCCCCCAGCACTGGGCTCGATCTCTCACTCCCCCCAACACTGGACTCGATCTCTCTCTCCCCCTGCACTGGGATCGATCTCTCTCTCTCCCCCTGCACTGGACTCGGTCTCTCTCTCCCCCTGCACTGGGATCGATCTCTCTCTCTCCCCCTGCACTGGGCTCAATCTCTCACTCCCCCAGCACTTGGCTCGATCTCTCTCCCCCCGCACTGGGCTCGAGCTCTCACTCCCCTAGCACTGGGCTTGATCTCTCACTCCCCCAGCACTGGGCTCGATCTCTCACTCCCCCCAACACTGGACTCGATCACTCTCTCCCCCTGCACTGGGATCGATCTCTCTCACTCCCCCCGCACTGGGCTCGATCTCTCACTCCCCCAGCACTGGGCTTGATCTCTCACTCCCCCAGCACTGGGCTCGATCTCTCACTCCCCCCAACACTGGACTCGATCTCTCTCTCCCCCTGCACTGGGATCGATCTCTCTCTCTCCCCCTGCACTGGACTCGGTCTCTCTCTCCCCCTGCACTGGGATCGATCTCTCTCTCTCCCCCTGCACTGGGCTCAATCTCTCACTCCCCCAGCACTTGGCTCGATCTCTCTCCCCCCGCACTGGGCTCGATCTCTCACTCCCCTAGCACTGGGCTTGATCTCTCACTCCCCCAGCACTGGGCTCGATCTCTCACTCCCCCCAACACTGGACTCGATCTCTCTCTTCCCCTGCACTGGGTTCGATCTCTCTCCCCCTGCACTGGGCTCGATCTCTCTTTCCCCCAGCACTGGGCTCGATCTCTCACTCCCCCTGCATTGGGCTCGATCTCTCTCTCCCCCTGCACTGGGCTCGATCTCTCACTCTCCCTCTGAACTGGCCTCGATCTCTCTCTCTCCCTCTGCACTGGGCTCGATCTCTCTATCCCCCAGCATTGGGCTTGATCTGTCTCTCCCTCAATTATTTCCATTTCTATTCAATGCATTCCTGCTACACTGCTTACACTGCCCTCCCACCCAGCAGGGGAAGGTGGGAGGGATCAAGCCTAGTTAGGATGTTAATTCCAAAAGATTCTGTGGTGGGGTTTGAACACACGTTCTTCAATCACTAACCCTGGTCTCTCGGTTACCAGACCGGTGACATCATCCCTCTGTGAAGTTTTCTCAAAATGGATCTCTTCTCCAACTGGTGTCCTCTGAGAAATTCCTTCCGCCAGTTAACTTAATCCCCTGTTTTCCAAGCTTTACTGGGGAATGAGAAGGTGAGGGTATTCAGCTTATCGAAAGTTATCTATCAGATGCTATTTCTCGCTGTTTGGCAACTGCTCAGCCCATCGCAAGAAACTCCAGAGAGCTGTGAACACAGCCTAGTCCGTCACACAAACCAGCCTTCCCATCCACTGACTCCATCTACACTTCCCACTGCCTCGGGAAGGCAGCCAACATCAGAGACCCCTCCCCCCCACCATCCTGGTTATAATCTCTTCCATCCCCTTCTGTCAGGCAGAAGGTTTAAGAGTCTGAATACGTGTGGATAGATTCTAGTTTCAAGAACAGCTTCTTCCCCACTGTTTGAATGGATTGAACGGACCTTTCAAATGTTAATTCTGATCTCTCTTTCTCCCTGCACTATCTCTGTGGCTGTAACACTGTCCTTTGCACTCTGTTCTGGGGCTTATGCCCGAAGCATCGACTGTCCTGCTCCTCGGATGCTGCCTGACCTGCTGTGCTTTTCCAGCACCACACTCTCAGCTCTGATCTCCAGCATCTGCAGCCCTCACTTTCTGTCAGTCTCTGTGACTCTGACATACTTTGTTTGGAACAATCTGCCTGTACACCCCACAAAACAACACTTTTCACTGTATCTCGGTACATGTGACAACAATAAGTCAAATAGAAAAAGTGAAGTCCTCATAGTCCAACTCTGAGATGACTTGTAGCGAGTTTAACCTAAGGGTCATCACTCCTCAAGCTGGGGGGGTTTGGGTGCGGGGGCGGAGGGGGGGGGGGGGGGGACAGGGCTGGCGAGGTGGAAAGATAGGAACTTTCATGGTAACCTCAGCCATAGCAGGGACTGAACTCACTCTGTTGGTATCACTTTCCACTGCAAGCCAGCCAAACTGAGCTAACCAACCCTAGCCAAGCAACAATCAAAGTAAGGCTTCAGTTGAGTTATTCCAGTATTCGCAAGTCTGTTGAATTAACCATGCGCATGATAGATTCCCGACTGTACAGAATTTCCTCCCATTCTGTGCAGAGAAAGTGAGGTCTGCAGATGCTGGAGATCAGAGCTGAAAATGTGTTGCTGGAAAAGCGCAGCCGGGTGCTCAGGTTTCCTCCCACAGTCCAAAGATGTGCAGGTTAGGGTGAATTGGTCATACTAAATTGCCCGTAGTGTTAGGTAAAGGGGTATATGTAGGGGTATGGGTGGGTTGTGCTTCGGCGGGTCGGTGTGGACTTGTTGGGCCGAAGGGCCTGTTTCCACACTGTAAGTAATCTAAAAAAAAAAGAATGGTGGAACAGGTTTGAGGGATTAAATGGCCTACTCCTGTTCCTATGTTCCTTTGTTATTCCTGTCTTTGTTAATGGCATCTATAGACACTGTCTTGGTGAATTGGCGGAAGTGAGGAATTATAATGAGAATTATAATGGGGCAGCACGATGGCTCAGTGGTTAGCACTGCTACCTCACAGCACCAGGGTCCCAAATTCAATTCCAGCCTCGGGTGACTGTCTGTGTGAAGTTTGCACGTTCTCCCCGTGTCTGCGTGGGTTTCCTCTGGGTGCTCCGGGTTCCTCCCGTAGTCCAAAGATGTGCAGACCAGGTGAATTGGCCATGCTAAATTGCCCGTAGTGTTAGGTGTATCAGTCAGAGGGAAATGGGTCTGGGTGGGTTACTCTTCGGAGGGTCAGTGTGGACTGGTTGGGCCGAAGGGCTTGTTTCCACACTGTAGGGAATCTAATCTAATCCTTTCAGTAATACATAGCCAGAACATCAATTATCCATGGTTTGACCCATCACTGATATTTCTACTGCTTTGTTAATCATTGACAACTTCCAACTCACTTCCACTTTGTGCTGAGCTCAGTGGGAGAGTGAGCATTCTATTTCACCAAGTACTTCAGGGGATGAGCTTAATGACATTGCTCCTACAACACACATTACGCTGGATCCTGGGCACCCCGAAGGCTCCTTTAATGATACACTGACCAACCCAGAGCAGGATGATCCACAGACTCGCTCCTCAGTGATTGCACGGTGGTTAGACCACAGCTGAGGCAGTCAGGAGCAGCGAGTTGGTCCTTGAACAAATCAACCACGCATGTCAGGGAAGGTGATGGCCTAGTGGGATTATCACCGAATTATTAATCCGGAGATTAATATGATGAAAGAGGTTTTGCACGAAACGTCGATTTTCCTGCTCCTCGGATGCTGCCTGATTAGATTACTCACAGCGTCGAAACAGGCTCTTCGGCCCAACAAGTCTACACCAACCCGCTGAAGAGCACCCACCCAGAACCATTCCCCTACATTTACCCCTGCACCTAACACTACGGGCAATTTAGCATGGCCAATTCACCTGACCTGCACATTTTTGGACTGTGGGAGGAAACCGGAGCACCCGGAGGAAACCCACGCAGACACAGGGAGAATGTGCAAACTCCACACAGTCAGTCGCCTGAGGCGGGAATTGAACCCGGGTCTCTGGCGCTGTGAGGCAGCAGTGCTAACCACTGTGCCACTGTGCCACCCACTGATCTGCTGTGCTTTCCCAGCATCACTCTAAACTTGACTATAACCTGGTGTGTGTGACCTCTGACACTACACCTGGCGCTCTGAAAGCTTGTGATTTCAAATAAACCTGTTGGACTATAACCTGGTGTGTGTGAGACTTCTGACCTTGCCTCTGGGTCAGCAGGGACAAGGTGGACCTAATAGTCCCCTTCTGCGCTGTATCATTTCTATGGTTCTATGCATCTTCTGTTAAGGTTTACCCATCACATGTTGTCAAATTGTTCATTAAATTCGCAGATGAGAGTGTGGTGCTGGAAAAGCATAGCAGGTGAGGCACCATCTGAGGAGCAGGAGACTGGATGTTTCTGACAAAAGCCCTTAATCTAAGCACCACTCTAATCTTGACTCTGATCTCCAGCATCTGCAGTCCTCACTTTTGCTTATTAATCCAGAGACTCAGGTAATGTCCTGGCAACAACAGACTCAAATCCCACCATTCAATTTGTTAAATTGAATCCAATTTTTAAAAACAAACTCTGGAATTAAGAGTCTAATGATGACCATGAACCCGTTGCTGAATGTTGGAAAAACCCATCTGGTTCGCTAATATCCTTCAGGGAAGGAAATCTGCCACCCTCACCTGGTCTGGCCTACATGTGACTCCAGACCCACAGCAATGTGGTTGACTGAACTGCCCTCTGGCCCAGCCAGCAACATTCAAATGCCACGAATGAATCATAAAATGGAAGGGTCACAGTGGACCCGAAACGTTCACTCTGTTTCTCCTTCAACAAGGTTCCATGCAAGAGATTAATGAAGGAAATTATAGCTCATGGTATTGGAGGTAATGTATTGGCATGGATAGAGAACTGGTTGGCAGACAGGGAGCGGAGAGTTGGAATAAACGGGTTCTTTTCTGAATATTTGGCAGTGCCCAGTGGAGTGGCACAGGGTTCAGTGCTGGGACCCCAGCTGTTCACAATATACACTAACGATTTGGGCAAAGGAATTGAATAACATCTCCAAATGTGCTGACGACCCGAAGCTGGGTGTCAGTGTATGCTGTGAGGAGGGTGGTAAGATGCTGCAGGGTGACTTGGACAGACTGGCTGGGTGGACGAATACTTGGCAAATGCAGTATAATGTGGATAAATGTGAGGTTATCCACTTAGGTTGCAAAAACAGGAAAGCAGATTCTGATCTGTAAGGTGGCTGTTTCCGAAAGGGTGAGGTGCAATGAGACCTGGGTGTCATGATGGAACAGTCGCTGAAGGTTGGCATGCAGGTGAGACTGGTGGCTGGGTGTCATGGTGGAACACGGTCACTGAAGGTTGGCAGACAGGTGCAGCTGGTGGCTGGGTGTCATGGTGGAACAGTCGCTCAAGGGTGGGGTGCAGCAGACAGTGAGGAAAGCTAATGGCATGCTGGTCTCCATAGCGAGAGGATTTGAGTATTGGAGTGAGGATGTCTTGCTGCAGTTATACAGGGCCTTGGTGAGGCCACACCTTGGGTATTGAGTGCAGTTTTGGTCTCCTAGTCTGAGGCAAGACATTTTTGCTATTGAGGGAGTCCAGTAAAGGTTCGTCAGACTGATTGCCGGGATGGCAGGACTGACATATGAGGAAAGATTGGGTCAACTGGGCTTGTATTCGCCGGAATTTAGAAGCATAAGAGGGGAATCTCATAGAGACAGATAAAACCCTAATGAGACTGGACAGGCTGGAAGCGGGAAGAATGCTCCCGATGTGAGGGGAGTGCAGAATGTGAGGGGTCACAGTCTAAGAATAAGGGGTGAGCCACTCAGGACTGAGATGAGGAGGAGTTCCTTCACTCAAAGAGTTGTGAACCTGTGAAATTCTCTCCCACAGGAAGCTGTTGGGGCCAGTTCATTAGATATATTCAAGAGGGCCCTAGCGTCTAAAGAGATCAAGAGGTATGGCGAGAAAGGGGGAGTGGGATACTGAAAATGCATGATCAGCCATGATCATATTGAATGGTGGTGCAGGCTTGAAGGGCCGAATGGCCTACTCCTGCTCCCATAATTCTTTGTTTTTCTCTCTCCGTAGATACTGCCAGAACTGCTGAGGGTCCCCAGTAATTTCTTTCTGTTTTTGTTTCAATGCCTGATTGACCTCTGCCTGAGAATGTCCATGGATTCAACTCAGCTCTATTTGTCACTATAATAAGGAACAACCACTTGCATTGATATAGCTGCTCAATAAGCCCATAAGGTGTAGGTACAGAATTAGCCACTTGGCCCACCTAGTGTACTATGCCATTCAATCATGGCTGATTTGTTTCTCAAGTCAACCTTCCTACTTTCTCCCTGTGATCCTTGACCCCCCCCCCCCTTACCAATCAAGAACCTCTCTATCTCTGCCTTAAAGACACTCAATGACTTGGTCTCCACACTCTCTGCAACAATGAGTTCCACAGATTCACCACCTCCTGGCTGAAGAAATTCTTCAATATTCCTGTCGTTGACCCACATCCCTTTAATTACCAAAAGGCTGTCTATCTTATATTTCAAATTAATAACAGTCCCAGCCTCCACGACCTTTCGTGGGAGACAGTTCCAAACCTTTTGTGTGTAGCTGTGCTTCTTAACTCCTCTCCTGAATGATCTGGCACTACATCCTCAGAAAAACCACACACAGAAACCAGTAGTGGATGAGGGACTTTATCAAAGGGGGGGGGGGGGGTCAAAGGTTATGGGAGGGGCAGAGCACAGACAGGAAGTTGAACTTGAGACAACAGTCACATCACCCGAGGTGATTGAAAGGTGCAGCAGTTCTGAGGGGCTGCATGGTCTACTCCTGATCACAAGTCCTGTACACCTACGATTCAAGGAGAGTTTAACAGTAGAGGAAGGATGGATGGATGGAAGGGTTTAAGGAGGGAATTCCAGAATGTGGGCGGCACGGTGGCACAGTGGTTAGCACTGCTGCCTCACAGCGCCTGTAGACCCGGGTTCAATTCCCGACTCAGGCGACTGACTGTGTGGAGTTTGCACATTCTCCCCGTGTCTGCGTGGGTTTCCTCCGGGTGCTCCGGTTTCCTCCCACGGTCCAAAAGATGTGCAGGTCAGGTGAATTGGCCATGTTAAATTGCCCGTAGTGTTAGGTTAGGGGTATGGGTGGGTTGCGCTTCGGTGGGTCGGTGTGGGCTTGTTGGGCCGAAGGGCCTGGTTATACACTGTAAGTAATCTAATCTAATCTGAGATTCTACGTGATCCTTTAAACCTCTTAAAAGGGCGGCACGGTGGCACAGTGGTTAGCACTGCTGCCTCACAGCGCCTGTAGACCCGGGTTCAATTCCCGACTCAGGCGACTGACTGTGTGGAGTTTGCACGTTCTCCCCGTGTCTGCGTGGGTTTCCTCCGGGTGCTCCGGTTTCCTCCCACAGTCCAAAGATGTGCCGGTCAGGTGAATTGGCCAAGCTAAATTGCCCGTAGTGTTAGGTAAGGGGTAATATATAGGGGTATGGGTGGGTTGCGCTTCGGCGGGTCGGTGTGGACTTGTTGGGCCGAAGGGCCTGTTTCCACACTGTAAGTCTAATTATAATTATAATGTGGGAGCTGGGTTAATAAAGGCACTGACGAGTGCTTACGGTAAACCTGATCAGCGATTGAACTTTGCCATCTCTCGGGGAACTGCATTCCAAAGAGACACCAACCTCTGAGGAAACAAGATCCTAAATGGCCCATTCTGAGACTGTGTCGCCTAATTCCAGACCCATCGATTGAGGGAAAACTTTCTTCCTTAATCTAGCCGGTTGAGCCCTGGGAGGATATCGAACGAGATCGCCTCTCATTCCTTTTAGCCATGGAGAATCGAGGCTCAATCTGTCTAATCACTCCCCACAGGACTATCCCTCCAACTCAGGAATTAGATTGGTGACCCTGTCACTTTGACCCTATGTGTGCGCTGAAATAAGGGTGACCTTTCTCGGTCTGGTACTGACGCCCATCTCAAAACAGCCATCAGAAAATGTCCCAGAGGAAAAGAATCCAAATGTTCACTCATCCCATTGGGAACGTGATCACACTACTGCAGAGAGTGAGGGTGGATTGGCAGTGAAATTAATTTGCAATCTGCAATTATGATAGATCACTTTGATTACAAACAAGATGGCGGCCATGTGAGCATTGGGCCTACGTGCAGGCTCCAGAGTGTGGAGATTGCCTGCTCCCATCTACTTTCTTTCTTTTAACCTCTGCTCTGTTTACTTTCCTCTTTCGTTGTTTTTCTCTCATTTTTCTTTCCTTTTGCAGTGGGTTAATTGGCACGGCAGTGAGAGGAGACTGTGCAGGGAGCAGCAGCAGCTTCCCAGAGGTCGGCGGTGGCTCTGCCGGTGACTGGAGGCAGCGGAAGGACATGTGCCCTGTGTTCAGAGCGGAGGTGGAAACAGCTGTGGCGAAGCTTCTCCAGCGATCGGTAGCCGCAGCAACAGTAAGAACGCGGCTCCTCCCTGGTGATCGATGCGAGACCCGCAGGCGGACCAAGGCTTCAGGCCTTGGCTAGGCCCAGAAGCCTGCATTAGTGGCTCCACAAACTGTTATGGAGATAAGCCTTAGACTTTGATATCTGGACGCTTTTCTTACCTTTTGGCTTTCTTTTACTTTGGCTTTTGTTTTTTTTTTGAGATTCTGGTTTTCTAACCAAGATGGCACTGGAGAACTTAGTATACCACTCCTGTACCTGAGTACACATGACAATAAAACCTAATGCTAATATAAAGGCTGTAAAGTGAGGATTACAAACACCCTCTACACCTCACCTTTACGGTCATTTTAGTGAAATATCTCCTTACATTGCAAGTGAGTCCAGCTGCTGATAAGTCTTTGACATTGGAAACACACAGTCAGTTTTGACTCAGTCCATCAACACATTTTGTGAAACACTCAGTTACTTCAGGGAGAATATTGAGAAGATTAGATTACCTACAGTGTGGAAACAGGCTCTTCGGCCCAACAAGTCCACACCGACCCGCCGAAGCACAACCCACCCATACCCCTACACTTACCCCTTCACCTAACACTACGGGCAATTTAGCATGGCCAATTCACCTGACCTGCACATTTTTGGACAGTGGGAGGAAACCGGAGCACCCGGAGGAAACCCACGCAGACACGGGGAGAACATGCAAACTCCACACAGTCAGTCGCCTGAGGTGGGAAATGAACCCAGGTGCTGTGAGGCAACAGTGCTAACCACTGTGCCACCGTGTTGCCCAATGAAGACGAATGATTGAAGGATGATGGTATTTCAGTAATGGGCAAGTAAACAACTGCCTCTTACTGGATTTTAAATTCCTCCAAATCTTCTGATCTCTGGAACCTTTTCCAGACCCACAAATCTTCGAGGTTTCTGCTTTCCCTACCCCCTTCAACTCTAGCTTTGTGTCTATCTCTTGGTTTCCTTCTCCCCACAACCACTGGTTGTAGAAGGTGATCTCATTGATACTTAAGAAGAAAATCTGAAGGGATAGACAGGGCAGGGAAGAGGGGTTGTTGGTGGAGGGGACACATGTACATTAGTTCCTCTGGCTCCCAGAATGCACAATTTACAAATAAGAGGGATGCCACTTCAGTCCCAGATGGGGAACCATTTTATTTTCTAGGTCAGAAGTCACATGACACTAGGTTATAGCTCAACAGGTTTATTTGAAATCAAAAGCACTTTTGGAGTACTGCTCCTTCGTCAGGTGAGGTGAATCTGTAATGGTACTCTGTAAATTTGAACTATTTCCCAGCATCCTCTGTGAATCTAAACCGTTTCCCAGCATCCTCTGTAAATCTGAACAATTTCCCAGCATACTGTGTAAATCTGAACTATTTTCCAGCATCCTCTGTAAATCTGAAAAATTTCCCAGCATCCTCTGTGAATTTGAACTGTTTCCCAGCATTCCCCGTAAACCTGAACAATTTCCCAGCATGCTTTGTGATCCGAAACCATTCCCCAGTATCCTCTGTGAATCTGAACTGTTTCCAAGTATTCCCTATGAATTTGAACTATTTCCTAGCATTCTCCACAAGTGTAAACCATTCCCCAATGGCTTATGTGAATCTGAACCATTTCCCACCATTCCCCAGGAATCTAAAACATTTCCCAGCATCTCCTATGAAGCTGAACCATTTCCTCACATTCTTTGACATATCTAATCCACTCCACTTCACCTGATGAAGGGGCAGCGCTCTGAAAGCTTGTGATTTCAAACAATCCTGTTGGACTGTAACCTGTGTTGTGTGACTTCTGACCTTGTTGACCTCAATCCAACACAGGCACCTCCACATCATGCTTTTGTTACTCAGCGATTTACGAACCTTTGGAATTGTCTACCGCAGAGAGCTGAGGAGTTCCAATCTTTGGTACATTCAAAGTAGAGATTGATAGATTTCCAACTGCCAGTGGTGGACAGAGTTATGAGGATGGGGTTGGTAAAAGGCATAAAAGTGTTTGATCAGCCATGATTGCATTGAACGATAGGGCAGTCTCAATGGGCTGAATGGCCTACTGTCTTCTTACATTTCTATACCTTCTGCTGCCAATGCAAAAGGATTTCTCTCCTTCCTAATTCTTTTTTCCTCACACTCCTTCAATTAGACCTGACATCAGATCCTCAGCTTCCGCCTAGGAACCCTCCAACCACAAGGGATGAACCTAGATTTCTCCAGTTTCCTCATTTCCCCTCCCCCCTCCACCTTGTCTCAGTCGAATCCCTCGAACTCAGCACCACCTTCCTAACCTGCAATCTTCTTCCTGACCTCTCCAAGCCCACCCACACTCTGGCCTATCACCCTCACCTTGACCTCCTTCCACCTATCGCATCTCCAACGCCCCTCCCCCAAGTCCCTCCTCCCTACCTTTTATCTTAGCCTGCTGGACACACTTTCTTCATTCCTGAAGAAGGGCTCATGCCTGAAACGTCGATTCTCCTGTTCCTTGGATGCTGCCTGACCTGCTGCGCTTTTCCAGCAACACATTTTCAGCTCAGATCTCCAACATCTGCAGTCCTCACTTTCTCCTGACATCAGATCTGTCCCTTTGAGAAATTAAAAAAGTGAACCAGGTGAATGAGACTATGTGGGTCAGCATGCCTTGTATACTTCAAAAATTGGGCTCTAGTATTTTCCATATCCAAGTTTTATTGTTTATCATTAACTGGTTTCTCCCTGTCTGTCTTCACCTCACTGTGTGGCTGGGTATATGGAAGATTATGCATGTTAATGCCCTGTGAAGGGGATGTTTTTACTCCTAATGTCACAGTAACTGGTTCTAATCGTTTCCCTGATAATCCTACCACTGAAATGATCACTAGTCTTAATCTTGATCATCTGAAAACACATCAGAAATCTTGCTTTGCAGCAGTTCCAATCAGATAACTGGATGCCTGACCTACTGCGCTTTTCCACGTCAACTCTCCTGCTCCTCGGATGCTGCCTGACCTGCTATGCTTTTCCATTCTGATCTCCAGCATCTGCAGTCCACACTTTCTCCTAGATAACTGGATGGACCTTCTATATAGTTTCGATAACTCTATGGACAAGTCATTCGATGAGAATACATGAGCTTCTTTCAATGAAATTACCGCAATGAGTCCTTTACAGAATTGCAATAATTTCAGGTAAATTAATTTATCACATTTTTACCTATTATTGCTTTCATTTCAGGTTTTCTAAAAGCAGTCACAGAAACAGGCAGGTCATCTTCAACTGAAAGTCCAAATTATCCTATGGTTTACACTCAGTTCCCGACTCTCAGTGAATTACAGTGCAGAAGGAGGCTATTCAGCCCATCATGTCTGCACTGGCTCTTGGTGTGTTTTGGCTGAGGGCCAATCTTGTCATAACCCTCCACATTATTTCCGTTTGAACAACGCCCTCTTGAATGCCCCAACCGAACCTGCCTCCACCACATTTCCAGGCGGTGTATTAACTACTCACTGTGTAAAACTGTTCCCATTCCCCTCACAGGGAGAAATTGAGGACTGCAGATGCTGGAGATCAGAGTCGAGAGTGGGGTGCTGGAAAAGCGCAGTAGGTCAGGCAGTATCAAAGGAGCAGGAAGATCAACATTTCGGGTGGGCTTATGCCCGAAATGTCTCCTGCTCCTCAGATGCTGCCTGATCTGCTGAGCTTTTCCAGCACCATGCTCTTGACTTTATTCTCCTCATATTTGCTTTTGTTCACTTTAAGACTATGGCCTCTGATCCTCAGTCCATTTACAAACAGGAACAGTTTCCACCTATTCACTCTACCAAGACCCTCCTGATTTTGAAAACTTTATCAATTAGCCTTCTCCTCTCCAAGAGAAACAGTCCTAACCTCACCAATCTTACCTCATAACTAAAGAGTTTCATCCCTGAAACTGTTCTTGTAAACCTGTACTGCACACTTAGAATTTCTCATCAGCCTTTCTAATTTTGCAGCACAATCTGTGAGTTTGACCCATTTCCCAGCATCCTCTGTAAATCTGAACCATTTCCCAGCATCCTCTCTGCATCTAAACCATTTCCCAGCATCCTCTGTAAATCTGAACCATTTCCCAGCATACTGTGTAAATCGGAATCGTTTCCCAGCATCCTCTGTAAATCTGAACCATTTCCCAGCATCCTCTGTAAATCTGAACCATTTCCCAGCATCCTCTCTTGTGAATTTTGCTTCTGGATGAAGTGAGCTGACGCAGCTTGGCTCATTGTTAACTGAAATTGACCAACAAATCCCAGCAGTCACCCGTGACCCAACCCAGAATGGGAGTCAGAGCCAATGAAACCTACAGATAGTATTCCCATTCATCACCTCTCTGCCTGGCAGGTTGAGACAAGTGTTCTCCTTTTTGCAGTGGACCCCAGGCCTCACGCATGGACACTAACAGATTTAGCATTAAATCCCTGCAGTTACCAGTGGTTTAGGCTGCCTGTTCTAACACCACTGTGTGTGCAAGCTCACCCGCCTGTTTCTCCTCTACTGCACATCGGGAGTCATGGATCCTTCTAGAAGGAAGGACACACCCTGCCTCGGCAAAGTGCAATGGAGGTTCACCAGGTTAATCCCTGGGATAGAGGGATTGAAGAAACTGAGAACATATTCACGAGACTTTCGAAGACTGAAAGGTGATCTCATTGAAACTTACAAACCTCTTAGGGGTCACAGAGATACACAGCAAGGAAGCAGACCCTTCGGCCCAACCCGTCCATGCTGACTAGGTATCCCAACCCCATCCAGTCCCATTTGCCAGCACTTGACCCATATCCCTCTAAACCCTTCCTATTCATATTCCCATCCAGATGCCTTTTAAATGTGGGTGGATCTGGATGAGCTAATTCCCTTTGCTGATGAGTTTAAAACCTGGGCAGATAATCACAGGTTAAAGGGCTCACCACTTAAGACCAAGATGAGGAGAAATCTCTTACTCAAGGAGAGTAGGGATAGTTCAGAATTCTCTATCACAGAGGGCTGTGCAAGCTCAAAAAGTGAGCACTTGCCCTAGAGGGGTGCAGCTCCAACAACGTTCAAGAAACTTGACACCATCCAGGACGAAGCAGCCCACTTGATTGGCACCACATCCACAAGTATCCACTCCCTCCCCCCACCGACGCTCAGTAGCAGCAGTGTGTGCTATCCACAAAACACACTGCAGAAATTCACCAACGATCGTCAGATAGTACCTTCCAAACCCACGCCCCCACCAGCCTACACCCCACTCCCAGCACCTTCCCCTGCCACTGCAGGAAGTGTAAAACTTGTGACTACACTACCCCCTCATCTCCGTCCAAGGCCCCAAGCGATCTTTCCACATCCATCAGAAATTTACCTGCACCTCCACCAATGTCACCAACTGTATCGGTTGCACCCGGTGGGGTCTCCTCTACATCAGGAAGACAGGAGGCCTTCTTGCAGATGGTTTCAGAGAACATCTCTGGGATACCCCCACCAACCAACTCACCGCCCTGTGGCTGAACACTTCAACTCTCTCTCCCACTCCTTCAAGGACATGCAGGTCCTGGGCCTCCTCCATCGCCAAACCCTAACCACCTGATGCCTGGATGAAGAACACCTCATCTACCACCTTGGGACCCTGCAGCCACACGGAATCAATGTGGATTTCAACAGCTTCCTCATTTCCCCTCCCCCCACATTATCCCAGTCCCAAACCTCCAACTCAGCACCACCCTCTTGACCTGTCCGTCATCTTTCCCATCTATCTGCTCCATCCTCCTCCACCCTACTGACCTATAACCTTCACCCTCATCAACCTATCACATTCTCAGTTACCTTCCTCCCAACCCCACCCCCCTCTCACTTATCTCTCAGCCCCTGGCCCACAAGCCTAATTTCTGATGAAGGGCTTATGCCCGAAACATCGATTCTCCTGCTCCTCAGATGCTGCCTGACCTGCTGTGCTTTTCCAGCACCACACTCTCAACTCTGATCTCCAGCATTTGCAGGCCTCACTTCCTCCCACTCTTAACTACCCTCTGGCCAATTAGGGATGAGCAATAAATGCTGCCTGCTTAGCAACACCCTTGTCCCGTGGATGAATGAAGGAAAAACTTCTTCAAAATGGATCTCAACAATGACTGTAACATTCATGACCAGCGATTACTGCTTTGTATTGGTTTTACCAGCTGGGCCTGCAGAGACAGACTGAGTTAATATTCACAAACAAGGAACAAAACAGGCCATTCGGCCTTTCGAGCCTGCTCCCCCATTCAATAGGCTGATCTGACTTTAAGGTAAATGTGAGGGCTGCAGATGCTGGAGATCATAGTCAAGGTTAGTGTGGTGCTGGGAAAGCACAGCAGGTCAGGCAGCATCCGAGGAGCAGGAGAATCGACGGTTTTGGGCAAAATCCCTTCATCAAGAATTGAGACTATGCCGCCCCTCCAAAGAGCAACCCACTTAGACCCATTCAGTCTCTATATTTCCCCACGGCAGAAGTGGGCAGTGCATTCCTGATGAAGGGCTTTTGCCTGAAATGTCGATTTTTCTGCTCCTCGGACACTGCCTGACCTGCTGTGCTTTTCCAGCAACACTCTAACCTGATTTTAACCTCCACTCTACATTCCTGCATAGCCTCCAATAAGCTTTCATCTCCTCAGTGATAAAGAATCCATCTGCCTCTGCCCTAAAAAATATTCCATGAATTCTGTATCCCCCACCCATTGAGGAAGAAAATTCCAGAGACCCACGGCCCTCTGCTGTTTCTCAGGGCTCGTTGTTTCAAACCCAATGTGACTTTTCCTTAGAACGGAGTGATGTCTAAAGGCCTTTCCCAGTCCCCAAATCGACCCTCCTCTCTAAAGGTGCATGAACCCATGAAAAGCCCCCACCCGCACACAACTCCACCCTGACTCGAAACCTCCCACCACACCCCCAACCCTGTGCAGCTTCTGAGACGGTTTTCCAACTAGTTTATTTGATTAGATTCCCTACAGTGTGGAAACAGGCCCTTCGGCCCAAACAGTCCACACCGACCCGCCAAAGAGTAACCCACCCAGACCCATTTCCCTCTGACTAAAACACCTAACACTACAGGCAATTTTAGCCTGGCCAATTAACCTGACCTGCACATCTTCAAACTGTGGGAGGAAACTAGAGCACCGGAGACAACCCACGCAGACACAGGGAGAATGTGCAAACTCCACATGGGCAGTCACCTCAGGCTAGAATTGAACCTGGCGCTGGGAGGCAGCAGTGCTAACCACTGAGCCACCGTGCTGCCCTAGTTTAACCACACTTGGGATCAGGGTTGACAACTCTGGTGGGATGTATTCCAAGGGAATTGACCTGTCCAACCACCCAATCAAACATTGCCATTGGCCACCCAAAATGGTGGCCACCTGCCCATGGCCAACTGTCAAGCGAGCGATCGTTTTGTCAGCCAATCGGGGGACGGTTCGCTGTCAGTTGTGCATTATTTTACCTCAACACCAATAACCAATAAATGGAAGAATATTAAAAATAACCACATTATCTTTTTGATGGTCCACAATTCTATCCATGTTTCACTCTCAACTTGGAACTGAAGATGAAGTTTTTATTTATTGTTTCACTCCTCATGTGGAAACTTTGATTTTGTCATTCTCCTTCTATCCCAGTATTTGGAGCAGGCTTGAGAGGCCGAATGGCCTACTCCTATTCCCACATTCTGTGTTTCTACTCCAACGCCTCTATTCGTTCATGGGATAAGGTGTAGATGGCTGGGCTCGGCATTTATTACCCATCCCTAGTTGCCCCCTTGAGAAGCTGGGGATGAGCTGCCATCTTGAATAGCTGCAGTCCACCTGCTGTGGGTTGACCCACAATACCCTTAGGCAGGCAATTCCAGGATTTTGATCCAGGGACACCAAAACAACGATGATATATTTCCAAGTCAGGATGGGGAGCGGCTTGGAGGGGAACTAGTGATCATTGACAAGGAAATACTGTCAAAAGGGCTGTGGTGAGTTACTGAACCAGATTGTTTGTAATCCAAACTGTACCTCAAAACCTATACCCATACCATCACCAGGCTGGCAAATATAGTCTGTTTGGTTAGCTCGGGGGGTGGGGAGGGGGAGGGGGGGTGTTGTTTAACGATCAGTTTGTGACATATTAAGGAACCGTACACTGCTTTGGTGAAGTATGAGTAATCCTGTTGAGACAACAAAGTTCCTGTCTCTCCTTCATGAGATTGTTAACATCATCAAAGTGGGAGGTACTGCACTGCTCCAAACACTAACTGTTTCAAATCCTTATTCTTGAGTGAGTGCCTTTTGTGACACACGTGAATGTTGTTAAGCAAATGTAAGTTGTTGAGATTCATTCAATACCCGTCAGACTACCACATTGTAATGTGTGAGTTGCCACAGGCTGCCTGACTATGCACCATGTAACTAATCACTGTGTGTTTCAAATAGACACTGATAACTTAAAATGGTCACTGTGGGTCCACAATGGTCACTGTGAATCCACAATGGTCACTTCGGACACACAATGGTCACTGATGGTCCACAATGGTCACCTACGGTCCATAATGGTCTCTGTGGATCAACAATGGTCACTGAGGGTCCACAGTGGTCACTGCAGATTCACAATGGTCACTGAGGGTCCACAATGGTCACTGAGGATCTGCAATGGTCACTATGGATTGACAATGGTCACTGTGGGTCCACAATGGTCACTGCAGATCCAAAATGATCATGTGTGTCCATAATGGTCAATGAGGGTCCATAATGGTCACTGCAGATCCACAATGGTCACTGTGTGTCCACAATGGTCACGGAGGGTCCACAATGGTCACTATGGATCGACAATGGTCACTGCATGTCCACAACAGTCACTGAGTGTCCACAATGGTCTCTGTGGATCGACAATGGTCACTGCAGACCCGTAATGGTCACTGTGATTCCATAATGGTCACTGAGGATCCACAATGGTCACTGAGGGTCCGCAATGAGCACTGCAGATTCACAATGGTCACTGAGGGTCCACAATGGTCACTGTGCATCCACAATGGTCACTGAAGGTCCATAATGGTCACTGCAGATCCACAATGGTCACTGAGGGTCCGCAATGGTCACTGTGGTTCCGCAATGGTCACTGTCGGTCTACAATTGGCACTGCAGATCCACAATGGTCACTGTGCATCCACAATGGTCACTCAGGGTCCACAATGGTCACGGCAGATTCACAATGGTCACTCAGGGTCCACAATGGTCACTGCAGATTCACAATGGTCACTGAGGGTCCACAATGGTCACTCAGGGTCCACAATGGTCACTGCAGATTCACAATGGTCACTGTCAGTCCACAATGGTCACTGCAGATCCATAATGGTCACTGAGTGTCTATAATGGTCTCTGTGGATCGACAATGGTCACTGAGGATCCACAATGGTCACTGAGGGCCCACAATGGTTAACGTGGATCGACAATGGTCACTGCAGATCTGTAATGGTCACTAAGGATCCACAGTGGTCACTGCAAAACCACAATCGTTACTGTGGGTCAACAATGGTCACTGAGGGTCCACAATGGTCACTGCATGTCCACAATGGTCACTGTGGGTCCACAATGGTCACTGAGGGTCCACAATGGTCACTGGGTCCACAATGGTCACTGTGGATCCACAATGGTCACTGCAGATCTGTAATGGTCACTAAGGATCCACAGTGGTCACTGCGGATCCACAATGGTCACTGTGGGTTCACAATGGTGACTGCAGATCCACTATGGTCAATGAGAGTACATAATGGTCACTGCAGATCCACAATGGTCACTGTTGGTTGGCAATGGTCTCTGAGGATCCACAATGGTCACTGAGAGAACATAATGGTCACTGCGGGTCCATAATGGACACTGCAGATCCACAATGGTCACTGAGGGTCCACAATGGTCACTGCAGGTCCATAATGGACACTGCAGATCCACAATGATCACTGTGTGTCTACAATGGTCACTGAGGGTCCACAATGGTCACTGCAGATCCATAATGGTCACTGAAGGTCCACAATGATCACTGTGGGTTCACAATGGTCACTGAGGGTCCACAATGGTCCCTGTGGATCGACAATGGTCACTGCAGATCCACAATGGTCACTGTGGGTCCACAATGGTCACTGCAGATTCATAATGTTCACTGTGGGTCTACAATGGTCACTGAGGGCCCACACTGGTCAGTGTGGATCGACAATGGTCACTGCAGGTCTGTAATGGTCACTAAAGATCCACAGTGGACACTGCAGATCCATAATGTTCACTGAGGGTCCACAATGGTCACTGTGGATACACAATTGTCACTGACATTCCACAATGGTCAGAGTGGGTTCACAATGGTCACTGCAGATCCACTATGGTCAATGAGGGTCCACAATGGTCACTGCGGATACACTATGGTTACTGTGAGTCTACAACGGTCACTGAGGGTCCACAGTGGTCACTGCTGATCCACAATGGTCACTGTCAGTCCACAATGGTCACTGAGCGTCCACAATGTTCAGAATGGAATGACAATGGTCACTGTGTGTCTACAATGGTCACTAAGGGTCCACAGTGGTCACTGCAGATCCACAATAGTCACTGTCGGTCCCCAATGGTCACTAAGGGTCCACAATGGTCACTGTGGATCAACAATGATCACTGTGGGTTCATAATGGTCACTGTGGGACTACAATGGTCACTGTCAGTTCACAATGGTCACTGCAGATCCACAATGGTCACCGAGAGTACATAATGGTCACTGCGGATCCACAATGGTCACTAAGGGTCCACAATGGTCACTGTGGATCGACAATGATCACTGTGGGTTCATAATGGTCACTGTGGGACCACAATGGTCACTGTCAGTTCACAATGGTCACTGCAGATCCACAATGGTCACCGAGAGTACATAATGGTCACTGCGGATCCACAATGGTCACCGAGAGTACATAATGGTCACTGCGGATCCATAATGGTCACTGATGGTTCACAATTGTCACTGCAGATCCATAATGGTCACTGTGGGTCCACAATGGTCACTGCGGTCCATAATGGACACAGAGGGTCCGCAATGGTCACTATGGATCGACAATGGTCACTGAAGTTCCACAATGGTCAGTGTGGATTGACAATGGTCACTGCAGATCTGTAATGGTCACTAAGGATCCACAGTCGTCACTGCGGATCTACAATGTTCACTGCGTGTCCACAATGGTCACAGCAGATTCACAATGGTCACTGTGGATCCACAATTGTCACTGTAGGACAACAATGATCACTGCGGATCCATAATGATCACTGAAGGTCCACAATGGTCACTGAAGGTCCACAATGGTCACTGCGGACCCAAATTGTTGCTGATTGTCCACAATGGTCACTGTGGTTCAAAAATGGTCACTGCAGATCTGCAATGGTCACAAAGGATCCACAATGGTCACTGCAGAGCAACAATGGTCACTGTGGATCCATAATAGTCACTGAGTGTCCACCATGGTCACTGTGGATCTACAATGTTCACTGATGTTCTACAATGGTCACTGAGGGTCCACATTGGTCAGTGTGGATCGACAATGGTCACAGCAGATCTGTAATGGTCACTAAGAATCCACAGTGGTCACTGCGGATCCACAATGGTCACTGCGTGTCCACAATAGTCACTGTGGATACACAATGTTCACTGAGGTTCCATAATGGTCACTGTAGGTCGACAATGGTCACTGAGTGTCCACAATGGTCACTACGGATCCATAATGGTCACTGTAGGTCGACAATGGTCACTGAGTGTCCACAATGGTCACTGAGGGTCCACAATGGTCACTACGGATCCATAATGGTCACTGAGGGTCCACAATGATCCCTGTGGGTCCATAATGGTCACTGCGGGTCCATAATGGTCATTGATGGTCCACAATGGTCACTGAGGGTCCACAATGGTCACTGAGGGTCCATAATGGTCACTGTGGGTCCACAATGGTCAATGCAGATCCACAATGGTCACTGCGGTCTATAATGGACACTGAGGGTCCATAATGGTCACTATGGATCGACAATGGTCACTGAAGGTCCACAATGGTCAGTGTGGATCGACAATGGTCATTGCAGATCTGTAATGGTCACTAAGGATCCACAGTCGTCACTGCGGATCTACAATGGTCACTGTGTGTCCACAATGATCAATGAGGGTCCACAATGGTCACTGCAGATCCGCAATGGTCACTGCGAATCCATAATGGTTAATGAGGGTCCAAAATGGTCACTGTGGGTCCGCAATGGTCACTGCGCATCCACAATGGTCACTGCAAATCCTCAATGATCACTGTGGGTCCAAAATGGTCACTGCAGGTACACAAAGGTCACAGCAGATTCACAATGGTCACTGTGGGACAACAATGGTCACTGCAGATCCATAATGATCACTGAAGGTCCACAATGGTTACTGAAGGTCCACAATGGTCACTGCGGATCCAAATGGTTGCTGATGGTCCACAATGGTCACTGTGGATCGAAAATGGTCACTGCAGATCTGCAATGGTCACAAAGGATCCACAGTGGTCACTGCGGATCCACAATGGTCACTGTGGGTCCACAATGGTCACTGCGTGTGCAAAATAGTCAACGTGGATACACAATGTTCACTGAGGTTCCACAATGGTCACTGTACGTCCACAATGGTCACTGAGGTTCCACAATGGTCACTGCAGATTCACAATGGTCACTGTGAGTCCACAATGGTCACTGAGTGTCCACAATGATCACTGTGAGTCCATAATGGTCACTGTGGGTCCATAATGGTCATTGATGGTCCACAATGGTCACTGCGGGTCCACAATGGTCACTGTAGGTCCACAACGGTCACAGCAGATTCATAATGGTCACTGTGAGTGCACAATGGTCACTGCAGATCCATAATGGTCACTGAGGTTCCATAATGGTCACTGTAGGTCCACAATGGTCATTGATGGTCCACAATGGTCACTGAGGGTCCACAATGGTTACTGCAGATCCACAATGGTCACCGAGAGTACATAATGGTCACTGCGGATCCACAATGGTCCCTGTGGATCCACAATGGTCACTGTGGATCTACAATGATCGCTGCGGGTATGTAATGGTCACTGCAGATCCACAATCATCACTGAGGGTCCGCAATGGTCACTATGGATCGACAATGGTCACTGTGGGACCACAATGGTCACTGCAGATCCACAATGGTCACTGAGGATCCATAATGGTCACTGAGTGTCCACAATGGTCACTGTCGGTCCATAATGGTCACTGAGTGTCCACAATGGTCACTGAGGGTCCACAATGGTCACTGTGGATGTACAATGGTCAGTTTGGATCGACAATGGTCACTGCATATCTGTAATGGTCACTAAGGGTCAACAGTAGTCACTGTGGGTCCACAATGGTCACTGCGAGTCAATAATGGACACTGCAGATCCACAATTGTCACTATGGGTCCACAATGGTCACTCAGAGTCCACAATGGTCACAGCAGATTCACAATGGTCACTGTGAGTCCACAATGATCACTGAGGGTCCACAATGGTCACTGAGTTTCCACGATGGTCACTGAGGGTTCACAATGGTCACTGCAGATCCCCAATGGTCACTGTGTGTCCACAATGGTCACTGAGTGTCCATAATGCTTACTGCAGATCCACAATGCTCACTGCGGATCCACAATGGTCACGGCAGATCCACAATGGTCACTGTGAGTCCACAATGATCACTGAGGGTCCACAATGGTCACTGAGTTTCCACGATGGTCACTGAGGGTTCACAATGGTCACGGCAGATCCACAATGGTCAGTCAGGGTCCACAATGGTCACTGTGGATCGATAATGGTCACTCAGGGTCCACAATGGTCAATGTGGATCGACCAATGGTCACTGTGGGTTCACAATGGTCACTGCGGATCTACAATGGTCACTGATGGTCCTCAATGGTCACTGTGGGTCCACAATGGTCACTGCAGATCCACAATGGTCACTGAAGGTCCACAATGGTCACTGTGGAACTGCAGAGGTTGTGAAGGATCTACAACACTCTCTGAGGAACTGCAGTAGCCATGGAGGATCTGCTGTAGCTGCTGGGCTTCTCTAAGAATTCCAGTGGATCTCCAGGAGTCATTGAGGGTCACCAACAGTCATTGACAATCTGTAATGATCACTGAGGATCCATTAGATTCATGGAGGATCTCCAACAGTCATTGAAAATCGTAATGGTCACTGAGGATCCACAAGAGTCACTAAGGATCTTCAAGAGTTATTAACGATGTATGCTGGTCACTGAAATCTGCAGGCGTCATTGAAGATCCACAGATTCACTGAGGATCTCCAACAGTCATTGTGAATCTATCATGGTCACCAAGGATCGATAAGAGTCGTTGAGAATCTGCAATAACTACTGGGGATCTACAAGTCTCACCAAGCAACTACAATGGTCATGAAAAATCTACTAGAGTCACAGTTGATCTACAATATGGTCACTGAGGATACTGGGAGATCACATCCATTGAAGTGCTGTTACACATTGGGATCCCAGTGCCAGAAGTTGTATAAAATGCAGCAAAACTAGGGAACACACACACGTCGCATTAACGTCACATCCATCACACACCGAGGAAAGGTGATGCAAATGTGGATTACCCATTTTCCCAGGAAAGGGAATGAAAGTGGAGTAAGAGATACCACGGAGCATCTTTAATTTCCCTTTAGTTCAGAATCTAGACCCACCTGTCCTTCCTGTGGAAAACCACAGTACGATTTTTTTTAAGTGTACCTTATTGTCCATTCGGCAAGGCAGCACAATGCAAGCTGAGGCCTGCAAGTCTGGTCTTTGTTCAAGGAGTGCTCTGCAGGGAGTTAGCGCGCCAATGGGAGCTGGCTCTTATTTCAACCGGGCATTGTTCCACTTCACGGCTGAATGTCTCGCAGCTGAATGGGTCTCTCTGTTAAAGTGAAAGCTATCGGGGCCCAGGAGTGAAGGTGTGCCCACCCCTGCTATTGAGCAGCAACCCTCATTGTTTCTAGGGCGGCAGATGGTAGACGAACAGGGAATGAATTCAACAAATCTGTGAGAGAAAGAGAGCGAGAGGCATAGGAGAGAGGAAGATAGACATAAAGAGAAATGGACAGAGAGAGGAGAGATAGAAACGAGCAGATCTCGAGCGCAAGATACTTCAAGGGGGAGAGCAAATGACTCAGGTACAGAGGGGGTTGGCAAATAGGAAGAGAGACAGATAGGCGCACACACAGATAAGTGCACACATAGATAGGTACACACTGATACACACATACAGGTACACATAGATAGGTACACTCAGATGCACATAGACAGGGGTACACAGATAGGTAACACACAGATAGGTAACACACAGACAGGTAACACACTGATATGCACACACAGATAGGTACACACAGGCTGGTACACACAGACAGGTAACACACACAGGTACACACTTGATATGCACACACACAGGTAACACACAGACAGGTACACATACAGGTACACACAGACTGGCGCACACAGACAGACACACAATGATAGGTACACACAGACAGATACACAGAGATAGGTATACACAGATAGGTACACACAGACTGGTACACACAGACAGGTACACACAGATGATACACAGATAGACACACAATGATAGGTACACACAGACAGATACACAGAGATAGGTACACACAGGCTAGTACACACAGACAGGTAACACACACAGGTACACACTGATATGCACACACAGATAGGTACACAGGCTGGTACACACAGACAGGTAACACACAGGTACACACTTGATATGCACTCAGATAGGTACACACCAGCTGGTACACACAGGTAACACACACAGGTACACACAGATAGGTACACACAGACAGGTAACACACACACAGGTAACACACACACAGGTACACACTGATATGCACACACAGATAGGTGCACACAGATAGGTACACTCACACAGGTACACACTGATATGCACACACACAGGTAACACACAGACAGGTACACACACAGGTACACACAGACTGGCGCACACAGACAGACACACAATGATAGGTACACACAGACAGATACACAGAGATAGGTACACACAGACTGGTACACACTGACTGGTACACTCAGACAGGTACACACAGATGATACACAGATAGACACACAGTGATTGGCATACACAGACTGGTACACACAGATAGGTACACACAGACTGGTACACACAGATGGTACACAGACAGGTAGTCAATGATAGGCACACACAGACAGATACACACAGATAGGTATACACAGATAGGTACACACAGACTGGTACACACAAACTGGTACACACAGACGGTACACAGACAGGCACACAATGATAGGTACACACAGATAGGTACACACAGATAGGTACACACAGATGGTACACAGATAGACACACAATGATAGGTACACACAGACAGATACACAGAGATGGGTATACACAGATAGGTACACACAGACTGGTACACACAGACAGGTACACACAGACTGGTACACACAGATGGTAGACAGGCACACAATGATAGGTACACACAAATCTTTCCAGGATGCTTGACATGCATATTATCAATTGAAACCTTAAAGAGAATGAAATGAATACTTGAAAATTTTGAGGAATGTTTAAAAGGCATCTGGATGGGCATATGAATAGGAAGAGTTCAGAGGGATATGGGCAAAGTGCTGGCAGATAGGACTGGATTAGGTTAGGATATTTGGTCAGCATGAATGAGTTGAACCGAAGGGTCTTTTTCTGTGTTGTACATCTTTACAATTACAGTTAAAGTGCAAAGGGGTTAGCCCTGGCTAGCAGGGTTTGATGGGCTGAAAGCCCTCCAGTCTATCTTATCATCTACGTGCAGGGGTGTCTGACTTTGGCAGTACTAGGGAGGTTATTACATTTCTTTCTGCAATGGTTGGCTTTTGGATGGCGTCCTCATGCCAACCCCAAATTGTCTTTCAACTTAGCCACTCACACAAGCACATCACTCCCATCTCGTTCCACCTGTATCTGTTTGGGGCTGTATCGGTCCAACTCTTGTCCCTGGGCATCTTCCTGCAGCCAGAATAAAATCTACATCACCGCAAGCCACTGCAGGTCTCTATGACCCTGCTGAGTGTGGCTTAATTTCCTATCTCGTAATTGGTGAGTAAGAATCCTGAAGTGAGAGCATCTGAGAGCGTGGATTGGTTCTCATACCAGGTCCTCTCACCAGTGATTGGTCAAATCCACTTGTCAATAGTTGGCCAAGTCCTCTTGCTCAGAACAGAAAATGAACACAAGTCTTCAGCATTTGTATAGCACCTTGTCCTGGGCCCAAGACAGGTCCAAGCATTTTACAGCTGCGATGTACTTGTGGAACACAGTCACTGTGACCAAGATAACAGCCAATTCTTCTTCAATTTGCACATGGGTGGCGCTGGATGGGCCCAGCATTTATTGCCTGTCCCCAGTTGCCCCTTGAGGAGGTGATGGTGAGCTGTCTTCTTGAATCGCTGCAGACCATGTGATTATGGATAGACATACAATGCTGTAGGGAACTGCTTCCAGGATTCAGCCTAGTGACAGTGAGGGAATGGGGCAGACCCAATGGGCCGAAGGGCTTTTTTGCTGTGCTCTATGATTCCATGTTTCCAAGTCAGGGTGGAGTCACACATTGATAGCTCTTGTAAAGAGTAACATGTTAAGAGTAACATGTAACATGTGGGCAGCACGGCAGCACACTGGTAGCACTGCTGCCTCACAGCGCCAGAGACCCGGGTTCAATTCCCGCCTCAGGCGACTGACTGTGTGGAGTTTGCACGTTCTCCCCGTGTCTGTGTGGGTTTCCTCCGGGTGCTTCGGTTTCCTCCCACAGTCCAAAAGATGTGCGGGTCAGGTGAATTGGCCATGTTAAATTGCCCGTAGTGTTAGGTAAGGGGTAAATGTAGGGGTATGGGTGGGTTGCGCTTCGGCGGGTTGGTGTGGATTTGTTGGGCCGAAGGGCCTGTTTCCACACTGTAAGTAATCCTATCTAAACCAAATAGGTACAACAGGCCAATTTTTAGAATTAATTTATGGGACGACAGCATCACTGGCCAGGCCACCGTTTATTGCCCATCCCTAATTGCCCAGTGAGGAGTTAAGAGTCAACCACAGTGCTGTGGAGCTGGAGTCACGTGTAGGCCAGGTCAGGTAAGGATGGCAGTTTCCTTCCCTAAAGGACATTAGCGAACCAGATGGGTTTTTTTCCTCACAATCGACACTGGATTCACGGTCATCATCCGATTCCTAATTTTGGATTTTTAAAAAAAAATTCAAATTCCATCACCTTAAACTCACATCCAAGAGGTCCACCTGGCTAACGCCATTATAATTATGACGTCAAACAATGCTAATACCGGTAAGGTCAGATCTTGAACGAAAATCATCTTAAACTGAGTTGTTGATCTAGCGACAGGTCCCTGGACGCAGAACCATGTCGCACCAGTCTCAGCGGTTAGCACTGCTGCCTCACAGCGCCAGGGACCTGGATTCGATTCCAGCCTCGGGCGACTGTTTGTGTGGAGTTTGCACATTCTCCCTGTGTCTGCGTGGGTTTCCTCCGGGTGCGCTGGTTTCCTCCCACAGTCCAAAGACGTGCAGGTCAGGGTGAATTGGCCGTGCTAAATTGCTCATCGTGTTCAGGGATGTGTAGGTTAGGTGCATTAAGTCAGGGGTAAACAGCAGATGGGTCTGGATGGGTTACTCTTCAGAGGGTCAGTATGGACCCGTTGGGCCGAAGGGCCTGTTTCCACACTGTTGAGATTCTAATTCTAATTCTAAAATTCAGTCAGTGGGTGCGTGCCAGAGTAAGACTGTCAGAATCTGAGTTGAGGGAATTTGTGTGTTTGCTCAGAAGTCACCATAGCAGTGAGTTAAGCCTGTGGTTTGTTTTAGGGGTGTCAGACAGTAATAGCAGCTGAGAGTTTCTGATGAATTTGCCAGAAGGAAATCGAGTGTGGCTGTACCAGCCTAAGTAATACCAAATTAGTGGTAATGCTTTCCTGGGAGTTTTTGGTGCTTGTAACTTATGAAACAAATATTGTGAATTTTCTAGCTTTTCTGAAATCTGAAATGAAATCTTTCCAGCCTTTTTGTCAGGTATCTCTTGTTCAATGAACGGTTTATTCCACAGAATTTACCATAGAATCCCTACAGGCCATTTGGCCCAAAAAATCCACACTGACCCTCCGAAGAGTATCCCACCCAGTCCCATCCCCCCTGTATTTCCCCAGGCTAATGCACTTAAACTACATATCCCTGGACACTACGGGCAATTTAGCACGGCCTATTCACCGAACCTGTTAGATTGTGGGAGGAAACTTACACAGACACAAGGAGAATCTCACAAGGGGACAGACACAGACGGTCACCCGAAGCTGGAATTGAACCCAGGTCCCTGACTCTATGTGGCAGCAGTGCTAACCACTCAGCCATCATATCTTCTTCATGTTCAATGTTCACTGGCAGGCACTTGTGAACATCTTCAGAAACGGACACCCGCATTTTAAATTAAAATCCAAGTAACGGTCTATCAAGTCAGGTTTTCGAGATCCCACCTGTCCAGTATTAACATCAACTGGGGTCGTGACTGTAATGAGGTCAGCCAGGTGAACCCCATAGAAAATGAGTTCCCTGACTGGGGCTGTCAACCTGATCCAATCAGGGAGCCCTGGCTGACAGATATAAACAGTGGTCTCACATAGGCTCAGTGCTTAGCACTATTGCCTCACAGCGCCAGGGACCCAGGTTCGATTCCACACTCAGGTGACTGTCTAGGTAGAGTTTGCACATTCTCCCTGTGTTTGTGTCGTTGTCTGTGTAGGGGGGCTCCGGTTTCCTCCCACAGACCAAAGATGTGCAGATTAGGTGAATAGGCCATGCTAAATTGCCCATAGTGTTCAGGGATATGTACATTAAGTGCATTACCTTTGGTGTCATGGAGATGTACACCATGGAAACAGACCTGTCCATGCCGACCAGATATCCCAACCCAATCTAGTCCCACCTGCCAGCACCTGGCCCATATCCCTCCTATACATTTACCCATCCAAATGCCTCTTTTGTTATGTTTAAAAAAAACAGGAGTCTCTTTTCTGGGAGAGGTGGGCGCCACAGGGAGTGGAGTGCATCATTTCCCCCTCCAACTCTACTTTGATTTAGTCCCTGCCCTCCCCTTCACTGTTGGATCACACAGCATTGCCCTTTGAGAAGGGCACTGCTTGTCACTGGCCACTCAGGTGGTTGCTTTCTTCCTGGTGTTGGAATACAAATAAAGATTTACACACTTGCCGATTTTCACTGTGTCTGACACCTGCACACACACGACATGGGGGCTGGGGAAAAATAAGCACTACTGCTGAAAAAAAAACCATAAACAGAACTAAAACAAGAATAAACAGGGGTCTCCCGTCTGCAAAAAGGTAGACATTCACCAACTCTCCTTTCCAAACCCATGGCCATCATCATCTAGAAGGACAAGGACAGCAAAAACAATAATAAACAAACATTGTGTGCAGTTTTGGTCGCCGCACTACCAGAAGGAGATGGAAGCTTTGGGAGAGAGAGCAGAGAAGGATGTTGCCTGGTCTCGAGGGCATTGGTGATGAGGAAAGGTTAAGAAGACTAGGATTGTTTTCACTGGAAAGATGGCAGCTGAGAGGAGAGTTGATAGAGGGCTACAAAATGATGAGGGGCGCAGATAGGGTGGATAGTCAGAGGCATTTCCCCAGGGTTAAAGTTCCAATTACAAGGGGGCACACATCAAGGTAAGAGGGGGGAATGTTTAAGGGGGATGTGCGAGGGAAGTTTTTCACTCAGTGAGTGGTAGGAGCCTGGAAAGCACTGCATGGAGAGGTGGGGGCAACAGGAGCACTGGTAAAAGTTAAGAGGCATCTGGATGGTTATAGGAATAGGGAGGGAATAGAGGGATACGGACCGAATAAGGGCAGAAGGTTTTGTTTAGTTTAGTTATGGCATGATGATCGGCACAGGCTTAGAGGTCACAAGGACATTGCCTGTTCTGTCCTACTCTTTTGTTCTCTTGAGTCTCAGGGATTAACCTCACTCTTGGGACTGGCTCTGACCTGGCTAGTCAGAGACCATGAGCTGAAAATGTGTTGCTAGAAAAGCGCAGCAGGTCAGGCAGCATCCAAGGAACAGGAGATTCGATGTTTTGGTATAAGGCCTTCATCAGGAATGAGGAAAGAGTCCATGTCAATAAAGGGTGACTTGGTGACGGGATACCAGCCTCCCTGGAGTTATTTCGACTGGGATCATTGCTGAGGGTATTAGACTTGTACGTGCACATCCAATTTTTATCACGGAACCAGCCAATTTAGCGAATGCAATTGCATGCATCTCTATTTAACAGAAAGCAACATTCGCCATTAGCAAGTCTGAGGCACCTCATTTGAATGTTTGAAGCCGTGTTTTATTTTATTTGAGGATGATACAGGTAAAAATAGATTACATTTTTAAATCTCAGTGAACACTATCAACAGGTCTGGTGGTATTCCAGGTTATTGCTATATAGGCCTTGGTTCTTCATAGTAGTGAGGCCTAGTGTGCTGACAGGCCTCACAAACGTGAACATTTAGCAGTTTCCAAAAGAAATATTACTCCCAAATTCCAAAGTAATTAATCCTTCAATGATTCTTAAAACTCTTCGAGACTAGCTGAGGTACTACATGGTTTGCATCAATAATGTTTATCAATAAATGCACAGGCACTACAGTAGCTTTGGAAAAATTCCATAAGCATTGCAACCACACTGTCCTGATTCAGACTTTGCTGTCGTTCCCGGGCCCACGAATGTGATACCTAAATGTCCTTAGCATTTTAAAAAGATTCTACATTGCACCATTTACATGGGACCACTTTTGGCAGGTATCATTTTTCCCTCAGGTGCTCTGCTGGGATTCTGAGGAAAAGCTCCTCAAATGCGTCATCATGTTTGTGCTTTTGACAACGCATCCAGCCCCCCCCCACCACACCGAGAGTGGAGACGCAAGGCTGGTGTGACTTTCCCAATGATTCAGGGCTCGCTTCACGCCGCAAGAGGCACTGTATCATCCCAAATACTTCATGTATTCCGTCCCAGTAACTTAAAACAGTGAGGAACAGGCAGGAGGAAGGGAGGACTGCAGATGCTGGGGATCTGAGTCAGAAAGTGTGGTGCTGGGAAAGCACAGAAGGTCAGGCAGCATCCGAGGAGCAAGAGAGTCGATGTTTCGGGCAAAAGCCCTTCATCAGGAATGAGGGGGAGGCCTTGAGGGCTGAGAGATAAACGGGAAGGGGGTTGGGGCTGGGGAGAAGGTAGCTGGGAATGCCAGAGGTAGGTGAAGGTGGGGGGGGGGGGGGTCACGGTGATTGGTTAAATTGGAGGGTAGAGGGGATAGGAGGGAAGGAAGATGGACAGGTAGGACAGTTCAAGAGGGTGGTGCTGAGTTGGAGGGTCGGACATGGGATGGGGTGGGGGGAGGGGAGGTGAGGAAACTGGTGAAAATGACCTTGATGCTGTGTGGTTGGAGGGTCCTGGAGCTGATGCTGAGCTGAGGTGAGTCATGAGCGGTTTAAATGGTGGAACAGGCTCAAGGGGCTGAATGGCTTACTCCTGCTCCTGGTAATTCTGTTCCTACGTGTTGTGCAATGGGATTTGGGATGCGGGCCTGGGGATGAGGTTCCGCTCGTCTTACATCTTTATCTAACTCTTTCCTCCTTTGTCCATCGTCCCGCTGCGCCTGCGGATAATCCCTGAGTCTATCCCCTCCTTCGCTTCTCTTCCCCTTTCTGGTTTTCAGTCTTTCCACTTTCCTTTGTCACGTTTTTTTTTCTGATGAAGGGCTTTTGCCCGAAGTGTCGATTTTCCTGCTCCTTCGATGCTGCCTGAACTGCTGTGCTTTTCCAGCACCACTCTGACCTAGAACCACAGTTTTTTTGTCAATGTCTCTCTCTCCTCGCTTCACATCCATCAATTCCTCTCTCCCTTTTCCTCATTCCCTCTCTCTCTCTGTCTCTCTCTCTCACACACACACACACACACACACACTTGCCTCTGTGAGCCCTCTGACAGTACGACAATAAATATTTGCTCAAATTTGGTGACAGGATAATAGGGTTGAATGCACGCTATCTGAATGATGAAGCAAAACAGGCAGGTCATTGTTCAGCTTTTACTGATTCCAGGTGTCAGCCTTTTATCTGAAGTGCTCTGTACTCTATCATGAAAAACACACAGCCAATCAAAGCGAAATCCCCCCCTCAATCAAAGTGAGACACTCCCACCAAACCAAGACCCCCAGTCAAACCAAGAGACCCCCCCCAATCAAATTGGGATCTCCCCCCATCCCAACTAAACTGAGACCCCCCCCAATCAAACTGAGACCCCCCCCCATCAAACTGAGACCCCCCATCAAACCAGGACCCCATCCCAACTAAACTGGAACCTTCCCCAAATCAAATCAAGACACCCCCCAATCAAAACGAGACCCGTCTTGATCAAAGTGAAAGACCCCAAAACTGAGACCCCCTCCCCATCAAACTGAGACCCCATTCCAAATAAACTGAGACCACCCCAGTCAAAATTGGACTCCCCCCCCCAATCAAACAAGGACCCCCATCCCGGTCAAATTGAGAGCACCCACCCCCCCCTCCCCACCCTCCCAATCAAACTGGGACCTCCCCCAAAACCAAACTGAGACCCCACCCCCAATCTATCTCAGAATCCTCTCATACCTGCTGCTCACTCTGCCCCTGCTGAAGACACTGAGACAGCCTGCAATCCCCTGAAGATGACACTGGGAAGCCCCACTTGCCCCTGCTGTTTACACTCAGCACTCCCGCCTGCCCATGGAACAAACTGAGATATTGATCTTGACCACTCACACTGCCCATCAACCCATTACCCTTCCACAACCCACTCATCACAGCCAGGGCCTCTCTGGGGAACTGGCTCAGGCAGTGACCAACATGATATTGCTGACACAGCTTCCTTCAGTCTGACATCGCCCGAATGTCTCCGACAGGAACATGATTGCAGGATCAGTCTGGATCATTTGCTCATGCCAAGCTCCCTGACCAGTTAGAATCACTCTGATTCCCAAAGTGGATCACACGGAATGCTGAGAAACCTCCCTCATGATCTGCTGATCTCTGATTGACAGCCGCAGACATTCTAGCTATCAAACCTCACATCGGAAACTGCTCCCTAACAACAGAGGACAGCAAACTACACCCCTCACTCACTCTCACTCCCCGGTATCTGTTATTCTATACATAAAGCACCCAAACCCCTCACTCACTCTCACTCCCCGGTATCTGTTATTCTATACATAAAGCACCCAAACCCCTCACTCACTCTCACTCCCCGGTATCTGTTATTCTATATATAAACCACCCAAACCCCTCACTCACTCTCACTCCCGGGTATCTGTTATTCCATATAAACCTCACAAACCCCTCACTCACTCTCACTCCCCGGTATCTGTTATTCTATATATAAACCACCCAAACCCCTCACTCACTCACTCCCAGGTATCTGTTATTCCATATATAAGCCACCCAAACCCCTCACTCACTCCCAAATATCTGTATCTAAATATAAACCACACAAACCCCTCACTCACTCTCACTCCCGGCTATCTGTTATTCTATATGTAAACCACACAAACTCCTCACTCACTCTCAGTCCTGGGTATCTGTTATTCTATATATAAACCACACAAACCCCTCACTCACTCCCAAATATCTGTAATCTACATATAAACCACACAAACCCCTCACTCACTCCCACTCCCGGGTATCTGTTATTCTATATATAAACCACACAAACCCCTCACTCACTCTCACTCCCCAGTTTCTATTAATCTATATATAAATTACCTAAACCCCTCACTCGGGGTGCAATCTGTAACGCATTCCTGTGGGTCCCATACTCAACACATAAACCAACATAACCATTAATCAGGCCGCAGTCTGTAACTCACTCCTGGGTGGGCATTGATCGCTTGGCTGTCGTCTGGACACTATCATCGTCAATGTTAGAGAATTAGCCGACTATGGGTCCTGGCACAATCCCAAATCCCAAAGATCCAGGTTAGTTCTATGTTAAATATTGATTAACAAGTTGGTTGACTGGCCATTGGCCCACTGAGCTCCCAACATTCTTAACCCCAGCGTTGACATGGAACCTCCCATTTTTTTAAGCTTGTTCCCCTCTTGGTGTGATAACCACCAGGTGATGGGTGGACAGAGCTGGTCAGCTCACATCCCCTCTGTCAGAAAGTGATGCCTAAGGCCTACGTCAGAGCACCCACAGTTCCTGGAGCGTGACTCGAATACAGAACCTTCGGATTCAGAGGAGAGAGACAATTGGGCGGATATCCAACCAAGCACACTGCCACCTCGGCTGAAGGAGGAAGTTGGGGGGAAAGAAGGCTGTGCCAAGCAACGTATATGGCAAGGTTGGGTTTTCAGGGGATGAGTGCATCATTGGCACCTGTGCCCATTCCTAATTGCCCTTGACCTGAGCAACTCACCAGGCCCATTCTTAGGGTTAGTGCCCCCTCCCCATCTTCTTCCTGTTGCTTCACACGCTTCACTTTCTCAGGTATCAGTCTGTTTTAACGGGCAGTGCATCCCAAAGGTCCTTTAATTCATTCATTCTTTTAGTCAGAGGTGAGTCTCACCGGCAAGGCCCACGGTCCCTTGAACTCAGTGCCTCCCTCAGCCATTTCAGAGGGCAGTTGAGATTCAATCGTGTTGCTGCGGGTCCGGAGTCACGAGTAGGCAGGGCCCAGAAAGGTCGGCGATTTCACTCCCTGAAGGGCAGGGGTGAACCGGATGGGATTTTCACGATGATCACGGAGCCTGGTCGATTGCAGATTGAATTAACTGTGGTCAAATTCCACCAGTTGCCATGGGAACCGAACCCGTTGTGTCCAAAGCACTGGCCCGGGCCTTTAGATTAGTAGCCCAGAGTTTTAACCATGATACCATCCCAAACGGAGGGAATAACTCACCATCAGAATTCCTCTCTTGAATATAAGAAAATAATTAACACCAGCAATACACTTTACCACCTACATTGTTTTTTTGTTAGAGAATTTTCTTCTGTCTTTTTTCCCCAAATGGTGACTATGAGGAACTGTACAACACTCAGGATGTTCCCTCCAGCCTGACCCCATCACCATGACGATTAGCAAACAACAGAGGAGAGAGGTCATTGGGTCTTCATGTTGCACTGACTCTCATTGACCCAAGTCCAATCTTATGGATTTGGAGTAGGAGTACATCATTGGGCTCCTCACTGCTACCCCTCCATTCAGAACTTCTGCAATTAATGCTAAGGCCATGGGTAGTGTAGTATAACAAAGGGACTTCAGGTTCAGGTACATAATTCTTTGAAGTTTGTGTCACATGTAGACAGGGTGGTTAACAAGGTGTTTAGCACGCTTGCCTTCATTGCTCGGACCCTTGAATAGAGGATTTGGGACGTCATGTATAGTACATTGGTGAGGCCTCTTCTGGACAGTACTGTGTCCAGTTCTGGTCTTCCTGTCTTAGGAAGGACATAATTAAGCTGGAGAAGGTTCAGAAAGGATTTTCCAGGGTGTTGCTGGGAATGGAGGGTTTGAGTTATAAGGAGAGGCTGGATAAGCCGGGATCTTTTTTCACTGGAGTGTAGCAGGTTGAGAAGTGACCTTATTGAGGTTTGTAAAATCATGAGGGCTGAAGATAAGGTGAATGGCAGGTGTATTTTCCCTAGGGTGGGGGATTCAAGACTGGGGTGTTGTATTTTTAAGGTGAGAGGAGAAAGATCTAAAAAAGACATGAGGGGCAACCTTTTTACACAGAGAGTGGTTCGTGTGTGGAGTGAACTTCCTGAGGAAGTGATGGATGTGGCTACAATTGCAACGTTCAAAAGATAAGTACATGAATGGGAAAGGTTTAGAGGGATATGGCCAGGAGCAGGCAGGTGGGACGAGTTTACTTTGGGATTATTTCGGCATGGACTGGTTGGACCAAAGGATCTGAATGACCCTAGCACGGCCAATCTGGTGACATTACTTCTTCACCTCTGCCTTTGGTTCAGATTTTGGTCAAGGCACCTCAGTTGGCCTGAGGTGGGGATGGAACTGGAAGACTACCTTTGAAGGTTCTTGGACCTTGGTGCTACCACCTTTTCCTGGGGCGTGGAAGTCAGGTAATGCTTCCCTCAATTCGACGGTCCACTGGCTCCCATTGCCCAGGTTCGCACTCCCAAAAAAGACCGAGGAGTTGTTTAGTATCTGAGCCGACATTGTTGCTGGTGGGGGAGGGGAACGGTGGGAAGCGAAAGTCAAAATGGCGGTGGGTGTGGAATCCAAAAGGAATAAACGCTCAATCAGTAGGGTCAGGCCGGGCAGTGAAATACAGCTGAATTTTCAGCAGAACCTCGAATATCAGGGAGTGAAGGTCTTAAATATTAAATACGGTGTGGCCTAGACCCCTCTTCTCATCCCCGCACTGTCAGTTGCCTCCAACAGTGTGGGCCTGAAGTCACATCCACTTGACCCCTGTGCGACCTCGGCGTGACCTGGGCCCACCAGGGCCGCAGACGGTCTCTCACGTCACTGCAGCATGATATCATTGAGGTTCTCCTGGAGAACGGTGTCCTTCACAGCATGGAAGACAAAACGGATATTCTCCGTGTCAATGGCGGTGGTGAAGTGGTGGAACAGCGGGCGGCTACGATCTCGCCGTTTGCGGTTGAAGCACAACAGCAGGTACTTCTGGACGTCCTCCAGGTGGTGGGGCCGGCCCACAAAGTCCGGGAAGTGCTTCTCGATGTTGACCGTCTTCACCTTGGCCTCCAGCAGGTCAGTCTTGTTCAGGAAGAGGATGATGGAGACCCTGGCGAAGAGCTTGTTGTTCACAATCGTCTCGAAGATGTTCATGGACTCCACCAGGCGGTTGGTGCGCCGGTCCTCCATCAGGACCTGGTCAAACTCGCTGGACGACACCATGAACAGGATGGAGGTGATGCCTTCGAAGCACAGGAACCACTTCTGCCTCTGGGAGCGCTGTCCGCCCACGTCCATCATCCTGAAGGGGATGCCCTTGATGAGAAAGTCGTACTCTACGATGCCCTTGGTTGCTCTTCGAGCAAGTAGGATGTCCTGCTTGGTGGGAAGATAATTCTGGAAAGAAAGCCAGAGACAAACACAAACATGACTAACCTGACAGCAAAAAAATAAAGTTACACCATTAGGCAGACAGCCAGACCATTGGGCCCATCTGATCTGTGCTACTGATACTGTAATCAAGCCTCTTCCACCACCTGTCATCTCTAGTTTATTCAAGATGGCGGCAGAGTAACAGCAGAAAGTGTCAGCTCCTCAGCCCAGAAACACGTCAACTCCATCCACTTTGCATTTTCTCCTTATATGCTTTTTTTTAATGTTGCCATTTATTTCGATACCTTACTTTCTTCTAACAACTTCAGCAGAAGACACCAAATCCCATCTCCCAGCAACAAGGTGGATTCTGAAGACCTGGAATGGTGGTACAGGCCAAGGGCTCATAGCGTCATGGAGGCCTACTTCAATTGCTTCTGAATATTCCAGCAGCCTGGTGTGGAGGTCTAGTCCCAGTGTGGAAGTCTAGTCCCAGTGTGGCAGTCTAGTCCCAGTGTGGATGTCTAGTCCCAGAGTAGAGTTCTAGTCCCAGTGTGCAGGCCTAGTCCCAGTATTGAGGTCTAGTCCTGGTGTGGAGGTCTAGTCCCAGTGTGGAGGCCTGGTCCCAGTGAGGAGATCATGTCTGATCCCAACATGGGTATTTCAGCCTGTTTTTCTACTGTAGCCTGAATCCAGGAGCCGTTAGTTCAACTGTGACGACCTTTCACTTTTGTGTTTTCTTATTTGTGACTTCTGTCATTAATTTATGCGCCGTGGTATGGCGACTTCTAAAACCTTTCACTTATATTTGTAAATAGACAACTGGATTCTACTCTATTCTGATCCTGTCCTCTCATTCCTTTCTCCTTCAGGATCTATCCAGTTTTCCCCTAAGTGCAATCGTTTTTAACATTTGAGCACAAGGTGAAGTTTGAGTGAGCAAGCTTCCCAAAGTCCAACCACTCTCTGAATCAAGTTGGTGTTTTCCAGAATTCCTGATTGAGTGTATTAGAGACCAGCTCACATCTGGGAGATCGAATTCTGGCCTCTCCCATATATTGGAGTTTGTTATCTAAGAGAAGATGCCAGTGAGAGACAGTACAGCAGAGATTCAGTAGTCAGGTTGTTACCAGGGATGGCAAAATTATCATATGAGGAGAGATTGGATCAAGTAGGCCTGAATTCATTAGAGTTTAGAAGAATGAGAGGGGATCTGAGTAAAATATGTAAAATTCTATCATAAAATAACTGCTCAGAGGCCAGTATCATGACACCAAGTCACCCTTTATTTACATGGGCACAATATGTGGACTCTGACCAGCCAGCTCAGAGCCAGTCCCTAGAGTGAGGAGACCTTATATCAGAGGTAGTTTCTTTACTTAGAGTAAGAGGGGCGTGGAATGCACTGCCTGCAACAGTTGTAGACTCACCAACATTACGGGCATTTAAATGGTCATTGGATAGGCATGTGGATAAGAATGGAATAGTATGGGTTAGATGGGCTTCAGACTACTTTCACAGGGCGGTGCAACATCGGGGGCTGAAGGGCCTGTACTGCACTGTAATATCCTATGTTCCTATGTTCTCCAGGCTGTGAGAGTGAGCTTTGTTCAGTCACAGAGATCAGGAAGAGTAGCTCAAACGCAGAAGCGAGGCCGCTGTTTGGAATAAGGAAGGCTACGTCAAACAATGAGGGAGGAATGGCTGACCGCATTAAAACAAGCAGTTGAATGTTAACAGTGAAAGATGAGTAAACGATAGAGTGGGACCCATAAAGAACATTCAGGCTAAGCTGCTGACTGAAGCCAAGGATATGGGAGAGGTGCAAATTGACTTCTGTCTTCACCAAATTCAAAGATGATGACAATGGTCCAGTTGAAAATGGGTGTGCTGGGCAACTAACCAGTGCAGTGACAGAGTCATAGACTTGTACAGCACAGAACCAGACCCTTTGGTCCAACTCGTCCATGCCATCCAGATATCCTCACCTAATCTAGTCCCATTTGCCAGTACTAGGCCCATATCCTTCTAAACCTTTCGTATTCATATACCCATCCAGATTTCTTTTACATGTTGTAATTGTATCAGCCTTCAACACTTCCTCTGGCACACGCACCACCCTCTGTGTGAAAGAGTTGCCCCTTAGAACCCTTTGAAATCTTTCCCCTCTCACCTTAAACATATGCCCTCTAGTTTTACATTCCCCTACCTTGGGAAAGTGATCCTGTCTATTTACTTTATCCATTCTCCTCATGATGTTATAAACCTCTATAGGGTCACCCCTCAGCCTCCGACGCTCCAGGGAAAACAGCCCTGGCCTGTTCAGCCTCTCCCTATAGCTCAAACCTGGTAATCCTGAGAATTACATACCAGTCAGTCTAATGTCGGTGGTGGGTAAATTGTTGGAGAGGATTCTGAGAAACAGGATTTATGATTACTTGGAAAACCATGGTTTGATTAGAGATAGTCAGCATGGCCTCGTGAGGGGAAGATCATGCCTCACCCAAACCTTACTGAATTCTTTGAGGATGTGACAAAACACACTGTTGTTGGTAGAGCAGTGGATATGGTGTACATGAACTTTAGCAAGGCATTTGATAAGGTTCCCCATGGTAGGCTCATTCAGAAAGTAAGGAGGCACGGGATACAGGGAAATCTGGCTATCTGGATACAGACTTGGCTGGCCCATAGAAGGTAAGGGATGATAATAAATGGACAGTATTCAGCCTGGAGCACGGTGACCAGTGGTGTTCTGCAGGGGATCTGTTCTAGGATCTCTGCTCTTTGTGATTTTTGGATGAGAAACTGGAAGGGTGGGTTAATATGTTTGCCGGTGACACGATGGTCGGTGGGGTTGTGGATAGTGCGGAGGGCTGTTGTAGGCTGCAGTGGGACATTGACAGGATGCAGAACTGGGCTGAGAAGTGGCAGATGGAGTTCAACCTGGAAAAGTGTGAAGTGATTCATTTTGGAAGGTCAAATTTGAGTGCAGAATGCAGGGTTAAAGGTAGGATTCTTGGCAATGTGGAGGAACAGAAGGTTCTTGGGGGCCCATGTCCATAGATCCCTCAAAGTTGCCACTTAAGTTGATGGGATTGTTAAGAAGGCATATGGTGTGTTGGCTTTCATGAGCAGGGGAACTGAGTTTAAGAGCTGCGAGGTTATGCTGCAGTACCACATTTGGAATATTGTGTTCAGTCCTGATCATCTCATCATAGAAAAGAGGTGCAGAGGAGATTTACCGGGATGCTGCCTGGACTAGAGGGCATGGCTTATGAAGAAAGGCTGAGGGAGCTAGGGCTTTACTCGTTGGAGCGAAGAAGGATGAGAGGTGACTTGATAGAGGTGTACAAGATGATGAGAGGCATAGATAGGTGGATAGCCAGAGACATGTTCCCAGGACGGAAATGTCTATCACAAGGAAGAATAATTTTAAGTTGATTGGAGGAAGGTTTAGGGGAGATGTCAGAGGTAGGTTCTTTACTCAGAGAGTGGTGGGTGTGTGGAATGCACTGCCCGCAGTGATAGTAGAGTCAGATACATTCAGGACATTTAAGCGACTCTTGGATAGGCACATGGATGATAGTAAAATGTAGGGTATATAGGTTAGTCTGATCATACAGTAGGATAAAAGGTTGGCAGAACATCAAGGGCTGAAGGGCCTGTACTGTGCTGTACTGTTCTATGTTCTTTGTTCTTTTAGAGAAATTGGGCGTATTCTCTTTGGAGCAGAGAAGATTAAGAGGTGACCTAATTGAGGAGTGTAATAACTTTGACAGGGTAATGAGGATATACTGTTCCCACTAGTTAGCATGGCAGTAATGAGGGGGCACAAATTTAGATTATCAGCAAGAAAGTTTGGAGTGAGATGAGGAGAAATCTCTTTGCTCAGAGAGCTGCTGTGATTTGGAATGAGCTGCCTGGGAGAGTGGGAGAGGCGGATTTCACAGGAGGTTTCAAAAGAGATTTGGAGATATATTTGAAAGGGAGGAAGATAGAGGGTTACAGAGATAGGGCTGGAGACTGGGACTAGATTGGTAGCTCTTTCAGGAGATGCTACAGACACGATGGATGGAATGGCCTCCTTCTTACAGTAACATTTGATGATACTACATACAGGGTGTGAAACAGACTGAGAGACACAGGGGGTGGGATAGACTGATCCTGAGAGACACAGGGTGTGAGACAGACTGAGACTGAGAGACACAGGGTGTGGGACAGACTGAGACTGAGAGACACAGGGTGTGGGACAGACTGAGAGACAGGGTGTCAGACAAAATGAGACTGAGAGACACAAGGTGTGAGATAGACTGAGACTGAGAGACAGAGTGCAGGGTAGACTGAGACTGAGAGACACAGGGTGTGAGACAGACTGAGAGACACAGGGTGTGGGATAGACTGAGAGACACAGGGTGTGGGATGGACTGAGACTGAGAGACACAGTGTGTGAAACAGACTGAGAGACACAGGGTGTGGGATAGACTGAGACTGAGAGACACAGGGTGTGGGATAGACTGAGAGACACAGGGTGTGGGATAGACTGAGACTGAGAGACACAGGGTGTGGGATAGACTGAAAGACACAGGGTGTGAGATAGTCTGAGACTGAGAGACACAGGGTGTGAGACAGACTGAGAGACACAGGGTGTGAGATAGACTGAGCTTGAGAGACACAGGGTGTGGGATACACTGAGAGACACAGGGTATGGGACAGACTGAGAGACACAGGGTGTGGGATAGACTGAGAGACACAGGGTGTGGGATAGACTGAGAGACACAGGGTGTGAGACAGACTGAGAGACACAGGATGTGAGACAGACTGAGCTTGAGAGACACAGGGTGTGGGATACACTGAGAGACACAGGGTATGGGACAGACTGAGAGACACAGGGTGTGGGATAGACTGAGAGACACAGGGTGTGGGATAGACTGAGACTGAGAGACACAGGGTGTGGGACAGACTGAGAGACACAGGGTGTGGGATAGACTGAGACTGAGAGACACAGGCTGTGAGACAGACTGAGAGACACAGGGTGTGGGATAGACTGAGAGACACAGGGTGTGGGATAGACTGAGACTGAGAGACACAGGCTGTGAGACAGACTGAGAGACACAGGCTGTGAGACAGACTGAGAGACACAGGGTGTGGGATAGACTGAGAGACACAGGGTGTGGGATAGACTGAGACTGAGAGACACAGGCTGTGAGACAGACTGAGAGACACAGGGTGTGGGATAGACTGAGACTGAGAGACACAGGGTGTGGGATAGACTGAGAGACACAGGGTGTGAGACAGACTGAGAGACACAGGATGTGAGACAGACTGAGACTGAGAGACACAGGGTGTGAGACAGACTGAGAGACACAGGGTGTGAGACAGACTGAGACTGAGAGGGTGTGTGGAGTAAAGGTACTGCAAGATACAGGGTGAGAGCCTGACACAAGGTGAGAGATATATAGACACCCTGGCTCTTAATCAATCTGACTGAAATACCATGAATAGTCATCCAATCAATACTGAACAGGCAGACATGACTGCTTTAGAGAACCAGTCTCTCCCCATCCTATTGGTTGTTAACTGGACAGTTCCGGAAACACAGGAATTACAAAGCTCTGTACCACCACCAAGTGGTGGACCTGGTGCTGTGTAGTCACTGCCCTGTAACAGATCTAGCCCTGGCCAAGACTCCAAAACACAGTTAAACAGCTGCAGAGTGAACTACAGCCTGTGAGGCACCTTGATAAAACACAAACTGCAGTGCACACTCCACACACACTCAGTAAAGGCCACTGGACACAAACAAAATATAAGTTTAAAGGAAATGTTGGCTGCTATCTCAAAGGGGTCTAGAACCCCAAGAGCTGCCCATGTACAATCCTCTGGGTGGATTGTATCCGGAGTGTCCTCTCTTTCTGAGGGAACGTGATGAGTTCCCTTGGGTAAGAGGAGGAAGGGGAGGAAGGGGGTTTGGGAGGGTGGGGAAATTCACGGGGAGGAATTCAGAACATTATTAGTACGGTCAATCGTGAAGTTACAGATGGGGGCGTAATATTTGATTTAAAGACTTGAGAAGGGAAAGAATCAATTACTGTGTGTATGTGTGTGTGTGTGTGTGTGTATGTGTATGTGTGTCTGTGCGTTTGTGTGTCGGTGTGTGTTTCTGTGTCTGTGTGTCTGTGTGTATCTGTGTGCATGGGTGTGTCTGTGCATCTGTGTGTGTCTGTGTGTCTGTGCTTGTGTCTATGTATGTGTCTGTCTGTGTGTCTGTGTGTGTTTGTATGAGTGTGCCTGTGTGTCTGTGTGTGTGTGTGTCTGTGTGTGTGTCTGTGTGCATCTGTGTGTGTGTGTGTGTGTGTGTGTGTCTGCGTGTGTGTCCATGTGTGTGTCTGTGTGAGTGTCTGTGTCTATGTGTGTCTGTGTGTGTATGTGTATCTGTGTGTCTGTGGGTTTCTGTCTGTGAGTCTGTGTGTGTGTCTATGTCTGTGTGTCTATTTGTGTGTCTGTGTGTGTGTCTGTGTGTCTGTGTGTGCGTCTGTGTGTGTGTGTGTGTGTGTGTCTGTCTGTGTGTATGTGTCTGTGTGTGTGTGTCGGTATGTGTGTTTCTGTGTGTGTGTCTCTCTGTGTGTGTCCATGCGTGTGTGTCTGTGTGAGTGTCTGTGTCTATGTGTGTGTGTCTATGCGTGTGTATGTGTATGTGTGTCTGTGTGTGTGTCTGTGTGTGTATGTGTATCTGTGTGTCTGTGTGTTTCAGTCTCTGTGTCTGTGTGTCTGTGTGGTCTGTGCCTGTGTGTGTGTCTGTGTGTGTTTGTGAGTCTGTGTGTGTGTCTGTGTGGTCTGTGCCTGTGTGTGTGTCTGTGTATGTTTGTGAGTCTGTGTGTGTGTATGAGTGTCTGTGTGACTGTGTGTGTGTCTGCGTGGGTATCTGTGTGTGTATGTGGGTGTGTGTGTGTGATTGTGTGTGTGTGTGTCTGTGTGTGTGTCTGTGTCTGTGTGTGTGTGTGTCTGTGTGTGTGCATGTGTGTGGGTGTGTGTGTGTCTGTGGGTGTGTGTGCGTACGTGTCTGTGTGGGTGTGTGTGGGTGTGTGTGTGCTTCTGTGTGTTTCTGTCTGTGTGTCTGTGCGTGTATGTGTGTCTGTGTGTGTATGTTTATCTGTGAGTGTGTCTGTGTGCCTGTGTGTGTGTGTGCCTGTGTGTGTGTCTGTGCATCTGTGTGTGTACGTCTGTGTGCATGTCTGTTTGTGTGTCTGTGTGTGCATTTGTGTGTGTCTTGTGTCTGTCTGTCTGTGTGTCTGTGTGGGTGTTTGTGTGTGTGTCTGTGTGTGTGGGTGTGTATGTGTGTCTGTGTGTAACTGTGTGAGTGTGTGTGTCTGTGTCTATGTGTGCCTGTATGTCTGTGCATGTGTGCGTGTGTCTATGTGTGTGTCTGTCTGTGTGTCTGTGCGTGTATGTGTGTCTGTGTGTGTGTGTGTCTGTGTGTGTGTCTGTGTGCATCTGTGTGTGTGTGTGTGTGTGTGTGTGTGTCTGCGTGTGTGTCCATGTGTGTGTCTGTGTGAGTGTCTGTGTCTATGTGTGTCTGTGTGTGTATGTGTATCTGTGTGTCTGTGGGTTTCTGTCTGTGAGTCTGTGTGTGTGTCTATGTCTGTGTGTCTATTTGTGTGTCTGTGTGTGTGTCTGTGTGTCTGTGTGTGCGTCTGTGTGTGTGTGTGTGTGTGTGTCTGTCTGTGTGTATGTGTCTGTGTGTGTGTGTCGGTATGTGTGTTTCTGTGTGTGTGTCTCTCTGTGTGTGTCCATGCGTGTGTGTCTGTGTGAGTGTCTGTGTCTATGTGTGTGTGTCTATGCGTGTGTATGTGTATGTGTGTCTGTGTGTGTGTCTGTGTGTGTATGTGTATCTGTGTGTCTGTGTGTTTCAGTCTCTGTGTCTGTGTGTCTGTGTGGTCTGTGCCTGTGTGTGTGTCTGTGTGTGTTTGTGAGTCTGTGTGTGTGTCTGTGTGGTCTGTGCCTGTGTGTGTGTCTGTGTATGTTTGTGAGTCTGTGTGTGTGTATGAGTGTCTGTGTGACTGTGTGTGTGTCTGCGTGGGTATCTGTGTGTGTATGTGGGTGTGTGTGTGTGATTGTGTGTGTGTGTGTCTGTGTGTGTGTCTGTGTCTGTGTGTGTGTGTCTGTGTGTGTGCATGTGTGTGGGTGTGTGTGTGTCTGTGGGTGTGTGTGCGTACGTGTCTGTGTGGGTGTGTGTGGGTGTGTGTGTGCTTCTGTGTGTTTCTGTCTGTGTGTCTGTGCGTGTATGTGTGTCTGTGTGTGTATGTTTATCTGTGAGTGTGTCTGTGTGCCTGTGTGTGTGTGTGCCTGTGTGTGTGTCTGTGCATCTGTGTGTGTACGTCTGTGTGCATGTCTGTTTGTGTGTCTGTGTGTGCATTTGTGTGTGTCTTGTGTGTGTCTGTCTGTGTGTCTGTGTGGGTGTTTGTGTGTGTGTCTGTGTGTGTGGGTGTGTATGTGTGTCTGTGTGTAACTGTGTGAGTGTGTGTGTCTGTGTCTATGTGTGCCTGTATGTCTGTGCATGTGTGCGTGTGTCTATGTGTGTGTCTGTCTGTGTGTCTGTGCGTGTATGTGTGTCTGTGTGTGTATGTTTATCTGTGTGTGTGTCTGTGTGAGAGTGTATGGATGTGTCTGTGTGTGTGTCTGCGTGGTCTGTGTCTATATGTATCTGTGTGTGTTTGTGAGTCTGTGTGTCTGTATGTGTGTCTGTGTGTTTGTGTCTGTGTGTCTGTCTGTGTGTCTGTGGGTGTGCGTCTGTGTGTGTATGTGTCTGTGTGTGTGTCTGTGCGTGTGCGTCTGTGTGTCTGTGTGTATGTATATGTGTGTGTATATGTGTGTGTTTCTGTGTATGTGTGTATGTAAGTGTTTGTGTCTGTGTTTGTGTATGCGTGTCTGACTGTGTATGTGTCTGTGTGTATGTGTGTGTCTGTATGTATGTTTGTCTGTGTATGTATACGTGTCTGTGAGTGTGTCTGTGTGTATGTGTATGGGTGTGTGTGTCTGTGTGTGTGTATGTGTGTGTGTCTGTGTATGTATGTGTGTGTATGTTGTGTGTATCTGTGTGTATATGCGTGTGTCTGTGTGTGTGTTTGCGTGTGTCTGGGTGTCTGTGTGTGAATGTGTGTCTGTGTGTGTGTCTGTGTGTGTATGTGTATTTCTGTGTGTGTGTGTGTATATGTGTGTATGAATTATGTGCGTGGTATGTGTATGTGTGTGTGTATCTGTGTGTGTATCTGTGTGTGTGTGTCTGTGTGAGTGTGTGTGGATGTGTATGTGTGTGTGCATGCGTGTCTGTGCGTGTATGTGTGTCTGTGTGTGTATGTTTATCTGTGAGTGTGTCTGTGTGCCTGTGTGTGTGTGTGCCTGTGTGTGTGTCTGTGCATCTGTGTGTGTACGTCTGTGTGCGTGTCTGTTTGTGTGTCTGTGCGTGTGTCTGTGTGTGCATTTGTGTGTGTCTTGTGTGTGTCTGTCTGTGTGTCTGTGTGGGTGTTTGTGTGTGTGTCTGTGTGTGTGGGTGTGTATGTGTGTCTGTGTGTAACTGTGTGGGTGTGTGTGTCTGTGTCTATGTGTGCCTGTATGTCTGTGCATGTGTGCGTGTGTCTATGTGTGTGTCTGTCTGTGTGTCTGTGCGTGTATGTGTGTCTGTGTGTGTATGTTTATCTGTGTGTGTGTCTGTGTGAGAGTGTATGGATGTGTCTGTGTGTGTGTCTGCGTGGTCTGTGTCTATATGTATCTGTGTGTGTGTTTGTGAGTCTGTGTGTCTGTATGTGTGTCTGTGTGTTTGTGTCTGTGTGTCTGTCTGTGTGTCTGTGGGTGTGTGTCTGTGTGTGTGCGTCTGTGTGTGTATGTGTCTGTGTGTGTGTCTGTGCGTGTGCGTCTGTGTGTCTGTGTGGGTGTCTGTGTGTATGTATATGTGTGTGTATATGTGTGTGTTTCTGTGTATGTGTGTATGTAAGTGTTTGTGTCTGTGTTTGTGTATGTGTGTCTGACTGTGTATGTGTCTGTGTGTATGTGTGTGTCTGTATGTATGTTTGTCTGTGTATGTATACGTGTCTGTGAGTGTGTCTGTGTGTATGTGTATGGGTGTGTGTGTCTGTGTGTGTGTATGTGTGTGTGTCTGTGTATGTATGTGTGTGTATGTTGTGTGTATCTGTGTGTGTATGCGTGTGTCTGTGTGTGTTTGCGTGTGTCTGGGTGTCTGTGTGTGAATGTGTGTCTGTGTGTGTGTCTGTGTGTGTATGTGTATTTCTCTGTGTGTGTGTATATGTGTGTATGAATTATGTGCGTGGTATGTGTATGTGTGTGTATCTGTGTGTGTATCTGTGTGTGTGTCTGTGTGAGTGTGTGTGGATGTGTATGTGTGTGTGCATGCGTGTCTGTGTGTGTATGTGTGTGTCAAACTTACCCCAAGGGACAGTGGGAATGTGGTCAGGGCCCAGAGCAGGCAATGTACCTCCTGTGGGGAGGGCGGGGCTCAGGGCGCTGGGGTCAGGGAGTCAGGCTGTCACTGTGCCCGTGGGGAGAGGGAGGGGGAGGGCAATCAGTGTGCTTCAGAGGAGGGAGGGTCACTGTGCTCTGGGGAGGGGTCACTGTCCTCTGGGGGAGGGGCTCTCTATGCACTGGGGAGGGCTCACTGTGCTCTGGGGAGAGGTTCATTGTGCTCTGGGAGAGGGGTTCACTGTGCTCTGGGGGAGGTTGTCACTGTGCTCTGGGAGAGGGGGTCACTGTGCTCTGGGGGAGGTGTCACTGTGCTCTGGGGAGGGGTTCACTGTGCTCTGTGGATGGGGAGGGGTCACTGTGCTCTGGGGAGGGCTAGGGGTTCACTGTGCTCTGGGGAAGGGTTCACTGTACTCTGGGGGAGGGGTCACTGTGCTCTGGGGAGGGTTAGGGGTTCACTGTGCTCTGGGGAGGGAGAGGGATTCACTGTGCTCTGGGGAAGGGTTCACTGTACTCTGGGGAAGGGTTCACTGTACTCTGGGGGAGGGGTTCACTGTGCTCTGGGAGAGGGTGTCACTGTGCTCTGGGGGAGGTTGTCACTGTGCTCTGGGAGAGGGGGTCACTGTGCTCTGGGGGAGGTGTCACTGTGCTCTGGGGAGGGGTTCACTGTGCTCTGTGGATGGGGAGGGGTCACTGTGCTCTGGGGAGGGCTAGGGGTTCACTGTGCTCTGGGGAAGGGTTCACTGTACTCTGGGGGAGGGGTCACTGTGCTCTGGGGAGGGTTAGGGGTTCACTGTGCTCTGGGGAGGGAGAGGGATTCACTGTGCTCTGGGGAAGGGTTCACTGTACTCTGGGGAAGGGTTCACTGTACTCTGGGGGAGGGGTCACTGTACTCTGGGGGAGGGGTCACTGTGCTCTGGGAGAGGGGTCATTGTGTTCTTGGGGAGGAGTTCACTGTGCTCTGTGAGAGGGAGAGTGGGTCACTGTGCTCTGGGGAGGGGTCACTGTGCTCTAGGGAAGTGTTAGGGGGTCACTGTGCTCTGGGCGAGGGGTCACTGTGCTCTGGGAGAAGGGGTCACTGTGCTCTGGGGAGGGATCATTGTGCTCTGGGGAGGGGTCACTGTGTTCTGGGGAAGGGTTAGGGGGTCACTGTGCTCTGGGGGAGGGGCCACTGTGCTCTGGGGAGGGGTCATTGTGCTCTGGGGGAGGGGTAACTGTGCTCTGGGGGAGGGAGAGGGAGAGTGGGTCACTGTGCTCCGAGAGGTGGGGGTGGAGTCACTGTGCTCTGGGGAGGGGTCACTGTGCTCTGGGAGAGGGGTCACTGTGCTCTGGGGGAGGGGTCATTCTGTTCTTGGGGAGGGGTTCACTGTGCTCTGGGAGAGGGAGTCACTGTGCTCTGGGGGAGGTGTCACTGTGCTCTGGGGGAGGGGGTCACTGTGCACTTGGGAGGGGTCCCTGTGCTCTGGGGGAGGGGCTCACTGTACTCTGGGGAGGGGGTGACTGTGCTCTGTGGGATTGGTCACTGTGCTCTGGGAGAGAGAGGGGGGTCACTGTGCTCTGAGGGAGGGGGCATTGTGGTTGGCCTGTGGGTGGGGTTGTGGGTAGCATGGGGTGGGGGCAATGATTGTGGCAGGAATGGGGCTGTGTGAGGATGAAGGCACGGGGAAGGACGTGGTTCACGTGACTTCTCTCCCTGGTTCTGTCCATCACACAATAAGCACCATCTTGTTTGAGACAGTAGCCTCACCTCGGTAATCCTTGACTACTTTCACCGAGTTGGCCCAGTCAGAAACAGCAATGGAGTCTGTGACCCTCCCAACCACATGGGGGCACTGATCAGCATCATATTCCATTCCAACCCCCTTCTACTGCACTACTCCCACAGGCCTGTCCACTAGGCCCAAATCCATACCAGTTTCATCCAGGCACAGTTGCCAACCCTTCCAGACTGTTGTGGAGTTTTCTAGAATAAAAGACTAACCTCAGGAAATCCCGGGGACCAAAACAAACAATCTATTTCCCTCCACATGTTTACTGACCGTCAACCAGGAATTAGCCAATCCTATTATGGGCAGGCTGGATTGTTTTCCCATTGGCTGCTGTCTTAACTTTGCGCGACCAATGGTGGGGGTTGGAGAGGTAGAGTTGAGGCAGTCACATGACAATGGAGTTGGCCACGCTCTTTCCCATTGGGAATGGTGACGGTTCATGGACAGTGGTGTTAACACCAGAGATGGAGTCAGAGATGACAATTTGCCAGGGACTGTGAGTCCCCACCTCCCTCCCTGCACTGCCCGAGGTACTTTCGACATTTCACAGCGTGACACAAGTTCTCACCACCCACTATCCATTGGAGCTTTTCGCAACGCGTTGTCAAATCAGACATTTCTCCTGCACTGAAGAGGAAAATTAACCGCGTGCCAAGCCCCTTGAATCAATATTTTTCTTGCAAGACTCAATGTTTGCTCCTGTGTCCCCACGTCTTGGCTCTGGAGCAGGACTCAAGTCTTTAAAGTTCCAATTCAGAGCCAAGAGTGTTAGCCGCTGACTCATAGCTGACACTGTCCAACTTTGGTGTTAAGCCAAAACCTGTTAAATGTACGATGCTGCTGCGAGATGGAAGAGGTTTGTCTCTTCCTGATCCCTGCACAGCGGCCCTGTCAGTGTAAACGGTTCGATGGGTTGTTTCCTTAAGCTGCTGTTTGGTACAGAGCCCTTCCTGATGGTTTAGCGCTGTCGGTCATCACCGTTGAAACCTCCTAGGAGGGAGCAACCATTACTCACCAGTTGGCCAATTCGGTCAAGATTATCCAGGAAGTATCGCACTGATTCAGCCTGGAAACAAACAGAGGGGATTTAAGCATGGCGTGGGCACACATACATACACAGAATCAAACAACGCAGAGAGATACACACACACACACACACACACACACACAGATACAGGTGCACATGCACACACACACTCATATACAAGCACACTGGTTAATTCCAGATCTCTACGTCTTGGGTGTGTAGGTGGAGGACCCAGGAATTTCAGGGCGTGGGCAATGGTTACTGAGCTCAGTGCTCAGACAGGACAATGCCATCAGCCTCCCTGACCTGGACCAGGGACCTGTGAATGATCAAACTGAGAGAGAGAGAGAGAGAGAGAGAGAGGGAGAGAGAGAGGGGGAGAGAGAGACAGAGAGAAGTTGTGCATCTGCTGTCCATTTGAGTTAATGTCTGCATGTGCCCATGTGTGTGACTATGTGTTTGTGTGTGTGTGTCTGTGTATGTCTCTGTGTATGTATGTTTCTGTGTGTGTTTGTATGTCTGTGTGTGTCTGTGTGCATGTGTGTCTCTGAGATTGTGTGCGTGCGTGTGGTGTGTATACCTGAGTGTGCATGTGAATGCATAATGTGTGTTTGTGAGAATGCATGATGTATCTGTACATATCTGTTTGTGTGCCTGTATCTGTGTGTACTCGTATCTGTATGTTTTGTGTGTGTGCATGTGTGTCTTGGCGTGTGTGTGTGTGTGTGTGTGTGTGTGTGTGTGTATGTGCCTCTGTCTGTGTGGGGAGGGACAAGAAAACCAGCTATTACACTATGGCCTGAGCCTTTAAACAGGGAACGCAGTCAATACAGGCCAAAAGATCACCTAGACATCATATAGGGCAGAAAAAACGGACACCTCTCCAAACTTCAATGTCACTGCCATCAGGACGTGGAGTGGAAGGCACACCCCTGTCTGTATCAATGCTGCTGAAGGTGGAGATGATGGAAAGCATCAAGTTCCTGGGAGTGACCATACCACCATCTGTCCTGGACCACCCTGGTTAATGCCATGGTCAAGAAAGCACAGCAAAGTCTCTACTTCCTTAGGGGCTAAGGAAATGCAGCATGTTCACAAAGAGTCTGACCAACGTTTACTGATGCACCATGGAAGGCATTCTATCTGGATGTATCACGGTGTGGCACGGTAACTACTCTGCCCAGGACCGTCAGAAACTCCAGAGAGCTGTGAGCACAGCCCAGTCCATCACACAAACCAACCTCCCATCCATCTACACTTCCCACTGCCTCGGGAAGGCAGCCAACCATCATCAGAGATCCCATTTTCCTGTTCCTCGGATGCTGCCTGACCTGCTGTGTTCGTCCAGCACCACTCTGATCTTGACTCTAATCTGCAGTCTCCACTTCTGCCTCATCGAAGACCCCTCCCACCCCACCTCTTCCATCAGACAGAAGATACAAAAGGTTAAACACACACATAACAACAGATTCAAGGACAGCTTCTTCCCCCCTGTTGTTCGACATCTGAATGGACCTCTCAAATATCAAATCTAATGTTGATCTCGCTCGTTCTGCACCTTCTCTGCAACTAGCACGAATTCCTCGCTCTGTTTGATTACCCTAATGCACTTTGTATGCTATGATCTGCCTGGACTGCACGCAAAACAAAACTTCTGCACTGTACGCAGGTACACATGACAATAATAAATCAAATCAACTCACTCTTAAAGTCAGCACATTGACAATTCCACCTAACAAACTCCCAAAGTTTTGAGAAGTACTGAACTTTAGGTTATGATATTCTAAGGAACTCTTGCTAATAGAATGAAATGGAACAAAGGGAGGCCATTCAGTCCTTCTAACCTGCTCCCCCACTCAATAAGCTCCTGGCTGATCTGAGTTTAACTCCACATTCCTCAGCATTGCCCAATGACCTTCCATTCTCCTTGGTCATCAGGAATCTGTCTAGCTGTTCCTTAAAAATATTTAATGATTCTGGGACCGCTGCCATTTGAGGAAGGGAATTCCAAACACTCACACCTTTTGAGTGAAAAGCAATTGTTCCCTCAAGACGGTTTTAAATGGCCACCCACTTATTTTTAAACAGAGTGCCCTTGTTTCAAAACCGTCCCATAAATGATTTGTTCAAATGTACTGAAGGTATCGAACTATTGCAGCAGCTGTGGGTTCGGACTGTGATGGTCAGTGGGGCCCACAGTGTGACGGTCAGTGGGGCCGGAGTGTAATGGTCAGTGGGCCCGGAGTGTGATGGTCAGTGGGCCCGGAGTGTGACGGTCAGTGGGCCCACAGTGTGACGGTCAGTGGGGCCGGAGTGTAATGGTCAGTGGGCCCGGAGTGTGACGGTCAGTGGGGCCCGGAGTGTGATGGTCAGTAGGGCCGGAGTGTGACAGTCAGTGGGTCCACAGTGTGACGGTCAGTGGGGCTGGAGTGTGATGGTCAATGGGGTCTGGCGTGTGACGGTCAGTGGGGCCCGGTGCGTGATGGTTAGAGAGGCCGGAGTGTGATGGTCAGCAGGGTCCGGAATGTGATGGTCAGTGGGGCCCGGAGTGTGACGGTCAGTGGGGCCCAGAGTGTGATGGTCAGTGGGCCCACAGTGTGATGGTCAGTGGGTCCAGAGTGTGACAGTCAGTGGGGCCGGAGTGTGACGATCAGTGGGGCCGGAGTGTGATGGTCAGTGGGCCCGGAGTGTGACGGTCAGTGGGGCCCGGAGTGTGACGGTAGGAGGGGCCGGAGTGTGACGGTCAGTGGGGCCGGAGTGTGATAGTTAGAGGGCCCAGAGTGTGGCGGTCAGCAGGCCCAGAGTGTGACGGTTAGAGGGGTCAGAGTGTGACGGTTTTAGGGGTCGGAGTGTGACGGTCAGTGGACCCATCAGAGAGTCTCTGATGATGTTGGCTATCTTCCTGAGGCAGTGGGAAGTGTAGATGGGTGGGAGGTTGGTTTGTGTGATGGACTGGGCTGTGTTCCCAGCTCTCTGTAGTTTCGGACAGTCCTGGGCAGAGCAGTTGCCGTACCATGCCGTGGTGTATCCAGACAGAATGCTTTCTGTGGTGCATCTGTAAAAGTTAGTGAGGGTTCTCTCGCCATGCTGAATTTGTGTGAAGACAGGATTGGTTGGCAAGTTGACTCTGATTGGTTGTTGTATTGCTCAGGGAATTGCACCAGGAACCATTATCCCTCATGCTTTTGTGAAATTCTAATTTCTGCTGATGTTGGTTGAGAGACAAAGATTGGCAAGGACAAGCTGGGAGATAGATGCTCTGTGTCAAAATAGCTTCAAGATTGTCCCTCCCACAGACACTGTGTGGGTAGTTACCCGAGGCTGGTGCTGTGAAGCAGCAGTGCTAACCACTGAGCCATCCTCTTCCATTGGGCAGAGGACACAAAAGCTTAAATACCAACAGATTCAAGAACAGCTTCTTCCCCGCTGTTGTTAGACTTCGGAATGGACCACTCAAATTTCAAATTTAATGTTGATCTCGCTCTTTGTGCATCTTCTCTGCAGCAGTAACACTGTAGCCCTCGCTCTGTTGAAACACCCTCTGATCTGCATGTCCTTGTTTCCTATGATCTGCCTGCACTGCTCACAAAACAAAACTTTTCACTGTACTTAGGCACACATGACAACAATAAATCAAATCAAATCAGCACAAATTGAAATTTGACACTCCTGTGAATTTGTCCTGATGAACGCAAGAGGTTTGAAAGTAAGGGTCTTTTTAGTTAAACAGCAAAATCCTACAATCAGGCAGAGCCCAGAGACAGAGAGAGAGGCCACTTCTACCCATTGTGCCTGGACTGGCCCTTCAGTACATGGTTTTCTCAGCTCAGTCAGGAATGGTTTCCTGTTACACCATGGTATCCAGATATTTTCAACTGGCTGGGGGCCCCTGCTACACACAGTCACCAATTGTCATAATGTTTAGGAGGGGGTTTGTAAAATAACTTTAACCTCAAACAGAAATAATAAAACCTCAGCTTAAAGCGTTCTTTAGATAAACTGCTGTTCTTGGCAAAGAAGATTCCAATCAGCAGCCGATTTTATCACAACAATGGGAAGTAATTTGTGTGACCTTTTCCTGTTCGCTTCTCATTACCAATGAAGGTTCCTTCCATATAAACACTGGGGAAAGGTTCGTCAACTGCACACTTCAGAACCACAGAAACACTACAGCGAGGAGGCCATTTGGCCCCACATTCCTGTCCTGGCTTAAAAGGGAAGTGCTGAAAATGTGTTGCTGGAAAAGCGCAGCAGGTCAGGCAGCATCCAAGGAGCAGGAGATTCGACGTTTCGGGCATAAGCCCTTCTTCAGGAATGAGGAAAGTGTGTCCAGCAGACTAAGATAAAAGGTAGGGAGGAGGGACTTGGGGGAGGGGTGATGGAGATGTGATAGGTGGAAGGAGGTCAAGGTGAGGAAGAGCGCCTCATCTTCAGCCTAGGAACCCTCCAACCACAAGGGATGAACTCGATTTCTCCAGTTTCCTCATTTCCCCTCCCCCCCACCTTGTCTCAGTCAAATCCCTCGAACTCAGCACCACCTTCCGAACCTGCAATCTTCTTCCTGACCTCTCCGCCCCCACCCCACTCCGGCCCATCACCCTCACCTTGACCTCCTTCCACCTATCACATCTCCATCGCCCCTCCCCCAAGTCCCTCTTCCCTACCTTTTATCTTAGCCTGCTGGGCACACTTTCCTCATTCCTGATGAAGGGCTTATACCCGAAACGTCAATTCTCCTTCTCCTTGGATGCTGCCTGACCTGCTGCGCTTTTCCAGCAACACATTCTCAGCTCTGATCTCCAGCATCTGCAGTCCTCACTTTCTCCTTAAAAGGGAAGTGTCCAACCCAAGCCCAGTCTGAAGATGCTTTCCACATTCCTGCTTCCTTAAGATGGCTGGGACAGTTTCTGCATTCCCCACCATTTCGGGCAGTGAATTTCGCACCACTCGGGTTAACAAAATCACCCTCAACACCAACTAATCCTTCTCTGCTTTGTTAAATTCTAATTTCTGCTGATGTTGGTGGAGAGGTAAAGGTTGACGAGGATAAGCAGGGAGATGGATGCTCTGTGTCAAAATAGCTCCAAGGTTCACACTCCCACAGACAATGTGTGGGTAGATACTCGGCCATTTCCTTTCTAATGTCCCCGCTGACTGACCTCAGACAAAATAATCCCACTCGGCCTCAGCCATGTTACCGAATAGAGGGCCAGGCCTGGTCTCGGAGCTCCTGGATGACCCCTGCTGGGCCGTATGTGTTACAGCAGTCTGGCAGAACAGGGATGTGGTCCATTGTGAGTCCTGTCAGGCTCAGTGGTCAGCGCCATTGCCTCACAGCACCAGAGGGACCTGGGTTCAACTCTAAGGAAAAAATAAACAGGAGCGTCAGGGGTTCTATTCACTCTGAGGGAGCTGGACCAGTGTCAAGGACTCTCCACTCATGTCAATAAAGGGTGACTTGGTGATGGGATACCAGCCTCTCTGGAGTTATTTCATCGCCATGGATCCTTTTGCTCAACACCTTACAGCAGTGACCCTTGTTTCAACCTCTCCACTAACAGGAACAGTTTCAATCTCTCTGTTTCTCTGACGGGGCCCCTCATGATTTTTGAGAACCTCCATCAAGTCTCCTTTTCAATTATGTGGATGTAACGAGATAGTGACTGCAAATTCATGAATGAATAAAAGAATGGATGTTACTTTCTGAAACAAATGGAACTGGGCTACTCTTTGTCACAAGATGGCGGCTTGGGGTCAGGTGACCACCCCCTACTTTCTGCAAGGACATGAAACTACCACAGGTTGGAATTGATTTCCTCCTACAATCAGGACATTAGTCACATAAATATGGCAAATATATGAAAAATATAATATGGGCTCTCCTGTTGACAGATGTTTGGAAGCCAGAAACTTAACGGTTGCCAGGAGAAACGACTATGAATTAATCACAGAGACTCCCTACCTCCAACAGATTCTGTGAATCCTAAGAAAATCATAGAGTCATAAAGCCCAGAAACAGACCCTTTAGTCCAACTCGTCCGTGCCAACCAAGTTTCCCAAGCAACATGGTGGCACAGTGGTTAGCACTGCTGCCTCACAGCGCCAGAGACCTGGGTTCATTTCCAGCCTCAGGCGACTGACTGTGTGGAGTTTGCACATTCTTCCTGTGTCTGCGTGGGTTTCCTCCGGGCGCTCTGGTTTCCTCCCACAGTCCAAAGATGTGCGGGTCAGGTGAATTGGCCATGCTAAATTGCCCATAATGTTAGGTGAAGGGGTAAGTGTAGGGGTATGGGTGGGTTGTGCTTCAGCGGGTCGGTGTGGACTTGTTGGGCCGAAGGGCCTGTTTCCACACTGTAAGTAATCTAATCTAACCTAAACTAGCCCCATTAACCTGTGTTTGGCCCCTGTCCCTCCAAAGCTGTTCATGAAAGCATCCAAATGTCTTTGAAAAGTTGTAACTGTATCTGAATCGGCCACTTTCTTTGGTAGTGACGCACCATCCTCTGTGTGAAAAAGTTGCCCCTCGCGTCCCTTTTAAATCTTTCTCCTCTCACATTAAAAGTATGCCCCCTAGTTTTGAAACCCCCGCCCTAGGGAAAAGGCACCTTATCCATGCCCCTGAGGATTTTATAAACCTCAGTAAGGTCACTCCTCGATCTCCTACGCTATCGTGGGAAAAGTCCCAGCCTATCCAGCCTCTCCCTATAACTCAAACCTTCCAATTAAGCTGCAGCTTTTCCATTTACCATCCTGAAAACCGAAGGATAAACTGACTTCTGGCACTTTTTGAAAATCTTAGTGCATCTTTTATAATCACCTTTGCCTGCAAATGTGCACGTGTGTGTGTGCCATGTGTGTGTTTGCGTGTGCGCATGTTCATGTGTGTGTGCATGAGTGTGAGTGTGCATATGTGCATGTGGGTATGCATGTGTATGTGTGGCTGGCTGAGTGTGCGTGTGTATGCATCTGTCCGTGTGTTGCACACGTGTGTTCACAAGTGTGCATGCATATGTGCATGTGTATGTGCATGAGTGTACATATGTGTGTGCATGTGTGTGTGTGCACCAGCGTGCGTGTGTGTGCATGCATGTGTGTAGTTATGTGTGCATGCTTGCACATGTGTCTGCATGTATGTGCGTGTGTGTGAATGGGTGTGTGCACCAGTGTGTGTATGAGTGTACATATGTGGGTGCATGTGTACACATGTGTGCACACCCGTGTCCTCCTGTGAACGAGTGAGTGGTCCCTGTTGTGATTACATTCTGGGTGTTGAGAAATAAATGTTTATCTTTTCCTTTAATTTGAAACTTAAAACTTGTGTTCAGTCTTGAGACTCAAGGGTGTGGTTTTGGAAAATCCCAGCACCACTTCTCCAAAGATACATCCTACAGTAGCCAGTCAGAAACTGGGAGAAAAAGGGGAACCATCTGCTTGAACAGTTCCGAGAGTAGGTCATTGACCTGAAATGTTAACCCTGCTGCTCCCTCTCTCCCCCAATGTCTCTCAAAGGAACTAGCAGCTCTCAACAAACAGAAGATGAACTTCCAATGGAGCAAGCAGATTATTTTGGTTCTGTTTTTGCATTTTGATCAGATTGCAATCAGGACTTTCCTGTACTGTTCCTATGTGCTTACAATATCCTGGCTTCTTGTGACCCCAAGTACGAATCTCAGCCAAGAAAAGACAGAAAGGGAGGAATGATTGGATGCTTGGAAGAACTGACTAAAGTAATTGGCAGGGCTTGTGTACAATCTCACTGTTTGCCGACTTCCAGATGAAGTTCCTCACGTTTGTTAAAACTGAAGCTAATGAAATTGGAAGAAGGTTATTGACATGGTTGAGAATTTAACTGAACGGGATAATGGGCGGATACTTTAATTGGCAGCACATCAGGATTTGGGTTCTCTCAGTCTCTCCATTCGCTGTGAGATGTGGGTGTCACTGGCTGGGCATTTATTACCCAGAGGGGAGTCAAGAATCAACCACATTGGCTGTGGGTCTGGAGTCACGTGGAGGCCCAGACCAAGTAAGGATGGCAGTCTCCTTCCCTGAAGGACATTAGTGAACCAGATGGGTTTAAAACAAGTTTTATTATGCTATTGTTGAAGAACTGTTGTCCTGAATATTTGATCTCTTTATTTTTCTATTTTATTACTTTGATTTTGTGCTTTTTTTGAAATTACTGGACATTTTAGATCTTTATTTTTCCGTTTTTCTTCCCCTGGGTATTGATACTCAGGAATCCATACCTGGGTACATTTGTACTTGAGATAGCACCCTAAGTGGCGACTTGTCAACCTTCCTGATGTGACAATAAAGCTAATTCTGATTCAAATGACAGCTTTCACAACATCGGGTCCCTACAGTGTGGAGGGGGTCATGAGGGCCAATTAACTGCCCCTGTTCCACGGTTAGGTTCGAGCCCGGATGTCCCTGCAGATGGAGCACACGGCGCCCACCAACAGGAAGAGGTGGGCACCACAGGGGGCCCCTCCAACTTTATTTTGATTTAGCCTCAACCCCCCACCCCCTTCCTCACTTGTTTTCCCACATAACCATTACCCAATTGGGTTCTGGTTCTTTGGTCACATGGGTGTTTTTTTTCCCCTGGTAGTAGAGTATTAATAAACTTATTTATATCTGGCATTTTCATAGTGTCTTGCACCTACTCTCAAAAGGTTAAGTTGTCAGAGTTCATGGTGTTGGAGGTGGTATATTTCCATGGCCAGAGAACTGGCTAATGAGCAGAAAACAGCCAGGGGGTTAAAGGTTGAAAACCTGTAATCAGTGGGGAACCACATGGACCAGTGCTGGGACTGTAACTGTTCACTGTATATTAATGACTTTGGAGGAAGCAAGTAAACGTATTGTTTCCAAAATCACAGACAATCCAAAATTAGGTGGAAGGGCAGATTGCGAGAGTGATGCAGATAGTTCACAAAAAAGGTGTTGGTAGGTTTGAGTAAGTTAGAGCATCATGTTGGAAAATATGAAGTGATTAATTTTTGAAGGGAACAAAGCAAGATTATTTAAATGGAAGAAAACAACAAAGCTGCAACACAAAGGGAGTTGGGAGAGTACTTGAAACTCAAAGCTAACACGGGCAGTAGGTGAACAAAAAGGCTAATGGAATGTTGGTGATTTTATTTCAAGGGGTTTGGAGGATAAGAGTCGGGAAGTTTTGATATGATTGAAAAAAGTGCTGGTGAGGCTACATCTGGAGTACTGTAGGCAGTTTTGCTCCCCTTATTTAAGTAAAGATATAGGTTTATTGGCGACCATTCGGGGGAGATTCACTAGGATGGTCCCTGCTATGGATGGATTGTTTTAAGAGCAAAGCTTAAACAGGTTGGAACTCTATTGACTGGAGTCTGGAAGATTGAGAGGTGATCTCAGTGAAACATATGGGGTTCTTAATTAGCTTGATGGGCTAAATGCTGAAAGGATTTTTCCCCTCATAGGAGAATCTAGAACCTGAGGACATACCCTCAGAGTAATCAGGTGCCAAGTTAAGACTGAGATCAGGAGATTCTTGAGATTTGGAACTTTTTTGTTGCCACAGAGTTGTTGGGCCAGAGTCATATGTAAATTTGAGGCTGAGATTCTTGGTCATGAGGGGAATCAAGGGTTATGAAGGAAAATGCAGGAAAGTGAATATGAAAAATACCAGATCAGCCATGAACCTACTGAATGGCAGAGCAAGCTCAAGGGCCCACATTGCCTCCTCTTCCTATTTCCTTTGGTTAAAGAGTAAGGAAGGCTTACTGAAATGATGTGGGGTTCTGGTGAATAAATCCACGTAGGACTGCCTACAGTTTTCGTCATCTTATTTCAGGCTGTACAGACTTGTCTTCAATGGTTTGCAGTGAAAGTTCACGACATTAATTACAAAGATGGGAGGGTTGCCTGAAGAGAAGAGATTGAGCGAGTGGGTAAAATGGGCCTGTCCATCTGGGGGTTGGAGGAAAGAAAGGTGATCTCATTGAAATTTATACTATTCAAGATCAGCTGGATGCCTTTTCCTGATTGCAAATTCGAGAACTTGAGGGGGTCATAGTTTCAGAATTAGGTATTGGCCGTTTGGGACTAAAAGGAGACATTCCTTTTACTTGAGGTTGTTAATTTTTGGTTTCTTTACCCGACAGGGCTACGAAAGCTGCATCGATGAGTTTGTTCAAGTTTGATTTCTTTTGAACTCTTTCAGGGAACGAACAGACGTGTGGATCTGGCAGGAAAATGAAGGTCAATGTGAACAGTGGAATGGGCTCAAGGAGGTTATGAGCATCGTTTTATTTCTTCCTGGTAGTGCAAGGCATCTTCTAATGTTACTATGCCATGTTCCTGGATAGGTGCACTTCACGTAAGATGTAGTTGCATATCTAGTTAAAGGTAAAAACACTTACAAATTTCCAAAATTGTAGTAGGATTATTGGAGGGAAAAAAAATCAATTCCATAAAAATGTAACCAGAGTTGAAAGTGCAATTTAACTGAACATGGTCAATACACTAACATGATTACTCCCTGGGTGTAGTTACCAATGAATATATTAGCAACATGCTAATTTGTCATGGCAGGCACTGCAAGTATATTTAATGATTTTTAATGTCTTTGATTGAGATCCAAGACAAAATTCCTCAGGTACATATGAAATTTATGTAGAACTGATGAAAACACTGGACTTGAAGTGAGTCAACATGTTTATTTTCTCAAATCAAAAATCACGAGATGAGCTTGGACAGGCCCGTTAATCTTCGCCAAGTCATTGACAAGTCTCACCTACGTATGTATGTGTATGTTGGAGAGGCTGAACAGGCCGGAGCTGTTTTCTCTGGAGCGTCGGAGGCCGAGGGGTGACCTTATCGAGGTTTATAAAATTATGAGGGGCCTGGATAGGATAAATAGACAAAGTGTTTTCCCTGGGGTGGGGGAATCCAGAACTAGAGGGCATAGGTTAAGGGTGAGAGGGGGAAGATATAAAAGAGACCTAAGGGGCAACTTTTTCACACAGAGGGTGGTACGTGTATAGAATGAGCTGCCAGAGGAAGTGGTGGAGGCTGGTACAATTGCAACATTTAAGAGGCATCTGGAGGGGTGTATGAATAAGAAGGGTTTGGAGGGATATGGGCCGGGTGCTGGCAGATGGGACTAGATTGGGTTAGGATATGTGGTCGGCATGGACGGGTCGGACTGAATGGTCTGTTTCCATGCTGTACATCTCTATGACTCTGACTCTACGCACACACACAGGCGCTGGGGAGAATTTTTTTAAAAATATGAGAAAGAAAAAAGAAATCCCTATAGTGTGGGAGCAGGCCATTCAGCCCATCAAGTCTGCACCAACTTACAAACAGCGTCCCATCCTGTCCCTGTATTTCCCATGGCTCACCCGTGGCTCTGCACATCCCTGGAGATTATGGGCAATTTCCCATAGCCAACCCTCACAACTTACAAAGAGCATCCTACCCAGATCCAATCCTATTCCCATATTTCCCATGGCTAACCCACCCAGCCTGCACCATATAGGGCAATTTAGCACAGCCAATCCAGCTTGCCTGCACATCTTTGGACTGTGGGAGGAAACCAGAGAAAACCCACGCAGACACAGGGAGAATGTGCAAACTCCACACAGGCAGTTGCCTGAGGCTGGAATCAAACCTGGAACCCTGGTGCTGTGAGGCAGCAGTGCTAACCACTGAGCCACCATACCACCCTAACATGGCTGTCATTAACATAGAACATAGAAAAGTACAACACAGAACAGGCCCTTTGGCCCACGGTGTTGTGCAGAGAATTAATCCTAATGAAAAATAAAATTACTTAACCTACGCACCCCTCAACTCACTGCTATCCATGTGCATGTCCAGCAGTCGCTTAAATGTCCCTAATGACTCTGCTTCCACCACCACAGCTGGCAACGCATTCCATGCATTCACAACTCTCTGCGTAAAGAACCTACCTCTGATGTCCCCTCTATACCTTTCCCCTAATATTTTAAAACTATGACCCCTCGCACCGTCAATCCTGCCCTGGGGAAAAGTCTCTGGCTATTGACTCTATCCATTTCTCTCATTACCATGTATAGCTCAATCAGGTCACCTCTCTTCCTCCTCCTCTCCAGAGAGAAAAGTCCAAGATTAGTCAACTTCTCTTCATAAGGCAAGCCATCTAGTCCAGGCAGTATCTTGATAAACCTTCTTTGCACCCTCTCCAAAGCCTCTGTATCTTTCCTATAGTAGGGTGACCAGAACTGGACACAATATTCCAAGTGTGGTCTCACCAGGGGCTTCCGCACTCCCTCCAACTGTCCACTCACTCTCTTGCATAGAAACTTTCAAAGAGGGAAGGGATTTTTCAGGAGATAGGGTTCTGGAATATGTTCTGGAATACAGCGCTTTGAGGGGAATTGAGGCAGGAAACATGAAACCTTTAAAACGAGCAATCGACGTGCCAGAACATTCCAGGCTATGAGCAGGAATGTGGGACAGGTGTAGGTGGTCGTGCATGGTTGGCAGTACAGCCACAATGGGCCGAAGAGCCTCCTCTGTACTGTACGATTCTGTGATTCATGACCCTTTCAGTGAAAAAAATTTGCCTCAGCTCTGAAACAGTGTCCCTTTGCTCTGAACTCCCCAGACATGGGAACTGTTTCCTCAGCGTTCACCCTGTCAAGCTGTGAAGAGGTTGACTGATTCCAATCAATTCATCCTTCATTTTTCTACACTCCAGGCTGGGCCTCTTAATCTCCCCTTACCTCTCCTTAACCCTCATGGGGTTAGGGTAAAGGTAAGTGATAGGGATAGGGTTTAGGTTAGGAATAGAGATAGGGTTGAGATCAGGGTTCGAGTTGGGATTAGGGTTAGGGATAGGAATAGGGATAAGGATAGGGTTAGAGTTAGGGTTAGGAATAGAAAAAGAGATGGGGATAGGGAGAGGTTTAAGGTTAGGGTTAGGCATAGGTTTATGGTATGGTCAGGGATAGGTTGAGGCATAGAGATATGGATAGGGTACGGGTGAGGGTAAGGGATAGGTTTAGGATTAAGAGTAGGGTTAGGGTTAGTGTTAGGGTTTGGGTTAGGGATAAGGTTAGCATTAGGATTAGGGTTAGTGTTACAGTTAGGGATAGGGTTAGGGATAGAGTTAGGGTTAGGGATAGGGTTAGGGTTAAGGTTAGGGTTAGGATTAGGGATAGGGTTAGAGTTAAGATTAGCTGAATGAAACTTTTTTGTGTTCCTGTCCAAGGCAAATTTGCCCTTTGTTCAGTCAGATGAGCAAATCTCCAGGTGTGGTCTCTCCCCTGTCCCAATGTATCAACAGTAAGATTGATTCGCTCCTTTCCTCCAAACCAGGAGATCTCCTGTTACAGTGGTTAATGTCCGTCACCCTGGTGTAGAAGCTCTGGGTTTGAATGCCACTCCAGGTCTTGATAGCCAAGAATGGACAAAGATTACAGAGAGCAGGCAGTCTAGTTAGGCCTAGAGGGTCACATTGATCAGCACAGCAGGCTGGAGTGGCCTATCCTGCTCTGTGAGATCAGGACATACACTCTGAGCACTGGGTTTAAATCCCACACTGACTGACACAGTAGAGAGCGGATTTTAAATTAAATTTAAAATATCTGGAATATAACCAGCTTTTTTCAGGAACTGTGACCAAAAATTATTGTTTCACAATTGTCCTTTTAGGAGGGAAATCTGACATCTTTACATGGTCCGGCCTACATGTGACTCCACACCCGTGAAATGGCGTTGACTTCTAACTGGCCTCTGAAATGGCCAAGCCACTTCCCCAATGGGCAACTAGGGACGGGCAACACATGCTGGCCTGGGTGGGGTCCACGGTGGAAAGTGGAGAATGAGGCCACTGTTGGAATATTGTGTGCAATTCTGGTCTGCCTCCTATGGGGAAGGATGTTGTGAAACTTGAAAGTTCAGAAAAGATTTACAAGGATGTTGCCAGGCTTGGAGGGTTTGAGCTGTAGGGAGAGGCTGAACAGGCTGGGGCTGTTTTCCCTGGTGCGTTGGAGGCTGAGGGGTAACCTTATAGAGGTTTATAAAATCATGAGGGGCATGGATAGGGTGAATAGCCCCCATGGTCTTTTCCCTGGAGTAGGGGAGTCCAAAACAAGTTGGCATAGAGTTAGGGTAAGAGGGGAAAGTTTCAAAAGGGACCTAAATGACAAATTTTTCATGTGGTGCGTGTATGGAATGAGCTGCCAAAGAAAGTGGTGGAGGCTGGTACAATTGCAACATTTAAAAGGCATTTGGATGGGTATATGAATAGGAAGGGTTTAGAGGGACATGGGCCAAGTGGTTTAATTATGATGTGTGGATAGAAAGGACCTGTTGGCATTAGATTAATAACAAGTGGTTACAGATTTGAAGGACATTCAGTAAAAGTATTAAAAGGCATAGTCCCAGAGGACCATAGGACTACCCTCACTACAGAGAGACAATGGGTGAAGCTCTAACCTGAGTGGTGTGCCACAAGGATCTGTTTTGGGACCACTGTTGCTTGTCATTTTTATAAATGACTTAGACACAGGCATGGGTGGATGGGTTAGTAAGTTTGCAGACGACACTAAAGTCGGTGGAGTAGTGGACAGTGTGGAAGAATGTTACGGGTTGCAGGGGGGACTTGGATAAACTGCAGAATTGGGCTGAGAGGTGGCAAATGGAGTTCAATGCAGCTAAATGTGAGGTGGTGCACTTTGGGAAGAATAACAGGAAGGCAGAGTACTGGGTCAATGGAAAGATTATTGGTAGTGTGGATGTGCAGAGTGATCTGGGAGTCCATGCACATAGATCCCTGAAAGTTGCCACCCAGGTTGATAATGCTGTTAAGAAGGCATACGACGTGTTAGGTTTTATTGGCAGAGGGATTGAGTTCTGGAGCCATAACGTCATGCTGTAACTATACAAAATGCTAACGCGGCCGCACTTGGAATATTGTATACAGTTCTGGTCACCACATACTGTCGGGAATCTAATTACAGGAAGGATGTGGAAGCATTGGAAAAGGTACAGAGGAGATTTACCAGGATGTTGCCTGGTCTGGTGGGAAGCTCTTATGAGGAAAGGCTGAGAGACTTGGGTCTGTTCTCATTGGAAAGAAGAAGGCTAAGGGGGGATTTGAGAGACATACAAGATGATCAGACGATTACTTAGGGTAGAGAGTGAAAGTCTTTTTTCTAGGATGATGATGTCAGCTTGTATGAGGGGGCATTACTACAAATCGAGGGGTGATAGATTTAAGACAGCTGTCATAGCAGGTTCTTTACACAGAGAGTGGTAAGGGCGTGGAATGCCCTGCCTGCCAATATAGTTAACTCTGCCACATTAGGGGGATTTAAACAGTCCTTGGGTAAACACATGGATGATTAGATTAGATTAGATTCTCTACAGTGTAGAAACAGGCCTTTCGGTCCAACAAGTCCACATGGCCACCCATTCCCCTACCCTATATTTACTCACCTAACACTATGAGCAATTTACCATGGCCAATTCACCTAACCTGCACATCTTTGGACTGTGGGAGGAAACCGGAGAACCCGGAGGAAACCCACACAGACACGGGGAGAATGTGCAAACTCCACACAGACAGGTGGGAATTGAACCCAGGTCCCTGGTGCTGTGAGGCAGCAGTGCTAACCTGATGGGATAGTGTAGGGGTATGGGCTTAGATTAGTTCACAAATTGGTGAAACATCGAGGGTCAAAGGGCCTGTTCTGCACTGTATTGTTCTATGCCACCACGCCTCAGGTGAAGGGAGAAGTTGAGAAGGAGAGCCCTTCATTAAAACCTCAAACAGTGTGGAAACAGGTCTTATCAAACTTTCCTGTGACACGGGACTCTGCACTCGATGGTCTGCTCCCCGAGATAAACATTTGTCTGCACCTGGAAGACCATCAGCTCGGGGGAAAAATGCTCTTTGGTCTGCCCGAAACGTGTTGGTCTTCCAGAGCAAGGAGTTGACCCCAACCAAGCGTTCCAGACTGGCACATTCCAAGATCCAGGACTATGTGCTGAGGGACGCACTGAGGCTTGGGGCAGCCGCCAGGGGACAGAGGGGAAAGACCACTGTCTGAGGTCTTCCTGACGAAGGGAAATGGGGGTCCGTTCAGCTATCGGACCCTCCCAGTGCCTCAAGTCTATGTAACTATAATCTTGTCCAAGTAAGAGATGCCTTTGTTTTTTTTTGTTGGATAGATTTAAACTCCAATATTTGTTTGTTTCTCCATTCGCTACTGTACAGAACTGAATTGCTATACTGACAACGTAGATATTTTATGAATAAAGTATATTTTTGATGTGAACAAAAACTCTGCATTGCTAACCAGTTCCAGTATGACCCAGTACATTCACGTCTTGGTAAGACCTTTTTTTCCTGGGATGTACCTCTCTTGGGATATGGAACTCTCTGCTGAAAGGATGATAAACGCAGATACTTGCACTACAGTTAACAACTGGACCTGGTTAGATGTGTCATAGGATCACAGTAACTTGCAGGACTGGACAATAGATTAGGTCGGACAGGTCACTTTGTGACTGATACAGGCTTGAAGTGAGGGGGAAGTATATATTGTGGCAACGTTTTTGAGCTGTAAGTTTAAGGAGGAGGTGGATTTTTAATTCGTAACAGGTTAAAGGGTTATAGAAAGTGGAGTTGAGTCCGAGATGAGAACAACCACGATTGTATTAAATGGCAGAGCCGGCTCGAGGGGCCGAATGGCCTACTCCTGCTTCTTGTTCTAATGTGGCCCACAAATCGAGACTAATACCATGGGGCTGAATGGCCTCATTCCGTGATGCACATTTTTTTTCCCAGGGTTTGGATTTTACAAGAGACCTCTGTGCCCCAGCCCAGACAGAAAAATCAAGAGGTCAGTCAGGAGCATGCCCAGGAAAGAGATTGCAGTCAGCAGAGTGTCAATGAGGATAGAACGCTGAGCCCCCAGTCCGAATCATCGCAGCTCTGTGACACCTGCCAGCACCAGGTCTAAGCTGTGTCTCTCACTGACAACACAGGAAGCACCCACAAAGCAAGAGGTGGGTTATCGAGGATGGGTGAAGGCAAGTCTGGAATGTGGACCAAGCCTTACTGACAAGCTGCAGCAAGTGGGGGGGGGGGGGGGGGGAGTGGGGAGTTGGGTTTCAGAGGTGAGGTGTGTAGAATAAATGAGTGAGGATTAATATAGAGACTAGTGGGCAGACAGAGTATAGCCGTGGTACCAACAGTAATAGTATAGCCCTCTCCAAAAGGGGTTCCTCCCTCACTTTGCCAATGCCAGCTCACCCATTATAGCTGTTGGGTCATCTGTTTGGAGTGACCCTCCCTTTGTCTTCACTGGGATGGGATGGAGCATATCACTAGCCATTAACTGATCACCTCAGGGCCCCCACTGATTTAACCTTGTGCTGTCCATGTCCTGAAGATGTTTGATGGAGACAGTGTAGAGTGAACTTTACTCTGTATCTAACCACGTGCTATCCCTGTCCTGGGAGTGTTTGATGGGGGACAGTGTAGAGGGAGCTTTACTCTGTATCTAACCCCATGCTGTCCCTGTCCTGGGAGTGTTTGATGGGGGGACAGTGTAGAGGGAGCTTTACTCTGTATCTAACTCCATGCTGTCCCTGTCCTGGGAGTGTTTGCTGGGGGAATAGTGTAGAGGGAGCTTTACTCTGTATCTAACTCTGTGCTGTCCCTGTCCTGGGTATGTTTGATTGGGGGACAGTGTAGAGGGAGGTTTACTCAGTATCTAATCCCATGCTGTCCCTGTCCTGGGAGTGTTTGATGGGGGGACAATGTAGAGGAAGCTTTACTCTGTATCTAACTCTGTGCTGTCCCTGTCCTGGAGTGTTTGATTGGGACAATGTAGAGGATGCTTTACTTTCCACTTACTGTTACATTAGAAGTGTATAGCCTGTGCTCAAGTCAGACTTGAGCTAGGAACCTTGCTTGGCTGCATCTCTTCCTCCAGTAGCAACCCGTCATTGTCTCCTTTAAAAAAAAAGGTTTGGGAGGTGTCTCAGGTTTTCGGTGATGATTCGAGCTAGCACTGACAAGTAGGCCTCACATTCACCATTGACGAAAAGGGCAACTCAGGTTATAGAATCCCTACAGTGTGGAAACAGGCCTTTTGGCCCATCGATTCCACACCGACCTTCCGGAGAGCATCCAACCCAGACCTAGCCGCCAACCCTACATTTCCCATAATTAGTCCACCTAGCCTGCAATCCCTGGACAATACTGACAATTTGCAGGTTAAGGCCAATCCATCTTAACCTGCATATCTTTGGAGAGTGGGAGGAAACCAGAACAAATCCACGCAGTCACGGGAAGAATGTGCAAACTCCACACAGAGTTAATATCAGGAAGGGAGATAGTGAGAGGTGTTAGACCGTCTGATTATTCCCAAGACTGTTGACAGAAGCTCTACTATTTCAATCCAAAAGTAAAACTCTCTTGATTCTTGAAATGGAAATAAAGCTCTCTCTAGTCTTTCAAACTGAACCTAAAGCTTATTCTACGCTGTCCCCCATCAAACACTCCCAGGATAGGGAGAGCATGGGGTTAGAGACAGAGTAAAAATCCCTCAACACTGTCCCCACCAAATACTCTCAAGGCAGGGACAACACGGGGTTAGATACAGACTAAAGCTCCCTCCGCACTGTCAACACTGTCCCCATCAAATACTCTCAAGGCAGGGACAACACAGGGTAGATCCAGAGTAAAGCTCTCTCTGCACTGTCGCCCAAGGGTAGTATCGAACCCGAGTCCCTGGCACTGTGAGCCATTGTGCCACCCCGACAAAGGGTCATCTCGTTCTCAACTCAGATAATTTTATTCCTAACAACCAATGAGTTCAGAGATTTATTTTTTTAAGCACTTGATGATTTATATACTGCGTGTTGCTCCCTAGAGATAGGGATTCATGCTGGGAGACTGACCCACACTGCTCAGACTCATGTTACATATATGACCAATAGATTTCCTGTGCACCATTACCTCCATTCCCAAGCGTTACTATTCCATTTACCACTTCTTCTTTCCCCTCTTGGATTCTCCAAGCCAATCAGGTAGGGAAAATCCGAGGGACACAAAGCAGCCTACTTGATTGGCCCCAAGTGCACAAACATCCACTCCCTCCACCACCGACACTCAGTTACAGCAGTGTGCACCATCTACAAGATGCAATGCAGGGGGTTCCCAGACAGCACCTTGGAAACCCACAATCACTACCAAATCAACAGACAAGGGGAGCAGATGCACCACTGCCTGCAATTTCCCCTTCAAACTTCTCACCATCTGAAATAAAGCACCTTTTCTTCACTGTCGCTGGGTCAAATACCTATAATTCCTTCCCTAAGGGCATTGTGGGTCAACACTCAGCAGGTGGACTGCAGTGGTTCAAGAAGGCAGCTCACCCCCACCTTCTCAAGGGGCAACTAGGGACGGACATTAAATGTTGGGCCCAGCCACACATCCCAAAAATGGATAATAATAAAAGATGGAGGGGAAGCATTGTTTTATGTTGCAACCACCTCCCGTGAAATTGGTAGGATTAGATTGATCCATGTCAATGTGTTGTGAAAGTCGGGCCTGTTTAAATTGCTGTGGATGATGGGCATGTTGCTTTTTAGGGGAACTATTCGAGCAAGCCATCTATCAGAGTTTCCAGTTTGCAGTCTGTCTGCTAACCAACTGATTACAAGGAGTTTGTGGCCTCCTCTTCCAGTCACATGACCCGTCTTTCCCGAAATAGATTCTGCACCATTCCCCGCAGGATTGCGAGATGACGGCAGCTTTTTAAGATCTGGGAGGTTTGAGTTTTTGGAGGCTGCTCTCTTTTTTATCAAAACGGAAGCAGGTTCATTGGCTTCTCTACTTTCTCTGATCTCCTCTCCTTCCGCTCTCAGCCCTGCAGCTTCACTTGGCTCCAGTCCTCACCCATGCGCTCCCTCAGCGAGCGATGGCCTAGTGGTATTATCGCATGGCTATTAATCCAGAGACTCAGCTAATGTCCTGGGGACCCATATTCGAATCCCAGCATGGAAGATGGTGGAATTTGAATTTAATGTTAAGTGCCTGCAAGCGAACATGAAGCCCATGGTCAATGGTTGGATAAACCCACCTGGTTGACGATTGTTCTCCAGAGAAAGAAATCTGCCATCCACACCTGGTCTGGCCTACATGTAACTCCAGACCCACAGCAATGTGGTTGATTATCAGCTGCCCTTTGAAATGTCCCAGCAAGCCACTCACTTGCATCACTGCAAAGTCTCAATCAAGAAATGAAACTGGACAGATCATCTGGCATCGACCTAGATACCAGAAAAGACAATAGCAGAGACAGCCCGGTCGACCCTGCAAAGTCTTCCTCACTAACATCAGGGGGCCCGAGCCAAAGTTGGGAGAGCTGTCTCACAGAGTAGTCAATGAACAGCCTGACACAGTCACACTGACGGAATCATATCTCTCAGGCAATGTCCCAGACACCACCATCACAATGGCTACAAGAGAGGATCAGAGCTTAACAATCCTGCAGCGAGTAGCACACCTCCTGGTTCCCTGAAGCCTTCCATCATCTACAAGGCACAGGTCAGGAGTGTGATGGAATACACCCCACTTGCCTGGATGGGTGCAACTCCAACAATACTCAAGAAGCTCAACACCATCCAGGACAAAGCAGCCCGCTTGATAGGCACCCCATACACTCCCTCCACCATCGCTGCTCAGTAGCAGCAGTTTATATCATCTAGAAGATCCTTCGAGTACACCTTCAAACCCACAACCAATAGACAATAGGTGCAGGAGGAGGCCATTCAGCCCTTCGAGCCTGCTCCGCCATTCAATATGATCATGGCTGATCATTCCTAATTAGTATCCTCTTCCTGCCTTATCTCCATAACCCTTGCTTCCACTATCTTTGAGAGCTCTATCCAACTCTTTCTTAAATGAATCCAGAGACTGGGCCTCCACTGCCCTCTGGGGCAGAGCACTTCCATCGAGAAGGACAAGGGCAGCAAATGCATGGGAAAACCGCCATCTGCAAGTTCCCCTCCACTCCACTCAGTATCGAGACTTGGAAATACATCGCCGTTCCTTCAGTGTCACTGGGTCAAAATCCTGGAATTTCCTCCCTAAGGGCATTATGGGTCAACCCTCAGCAAGTGGACTGCAGCAGTTCAAGAAGGCAGCTGAACACCACCTTGTCAAAGGGCAACTAGGGACGGGCAAGAAATGCTGATTCAGCCAGTGACGCCCATGTTCCACAAGTGAATACAAACACCAAAGGTATGGACTAAGTGACTGGAGTCAAATAGTGTCAGGTGTTCCCTGAACACCTCCCACTGCAGCCTGCTCCAACCCACACCCAACCTTGCTACAGCAGAACATTGAAAAGATATAGAACATAGAACATAGAAAAATACAGCGCAGTACAGGCCCTTCGGCCCTCGATATTGCGCCGATCCAAGCCCACCTAACCCACACTAGCCCACTATCCTCCATGTGCCTATCAAATGCCCGTTTAAATGCCCATAAAGAGGAAGAGTCCACCACTGCTACTGGCAGGGCATTCCATGAACTCATGACTCGCTGAGTAAAGAATCTACCCCTAACGTCTGTCCTATACCTACCACCCCTTAATTTAAAGCTATGCCCCCTCGTAATATCTGACTCCATACATGGAAAAAGGTTCTCATGGTCAACTCTATCTAAACCCCTAATCATCTTGTACACCTCTATCAAGTCACCCCTAAACCTTCTTTTCTCCAATGAAAACAGCCCCATGTGCCTCAGCCTTTCCTCATACGATCTTCCTATCATACCAGGCAACATCCTGGTAAACCTCCTCTGCACCCGTTGCAGTGCCCTCACATCCTTCCTATATATTTTGACTTTAACTTGAATGGCACATTCACTAGAGTTTAGAAGAATGAGGGAGAATCTATTTAAATATACACTATTTTTACAACAGCTAACCAATAGCATCCATACAATCCCTGACAATTATCAGAAAAATCCACCTAATTTACTCATGCTCTTTAGGGAAGGAAATCTGCCTTCCTCAACCAGTATGGCCTATACGTGACTCCAGACCTACAGCATTTATGGGAGTAGACTCTAAACAGGGGACTGGGGACGGGCACTAAATGCTGGCCTAGCCAATGATGCCCAGATCCTATGAACGCATCAAAGAAAAAGATTGAACAGGGCTAGATGGATTTATTTCAGGGAAGATGATTTTCTTGGTTGTGGAGTCTAGAGTCAGAGGTCACGGTCTCAGGATACAAAGTGGGCCACATTTTCACACAACGAACCTGTGGAATTTCCAGGATTTTGACCCAGCGACAGAGTTACAGTCCAAAGTCAGGATAATGTATAGCTTGGAAATTGCAGGTGGGGGTTTTCCCGCATTGTCTATTGCCCTTGTCCTTCGAGATGGTAGAGGTTTGGAGAGAGCCCTCAAGGCCGACTAGGTGAACTGTTGCACAGAACCTTGTCGATAGTAAACCCTGCTTTCTTTTCTGTGGTGTGGCAAATGGATAACCCTTTAAACAGACCTCCTCTTGGAGATGAGGCCATTGATGAAGCAGATGGGAATGGCTGGGCCTATGATCCTACCTTGAGGAACTCGTGCAGCAGAATCATGGGTAACCGCTCTTGAACAGCTACAATAATTTTGCTTTGTATTAGCTTTGGACATGTCCACTTGGTCTCACTTCCCTGAGGTGTCTCTTTACAAGAGTCCTATTGAGGATTATGATTTCATTTTCAGTTCTCTGTTGTGATTAGATTAGATTACTTACAGTGTGGAAATAGGCCCTTCGGTCCGACAAGTCCACACCGACCCACAACCCACCCAGACCCGTTCCCCTTACCTAACACTATGGGCAATTTAGCATGGCCAATTCACCTAACCTGCACATCTTTGGACTGTGGGAGGAAACCGGAGCACCCGGAGGAAACCCACGCAGACACAGGGAGAACGTGCAAACTCCATACAGTCAGTCGCCTGAGGCAGGAATTGAACCCAGGTCTCTGGCACTGTGAGGCATCAGTGCTAACCACTGTGCCACATTCCGCCCACAGTTGTAACCTCTTACAGGATGTCATTCAAGCGAGAATACAATTCATACATCTCTCGAGGCAGACATAGTTAGTAAACTCAATCCTGTGATGATGCTGTGTATTTTGTCCTGCTTTCTTTTAAGAGAGAGATGCCAAGCTGTGGTAATGAAACTTCATTTTCTTTTTAAAGTTGGAACAATAGAAGCAGTCTGGCTGGGCGTAGCCAGCTCTCGAAGAACCAGAATTTCACATTTTTAGTTTTTTTTAGCTTCGAGCAGTTGCTAATGTAAACTTGAAGAACTGGAAGTTATTTCTCCCTTTCTTGATCACAGTCAACAGCTCTTCCTGGGCTGCTAGGCTGCACGTGAGACAAAGTCTGTCTTCCTGAATTTGCCTTTTTTGCCAAGGAGTGTGTTTATGGGATGTTGTTATATTGGAACAGTTAATTAGTAACAGGTACTGTATCTATTATTCTGTTAATAGAGTTGTTATTCTAAATTCCTCCTTCTTTTGTTTTATTTTAACTACAGTGTTTAAATAAATTGTATTTTGTTTAATATTGAGTGGTTTGATCAGTCACATCACATCTGGAACACAACATTTCCCATTGACCTTCAAAACAAGAAAGAGTTAGAGTCTAGGCTACCTTCTTAAAATATTTTAAGGGGTCTGGTCTGGTCTATAACAATAACAGTATCACTGTTCATTAGAAAAGTTCTGAGTTTACCAATGGCTTGGCCACTGACCTTTCACCTTCAAGGGGCACAGACAGGATCAGATCCCACTGAAAGTGACCAATGAAAATTTCTTGGCTTGTAAATTGGAGACGGATATAAAACACATGCTTACAAAGTCCAAAGGCTGTGCACTCAGCCTGATTTGCAAATCCTTCGCCTGCCATTTGGGGTCAGGTTGCCCCCTGGGAATTCTCTTCAAGTGCTTACAACTGGAGTTACCTCCTTGGTATGAGTAAGTTACAAGGACAGATTACACAAATTAGGCCTGTTTAGTCCGTAACTTAGAAGGTCAGGGGGTGATCTGATCAAAGCCTTCAAGACAGGGAAGATAAACAAAATCTGTTTCCACTGACTGGGGATTCTAGAACAATGAGGCATAGTCTGAGAATTAGGGCCAGACTGTTCAGGGAGTGATGCTGGGCAGCACTTCTGCACAGAAAGGGTGGGATTATGTACACCAGTAATCTTTAGCCTCAACGCGCAGTAGACGCCTTACTTCTACGACTATCGTTGAGCATGAGGACCAACCCAGGCTCAATGAGAATAGCTGGGGACGTCAGGAATTTGTATTTTTATTTATTCACGAGATCAGGGTGTCACTGACTAGGTCATCATTTATTGCCCTTCCCTGATTGTTAAGAGGCAACCACATTGCTGTGGGTCTGGAGTCATACGTAGGCCAAACACAGAAAGGACGGCAGTTTCCTTCCCTAAAGGGCATTAGTGAACCGGATGGGCTTTTCCTGACAATGGATTCACGGTCATCGTTAGACTCCTAATTCCAGATTTTTATTGAATTCAAATTCCACCATCTGCCATGGCGGGATTCGAACCTAGGTCCCCAGAACATGACCTGGGTCTCTGATTCTGCAGCATCTTCAGTCCTCCCTTGCTCCTAGTCTCTGGATTAACAGTCCAGCGATGATCCCATTAGGCGTTCACCTTCCCCAACCATAAGACACAGGTGCAGAAATTAGGCCATTCAGCCCATCGAGTCTGCTCTGCCATTCAATCATAAGACCATAAGACGATAAGACATAGGAGTGGAAGTAAGGCCATTCGGCCCATCGAGTCCACTCCGCCATTCAATCATGGCTGATGGGCATTTCAACTCCACTTACCAGCGTTCTCCCCGTAGCCCTTAATTCCTCGAGACAACAAGAATCTATCAATCTCTGCCTTGAAGACATTTAGCGTCCCGGCCTCCACTGCTCTCTGTGGCAATGAATTCCACAGGCCCACCACTCTCTGGCTGAAGAAATGTCTCCGCATTTCTGTTCTGAATTTACCCCCTCTAATTCTAAGGCTGTGTCCACGGGTCCTAGTCTCCTCGCCTAACGGAAACAATTTCCTAGCGTCCACCCTTTCCAAGCCATGTATTATCTTGTACGTCTCTATTAAGTCTCCCCTTAATCTTCTAAACTCCAATGAATACAATCCCAGGATCCTCAGCCGTTCCTCATATGTTAGACCTACCATTCCAGGGATCATCCGTGTGAATCTCCGCTGGACACTTTCCAGTGCCAGTATGTCCTTCCTGAGGTGATGAGTTTCTCAAACCCATTCTCCCAATCTCTCCCTGTAACCCCTCGTCCCCTTGACAATCAAGAATCTATCTCCGTCTTAAATATACTCAATGACCTGGCCTCCACAGCCTTCTGTGGTAATGAACTAAATGCTAAACATGAGACACTAAGCTACACCACAGCATGCTAAGGGAAGTGGAGCCATAGAATCCCTACAGTGGGGAAACAGGCCCTTCGACCCAACAGGTCCACATCAATCCTCCAAAGAGTAACCCAGCCAGACCCATTCCCCTACATTTACCCTTGACTAATGCACCTAACGTACACATCCCTGAACACTGTCAGCAATTTAGTATGGCCAATCCACCCTAACCTGCACATCTTTGGACTGGAGGAGGCAGGGAGAACATGCAAACTCCACACAGACAGTCGCCCGAGACTGGAATTGAACCTGGATCCCTGGCGCTGTGAGGCAGTAGTGTTAACCATTGAGCCACCAGCGAGGGCCATCAGATCACAGAGTGGTGGACTAGACCCTATGGGCTCAATGGCCTACTTGTGCTTCTACAGTCACAGATGTCCGCCAAGTAGTAGAACACTATCAACACAGCCAAGCGGTCCCAGAGTAAATAGATGTGCGACAGTGTGTCAGTGTTTTTTGTAGCAGAATGTGAACCAGATTCAAACTGTTTGTCTCCTTTTCCCAACGCTCCCCCGAGACCAATCGGAGACTCTCCCCGTTGTGTCAACACGCTGGCCTCCTGGCGTTGGGTCTGCCAGCAGCCAGAGACACAGAGAGGCCAGCAGCACAGTGCCCGCTGAGACTCACAGTAAACTGCAGAACTGGCACCCAGGGGCCAACTGGCAAGACTGCGTTAACATTGACACGTCGGCCCTCTGCCCCCCCCCCCGACACAGGACTGACCTCATGTCTGCACTGATGGGCAGAGACAGGGAGCTGTTAGACATGAGGCTGGGAAAACACAGCAAGCCAGCTGAGTGGGGGTGCGGAGTGCTGTGCTAACCCAACCCCTGAACGTCCAAGCTTGGAAATGCAAGGCAGAAATTTGCCTTTTCAACGACTTGTGAAGTGTCAAGAGAAATCAGGTCACAGGATTCGCAAGTATTACACGAGAGTCCAAAAGTAACCAAAAGCAATTTCGATATCAATCAAAGGGCAAAAGAGCTGGACCTAATTAAATCGAACATTTCTCTTGAACGAGTGTCCGTTACTAACATCTCAAAGGGAGCTGAGAATCCAATTCGAGATAAGTCAGTCTTAACAGCTTTCTAAACGGTAAATGACAGTGTTGGAGGAGGGGTGTAGACAAAAATATAGCCACGGTTTGAAAAGAAGTTGCCTTAAATCTCTCTCAAATGAAAGATGCAAGGCTATGAGCCGCTGCTGTCAAGAATGTGAAAAGAGCGAGCTCATTTTATCTTCCGCACCTTGTGATCAGAGCGGGATTGTCTGCGGTCCAAGTGCATGCACAAACATAGCAAAGTATAAATAATGTTCCGGGGGTTGGAGGCTTCCTGTTTATTGGAAACAGGCCGCCCAAAGTTGTGCCCATCCCCCCTCCCCTCCGTCTCCCTGCCAGGCCAGCTCTCCCTCCTCCCACCCAAGGCCCTGCCAGAAACTGGGTTGAGATGGACAGGCTCCAAAGATACAGCTACAGGCTGCCAAGTCTTTGTCCCTTCTCCAGTTCTCCTTTCGGAATGCTCTGCTGATTTCGCCCCAGCCTCGGCCCAGTCCACTCCCTCAGCTCGAAGGCTCCCGGCTCAAGTCCCACTTGAGCACAGGCTACACACTTCTAATGTAAAAGTAAGTGGAAAGTAAAGCTCCCTCTACACTGTCCCCCATCAAACACTCCCAGGTCAAAGACAGCACGGGATTACGTACAGAGAAAAGCTCCCTCTACACTGTCCCCCATCAAACACTCCCAGGACAGGGAGGGCACAGAGTTAGATACAGAGTAAAGCTTCCTCTATACTGAACCCAACAAACACACCCAGGACAGACACATCACAGGGTTAGGTACACAGTAAAGCTTCCTCTACCCTGTCCCCATCAAACACTGCCAGGACAGGGAATCACGGGGTTAGGTACAGAGTAAAGCTCCCTCTGTACTGTCCCCATCAAGCACTCCAGAACAGGGACAGCACGGGATGAAATACAGAGTAAAGCTCCCTCTACAATGTACCCATCAAACACTCCCAGGACAGGGACAGCACAGGGTTAAATACATAGTAAAGCTCACTCTATACTGAGCCCATCAAACACTCCCAGGACAGAGACATCACGGGGTTAGGTACAGAGTAAAGCTTCCTCTCCACTGTCCCTATCAAACATTCTAGAACAGGGACAGCACAGGGTTAGATACAGAGTAAATCTCTCTCTACATTGTCACCCTATGAAACTCCCAGGACAGGGACATTGCGGGGTTAGATACAAAGTAAAGCTCCCTCTACACTGTCCCCGATTAACACTCGCAGGTCAAAGACATCACACTGTTACATACAGAGTAAAGCTCGCTCTACACTGGCCCCAGCAAACACTCCCAGGACAGGGACAGCACAAGTTTAAGTGCAGAGTAAAGTTCCCTCCACTCTGTCCCTATTAAACATTCCCTGGACATTTGTCTGCATAGCCTTAACCTTGTTAATATTTCCCAGAGTTTAGAAGAATGAAAGGTGATCTCACTGAAAAGTGGATAAGTTTTAGAGGGCTTGAGAAAGTAGATGAAGAGAGGGTGTTTGTCCCAACCAGAGAGTCCAAGCTCGGGAATCAGAGTCTCCAGCTAAGAGATTCGAGATTTAGGACTGAAAACTATTTTGGAGACTTGTGCTTTTTAACACCAGAGGGTTGTGTGTGCTAACTCACTCAGAATGTGAAAGAGGGTTGATTTCTGGTCCTTAAGGGAATCCAGGAATATGAGTAGGGATAAGGAAAGTGAGGGTGACGAACCCCTCACTATTAACATTCTGGGAGTGACCATTGACCAACTGAACTAGACCAGCCATACAAACACAGTGGCTACAAACGCAGGTCTGAGGCGAGGAATCCTGTGGTGAGTAACTCACCTCCTGACTCCCCAAAGCCTGTCCACCTTCTACAAGGCACAAGTCAGGAAGGTGATGGAATACTCCCCACTTGCCTGGATAGGTGCAACCCCAACAACACTCCAGATGGTTTACACCCTTTGGGACAAACAGGCCTACTTGTTTGGGTAAACACTCCATAAGCACCCACAGCCTCCACCACCAACGCTCCCTAGCAGCAAAGTGTACCCATCTGCAAGATGCACTGTAGGTCATCAAAGATCCTTCGACACTTCCATCTTGAAGGACAAGCGTAGCAGATACATGGGAACACCACCACCTGCAAGTTCAAGGGGCCAATGCCCCTTCGGTCTGTAGCCCGATCATGAGATCAGTTCATTTTGATTTCCCCACTGAAATACGGACATCACTATCAAGACTTAGATTTACTGCCTGTGCCAATCATCCCGGGGGAAGCTGGCATCTGGCCTTTCCCTCCAACTACTTTTCTCCAGCTGGTGAAACGTCCAGGATTTTGACCCTTCCTTCTTGCATATAGAAAGAGTCGGCCTGTTATTCTCGTTCTCTCCTCACTGGGCACCCTTCTCATCCCAGAATTCGCTCAGGCTAGCTTACAGGCAGACCAAGGATGTTGGCCTATTTTCACGTCCAATCTGATTTGTTTCTGGTAACTACATTCGCCTCCTGCATCCTTCCACCCCCACCTCCCCCCGTTCCACAGCTTTTCTCTCTTTCTTTCTCTCTCTCTCTCACACACACACACATACAAGAATGAGTCAGTCATGTCTGAGTCTGTTGTTTAGCACAGGCCCCTCAAGTCTTTAGAAGTATCCATGCGAAAGGTCACGGTTACCATGGTAACCTGCCCAGCACTGCCTCCTCCACTGCACACAATCAGGACAAAAATGATGTAACGGTGTCTGTGTTAAAATTCATGGTTCTCCTCCATCCTCTCTAGTCAGGGCTCTTAGGGAGGCTGGGTGATCTCAAAACTTCGAAGTTTAAATCTCAGGCCCAAGGAGTAGGCCTCAGTGGCACTGCACAGAGTGTGTGTGTGTTGTAAAGCGTCCTAAATTTAAAAAAAAGAGGGTGGGCAGATGGCTAGAGACAAACAAGAGAGAGGAGTGGGGGGAAACAGGACGTAAACTGGAGGAAAAAAACAACAAACTGGCTGGCAGGCTGACAACACTAAATGCAGACCGATGGGTTGAGTGGAAGTTTGATTGGAGGGTAAATGTGGTGAAAGGGGACTCAGGAACAGCAATTAACTCAGGAGGCAATGCAGGCTGCCAATTATCCAGGACTGTTCTGGAGTCTTGAAGCCATCAGTATTAACTCCACTGAGGTCGGCATCCCGTCACCGAATCACTGTTTACATAAATAGTCAAAAGGCTTCAAACCATCCATGACAAAGAGGCCCACTCGATTGGCAGCACGTCCATAAACATCCACTTCCTCCGCCTCAGTAGCGGACAGTGTGTACCCATCTACAAGATGCACTGCAGAAATTCACCAAAGATCCTTAGACACAACCCATTTCCATCTAGAGTAGCGGGGTGGGTCCAGGTGGGATATGCTTTGGAGGGTCAGTATGGACCCTATGGGCTGAATGGCCTGCTTCCAGATGGTAGGGGTTCTGTGATATCGCATACAATTTTGTTCTTCTTATCTAGTGAAGGATATGTTCACCATGGATGGGTGTAAAGGAGAATCTAGGAGAAAGTGAGGACTGCAGATGCTGGAGATCAGAGCTGTGTTGCTGGAAAAGTGCAGGAGGTCAGGCAGCATCCAAGGAGCAGGAGAGTCGACGTTTCGGGCATGAGAAGAAGGACTCATGCCCGAAACATCGACTCTCCTGCTCCTTGGATACTGTCTGACCTGCTGCGCTTTTCCAGCAACACATTTTCAGCTCTGTAAAGGAGATTCCCCAGATTGATCCCTGGGATGGCAGGATTGTCTTATGAGGAGGCTGGTGAAATAACTCCACAGAGGCCGGTATCCTGTCACTAAGTTACCCTTTATATACATATTGGGAGTCCTTGACACTGATCCAGCTCCCTCAGAGCCAGCTCTCAGAGTGAACAGAACCCCTGACTCTCCTGTTTTTATCTGTCAGACAGGGCTCCCCGATTGGACCAGATTAATAGCCCCAATCACAGAACTCATATTCTATGACATCCATCTGGCTGACCTCATTCCAGTCACTATAGTAACCAGCAGGAAATTATTGTGAACAGTCAGCACATTAGTTCCTTGTTGCAGATAGACAGGGTGGTGTAGAAGACACTTGCCTTCATTGGTCAGAACACTGAATATAGGATTCGGGACCTCATGTCGCAGCTGTACAGGACACTGTTGAGGTCACTTTTAAAATACTGCAAAACATTCTGGTCTCCCTGCTAAAGGAAAGACATTGTTAAACTTGAGGGGGTTCAGAAAAGATTTACAAGGATGTTGCTGGGGTTGGAGGGTTTGAGCTATAGGGAGAGGCTGAACAAGCTGGGGCTGTTTTCCCTGAAGTGTCGGACGCTGAGGGGTGACCTTGTAGAGGTTTATAAAATCTTGAGGGGCATGGCTAGGTAAATAGCCAAGGTCTTTTCCCCAGGGGTGGGGGAGACCAAAATTAAAGGGGCATAGGTTTAGGATGAGAGGAGAAAGATTTAAAAGGGACCTAAGGGGCAACGTTTTCATGCAGAGGGTGGTGCGTGCACGGTATAAACTGCCAGAGGAAGTGGCTCTGTGTCCATGTTTAACATCTCCTTCTATGCCTTTCGCTCTCGTGTGTTTCTCCTGCTTGCTCTGAAATAGATCACCGTTATTAGGATTAAATGCTCCTCATGGTAACGGGGTTCCACACTGTAACTACTCTCTGAACTCTGAAGAAGAGTCACACCAAACTTGAAACCTCATGGAGTCATCCAGCACAGCAACAGACCCTTCGGCCCAACCAGTCCATGCTGACCATAATCCCAAGCTAAACCAGTCCCACCTGCCTGCTCCTGGCCCATATCCCTCCAAACCTTTCCTATTCATATACTTTTCCAAATGTCTTTTAAACATTGTAACTGTACCCGTATCCACCACTTCCTCAGGAAGTTCATTCCACACATGAACCACCCTCTGTGTAAAATATATGCACCTTTTTTAAAGTCCTTCTCCTCTCACCTTAAAGGAATGGCCCCACCCTCAGGAAAAGACACCTTATCGAAGAGTAAGGGGTGAGCCATTCAAGACTGAGATGAGGAAGAATGTCTTCACTCAGGAAGCTGTGAACCTGTGGAATTCTCTCCCACAGGAAGCTGTTGGGGCCAGTTCGTGAGATATATTCAAGAGGGAGCTGGACACAGCCCTTGCGGCCAAAGGGGATCATGGGATATGGAGAGAAAGGGGGTACGGGATACCATTGCACGATCAGTCATGATAGTATTGAAATGGTGGCGCAGGCTCGAAGGGCCGAATGGCCTACTCCTGCCCCTATGTTCTATGTTTATACCCCTCAAGATTTTATAAACCTCTTTAAGGTCAGCTCCTAACCTCCTACACTCCAGTGAAAAAAAGTCTCAGCCTCTCCTTATCACTCGACCTGTAACATGAACTCTGCTTCTATCTTCATGGATGCCAGCAGAACTGCTGGGCTTCTCTAGCACCTAATTAAAGAAATAGAAGGACATCATCCTTCCTTTAGCATGGCTGAGTTAAATATATGAACTCTCTTCCTAACATCACTCTGGGTTTACTGGATGGATCACTGAGATTCAAACTGGGGCCTCAACACCACTTTCTCGAGGGCAATTAGGGACAGACAAGAAATACTAGCCCAGCCACTGACACCCATACTCCATGAAAGAATCAATTCAATAAGTAAATAACACACACAAAGGATGTATGGATAAGATAAAGGTATAAAGGTCTTGAGAATAATTTCTGGAACAGTTGAACTTGATGGTGGACTGCTCTAGGCAGACGTGGGTACTGTAGGTGCTGGAGATTACAGTCATGATTAGAGTGGTGCTGGAAAAGCACAACAGGTCAGGCAGCATCCGAGGAGCAGGAAAATCGACCTTTCGGGTAAAAGCCCTTCGTCGGGAATGATAAAGGTAGACTGCTCTAGGCAAAGAAAGTTAATGTGTTTTTGCTGCATCTGCCTAATGAGAGAGAGAGAGAGAGAGAGAGAGGAGAGAGAAAAGAATGGGGGAAGAAAGCAAATAAAATAGTGAATAAAATTAATGAAACAGAGAGACAGAAATAGTATCCAGTTGTACAGCACAGAAACAGACCCTTCGATCCACCTTGTCCAATCTGACCAGGTATCCTAAATTAATCTAGCCCCATTTTGCCAGCACCTGAACTATATCCCTCCAAATCCTTCCTATTCATACACCCATCCAGATGCCTTTTAAATGTTGTAATTGTACCAGCCTCCACCTCTTCCTCTGGGAGCTCATTCCATACACGCACCACCCTCTGTGTGAAAAAGTTACCCCTTAAGTCCCTTTTATATCTTTCCCCTTTCAACTTAAACCTATGCCTTCTAGTTCTGGACTCCCCCACTCTAGGGAAAAGACCTTGACTATTCAACTTATCCATGCCCCTCATGATTTTATAAACCTCTATAAGGTCACCCCTCAGCCTCTGATGCTCCAGGAAAAACAGCCCCAGCCTGTTCAGCCTCTCCTTATAGCTCCAACCCTCCAACCCTGGCAACATCCTTGTGAATCGTTTCTGCACCCTTTCAAGTTTCACAACATCCTTCCGATAGGAGGGAGATCAGAATTGAGCGGGAGGGGAAAGCAAGTGAAGATAGCAGAGAGACAAGGGCAACAACAACTTCCATGCACATAGCACCTCATTTGTTACTGTTAGATTCTGCTTTCAGTCAAACTCAAAACTTTCCCAAGACACTGAATTTACAAATTGTTCGACACTGTCATCTTAACAGACAAAACAGTGACTTGTATTTATCTAACAGTTTTCAAGATGTCTCAATGTACTTCAGGATGGATTTAAAATGCAAGTGTTATTTTCAGGAGTGGCACCATGGCTCAGTGGTTAGTACCACTGCCTCACAGAACCAGGGACCTGGCTACGAATCCAGCGTCAGGTGACTGTATCAGGGATGTGTAGGTTAGGAGGATTAACCATGGGGAATGCAGGATAACAGCGATTGGGTAAGGGAGTGTGTCTTTGGAGGATTGATGATGGGCTGAATGGCCTGCTCCCACACTGCAGGGATTCTATGATCAGTGGGCTAGATTGAGTAGATAGAGAGTAACTGTTCTCGTTCATAAAAGGAACTAGAGGGCATAGAAATAAAGTGATGTGCAAAAGTAGCAAGGCTCATTGTGGGAACTAACTGTTTCACTCAGCGAGTAGTTAGGGAATGGAATGCACTGTCTCAAAATGTTGTGGTGGTGGGTTCAGTTGAGGCAGTCGAGAGATGATTATTTGGACAGAAATTGCAAGCAGCAACATTGGGAAAGGGCATGAGATAGTATAGTCAGTACCGGCATGATGGGCCAAATGGCCTCGTCTGTAACCATTCTGTGAAGTAATAATCCTGTGAGCACCTGGGTTATTCTTTTCTTTGAAACTACATGCAAGGCACTATATAAATGCAAGCTGGTTTTGTTGGCCATCACCAAACACTGTGGAGGGCAGTGACGCAAAACAAGGACGGCCTGTGCTCAATCAATCAAGATCGTGTGTGTGCGTGTGTGTGTCTGTGTGTGTGTGTCTGTGTGTGTGGGTGGGTGTGTGGGTGTGTGTGTGTGGGTGTGTGTGTGTGTGTGTGTGTCTGTGTGTGTGGGTGGGTGTGTGGGTGGGTGTGGGTGGGTGTGTGGGTGTGTGTGTCTGTGTGTGTGTGTCTGTGTGTGTGTGTGGGTGTGTGTGTGTGGGTGTGTGTGTGTGTGTCTGTGTGTGTGTGTGTCTGTGTGTGTGGGTGGGTGTGTGGATGTGTGTGTGTGTGGGTGTGTGGGTGTGTGTGTGTGTGTGTCTGTGTGTTTGTGTGTGTGTGGGTGTGGGTGTGGGTGTGGGTGTGTGTGTGTGTCTGTGTGTGTGGGTGTGTGTGTGGGTGTGTGTGTGTGTCTGTGTGTGTGGGTGTGGGTGTGTCTGTGTGTGTGGGTGTGGGTGTGTGTGTGTCTGTGTGGGTGGGTGTGTGTGTGTGTGTGTGTGTCTGTGTATGTGTGTGTGTGTGTGTGTGTGTGTGTGTGTGTCTGTGTGGGTGTGTGTGTGCGTGTGTGTCTGTGTGTGGGGGTGTGTGTGTGTGTGTGTCTGTGTGGGTGTGTGTGTGCGTGTGTGTCTGTGTGGGTGTGTGTGTGTGCACTCTGTGAATGTGTGGAGGCTGTTCACCTGCAGTTAGCACACACTGCTCAGTGAGCAGGACCCTCGGCCCGTCTCTCCACAACTGAAGAGATTCGCAGATTGACAGCCCAACTGCTTCGTCACATGACAGTGCACCTTCGGTGACCTTCACGTAGGACTTGAACAAGAGCCCCTGACCCAAAGGTGGGGACACTCCCCTCTGCACCATCTCTGCACAGATAACGACTGGACCACGGCTTTTCCTCCTCTTTAATCTAGGGCAGATGGAGTCATAGAGATGTACAGCACGGAAACAGACCCTTCAGGCCCACCAGGCCATGCTGACCTGATATCCCAACCCAATCTAGTCCCACCTGCCAGCACCTGGCCCATATACCTCTAAACCATTCCTATTCATGTACTAGATGCCTTTTAAATGTTGTAATTATACCAGCCTCCTCCTCTGCCTCTTTTATATCTTTGCCCGCTCACCCTAAACCTAGGCCCTCTAGTTCTGGACTCCCCAGCCCAGGGAAAAGACTTTGTCTATTTATCCAGCCATGCCCCTCATAATTTTATAAACCTCTCTAAGGTCACCCCTCTGACATTCCAGGGAAAACAGCTCCGGCTGATTCAGCCTCTCCTTATAGCTCAAACCCTCCAACCCTGGCAACATCCTTGTAAATCTTTTCTAAACTCTTTCAAGTTTCACTATATCCTTCCGATAGGAGGGAGACCAGGATTGCACGCAATATTCCAAAATAGAGTGACCTTCTCTTTATTATCCAAACAGCTCACCTCACCCTGCTCTCCAAAACAGACCCACAATTAACTGATAACACTTCTTCAATTGCCTTTACCCTCATGCCTCTGCAGACCAGGCATTTAGACCACAGGACAGAGGGAAATGGAGGGCATTTAGCCCATCGAGTCTGCTTCACCATTCATCTAGATCTTGGCTGATCTGACAACGCTCGACGACTGTTTCCTACCTTTTCCTACAGCTCCTGCCCCGCTGAGTACAGCCAGCTCTAATAAAAATGCCATGGTTCCATTCCCATGCAATCCCGCGTTATAAGAAAATCACGCAATAGTCGAGCAATTTAAACTATTGGGGCAGGAAATGGGGTACAGCTAACACAGGTCTGGAAAGTTCTACAAATGATGGTCAAAATTCTTCAAACGCATTCAAGCCAATTTGCACTGAAGAAACACACGCTACAGCAGAACCGACTGTGATTAAAACTCTGTCTCTGCTTTGAATATACTGAATGACTCATTATCGACAGGCCTTTCATTGAATCAAATCGCTGCAGTGCACCACAAGGCCATTAGGCCCACCAAAGCAGCCACCCATCCTAACCCCTTGCTCCCACAGCCAATCTACCTATCCTTCAGACATCTTTGGGATGAAATCCACAGAGTACACATAAACTCGGCACAGGTAGTCATCCAAGGCTAGAGTTGAACCTGGGTCCCTAGCACCGTGGCGGCATGGTGGCACAGCGGTTAGCACTGCTGCCTCACAGTGCCTGAGACCCGGGTTCAATTCCCGACTCAGGCGACTGACTGTGTGGAGTTTGCACGTTCTCCCCGTGTCTGCGTGGGTTTCCTCCGGGTGCTCCGGTTTCCTCCCACAGTCCAAAGATGTGCGGGTCAGGTGAATTGGCCATGCTAAATTGCCCGTAGTGTTAGGTAAGGGGTAAATGTATGGGTTGGTGGCGGGTCGGTGTGGACTTGTTGGGCCGAAGAGCCTGTTTCCACACTGTAAGTAATCTAATCTAATCACTATGAGGCAGCAGTGCTAACCACTCAGCCACTGGAACATCCCCTGCAGCAAAGCGTTCCACAGTTTCACTACCCTTGGAGAGAAGGAATTCCTCGTCATCTCTGTCTTGAATGTGCGATCCCTTATTACGGGATTGAATTGAACTGCATTTATTGTCACGTGTACTGAGACACAGGGAAAAGCTTTGCCTTCCGAGCGATACAGGCTGATCACAGAGTTAAGTGGCATTGATAGTAAATAATAGGTAAACAGCAGCAAAAACAAAATCACAGCTACAGGTGAATGTTAAGACTTTGTGAGTCCTTTCAGAATTCCAACAACAGTAGGGTAGAAATTGTTTCAAAACCAGCTGGTGAGTGTGTTCAGGCTTTTGTACCGTCTCCCCGATGGTAATGGTTGTGGAAAAGTCTTGCCAGGGTGGGATGGATCTTTGAGATTATACCCTCTTGTCCTAGACTCTCCCACAAAGGGGATATAACCTTTCTCCATCTACCCTATCAAGTCACTACAGGAGCTTCTATGTTTGATAAGGTCGCCTCTCATTCTTCTGTATTCCAATGAGTACAGGCCCAACCTACTCAACATCTCCTCATAAGACAGCCCTGGACTGCCATAGATGCCAGTATATCTTTGCTTAGTTTTTTTTAATGAAAAACATGCTTTATTCATAAAAATATCTTTATATACAGACAGAGTCACTGAAGCAGTTCAGTTCTGTACAGTAGCAAATGGAGAAACAAACAAATATTGGAGTTTGACTCGATCCAACAAATAAACCAAAGCCATCTCTTACAAGACTATATTTATATATATAGGAGGCAGTCGGAGGGTCTGATAGCTGAATAGACCCCCATTAACCTTCAGCAGAATGACCTCACACGGTGGTCTTTCCCCACTGTGCCTTGGCAGTCGCTGCCTTAAGTTTTAGTAGTCCTGGACCTTGGAATGTGCCAGTCTGTAACACTCAGTTGGGGTCAACTCCTTGCTCTGGAAGACCAACACGTTTCGGGCAGACCAAAGAGTGTCTTTCACCGACACGATGGTCTTCCAGGCGCGTTTGTCTCGGTGTGCGTCCCAGAGAGCACGGAGTCCCGCATCACGGAGCTGCTCAGAATAAACCTCAACCACTGCGTCTCTCTCCAGACTTCCTCACATTGAGGTGGAATATACCCAATAAACTACTGAGAAAGCAGCATATCAGCCTTTGACTGGAGCTGGTTTCACGATGATAACGCCCCTTTCTTCATCTGAGACTGAGAGTAAACATAGCTCTTCGGGCACAGAGCAGTTGGCATAAAGATAAGCAGTTGGCTTAATTCTTAAATCCTTAAACCGTTCACCTTTTGCAGAGGGGGGGAAAGTGACATCCAGCATGATGCACATCCCAAAATAATGAGCATTCATTCTCAAATGTTTCCCTCACCCACGTCTCAAGGCAGAGTGGATACAATAGAGCAGCTGCATTGAACACTGATAGAGTATGTCTCACTCTCTCTCTCTGATCATGGTGTTTGTAAAGCCACCCTCTGCTATAGCAGTGTGTAAGACCATAAGATATAGGAGCAGAATTAGGCCATTCGGCCCATCGAATCTGAATCATGGCAGATATGTTCCTCAACCCCATTCTCCTGCCTTTTCCCTGTAACTCTTGCTCCCCTTATTAATCACACACCTGTCTATCTCTCCCTTACAGACACTCAGTGACCTGGTCTCTACAGCCCTCTATGGCAATGAGATCCACAGATTCACCCCCCAACTCCAGCTGAAGAAATTCCTCCTGGAGACTAAATAAAAAGCGCAAGGTTCTGAGGAAGAATCACTGGACCTGAAATGTTATCTCGGGTCTCTCTCCAGAGATGCTGCCAGACCTGTTGAGCTTTTGCAGTAATTTCCGTGCTTGTTCCTCCTCGAGACTACATAGGAAAGCTGTTGAATGCTGAGAAACATACTCAGGAGTGGCATTCTTAACATTTAAGAAACCTTTCGCTTCTGGAGAAATGGGGAGGCGATGGCCTAGTGGTATTATCGGTAGACGGTTAATCCAGAGTCCCACGTAAAGTCCCGGGGACTCGGGTTTCAATCCCACCTCAACAGATAGTGGGAATTGAATTCAATAACAAATGTGGAATTAGGAGTCTAATGATGGCCGTGAATTTGTTGTCAGTTGTTGGGGATTAAAACCATCTGGTTCACTAAGGCCCTTTAGGGAGGGAACTGTCATCCTTTATAAAAGCAAATTACTGCGGATGCTGGAATCTGAAACCAAAAGAAAAAATGCTGGAAAATCTCAGCAGGTCTGACAGCATCTGTAAGGAGAGAAAACGGGCTGACGTTTCCAGTCTAACTGACCCTTTATCAAAGCTAAGAATGTATTCCTGGAAAAGCGCAGCAGGTCAGGCAGCATTCAAGGAGCAGGAGAATCGACGTTTCGGGCATGAGACCTTCTTCAGGAATGAGGAGAGTGTGCCCAGCAGGCTAAGATAAAAGGTAGGGAGGAGGGACTTGGGGGAGGGGCGATGGAAATGCGATAGGTGGAAGGAGGTTAAGGTGAGGGTGATAGTGGGGGTGGGGGCGGAGAGGTCAGGAAGACGGTGCTGAGTTCGAGGGATTTGACTGAGACAAGATGGGGGGGGAGGGGAAATGAGGAAACTGGAGAAGTCTGAGTTCATCCCTTGTGGTTGGAGGGTTCCTAGGCAGAAGACTAGACTCGAAAGCTAGACTCGAAACGTCATCTCTTTTCTCTCCTTACAGATGCTGTCAGACCTGCTGGGATTTTCCAGCATTTTCTCTAACTGTCATCCTTTACCCAGTCTGGCTGACATGTGAGTCCAGACCCACAGCGATGTGGCTGACTCTTAAGCTGCCCTTTGGGTTATTAGGGATGGGGAATAAATAGGTCTAGCCAGAGAGGTCCACATCCCCTGAATGAATTTTTAAAAAAGCTGTTTTGTTCTCAGAGTGAGGAGTTGCAAATTTAGAACGGGAATGAGGGTGAGTCTCTCCTCTCAGAGGGTTGCCGAAGCTGGCTCATTAGGGTGAGATAGAGGGATTTCTAACGAGTGAGGGAAATCACGGGTGAAGGCGGGAAAGTGGAGTTGAGGAAATTCACCTTCTTGCATACAAATCCCTCTGCCCTTACGGCCCGACCTTCTGAGATCGCATCTCTCCAATCGCAGCCTCTTGCACGTATCCCCAACTTTAATCGCTACACCACTGAGGCTGTACGCTCAGTGACCCGCACTCCGTACTCTGGAACTCCCTGCATAAACCTTCCCGCCACTCTCTCTTTCCAAGATGGCGACGATGGAATAGGCAGTGTCCGGACTTGAGCACGGGTCTCCTCCAATCCGTCGGCTTTTCTTCCTTCCTAGTCTTTCCTTTCTTTATTTTTTTCTTTTTTGTTCCTTTTTTTCAGTTTCTTGGTGCTTTTTTTCAACCTGCCTTCTGGCCGTGGAGGCAGCAGTGGGTACGGGGCGGCTTGGTGGCTCAGTGGTTAGCACTGCTGCCTCCTAGCACCAGGGACCCAGGTTCGATTCCAGCCTTGGGCGACTGACTGTGTGGAGTTTGCACATTCACCCTGTGTCTGCATGGGTTTCCTCCGGGTGCTCCGGTTTCCTCCCACAGTCACAAAGATGTGCGGGCCAGGTAAATTGGCCACGCTAAATTACCCATTGTGTTAGGTGCATTAGTCAAAGGGAAGGGGGGGGTCTGGGTGCGTTACTCTTCAGAGGGTCGGTGTGGACGTGTTGGGTCGAAGGGCCTGTTTCCACACTGTAGGTAATCTAATCTGAGGTTGAGGCCCAACAGGAGCCAAGATGGTGGTTGGTGGGGAAGTAGTGATTGGCAGTGTTGCTGATGGTGACCCCGGGTGGGATGTAGCCCAGGGCAGACAGTGTGACCTCAAAGGGAAAACCCAGTTTGGAGCGACTGCAGGCCCATTGCTTATGAAAGGACTGTAATGTTTAACTTCTAATTTTATTTCTTTATTTTTCTACTTTATATTAAAACTAACTATAGTGGTGAACTGTTTAAACTTATTTCTTTCTCTTTCTATTTTTGTACCTAAGATTTTGGACTTAGCTACCCTGTATCTAAGATGATGCTGGGAGGGGCAGCATGGTGGCTCAGTGGTTAGCACTGCTGCCTTACAATGGCAGGAGCCTAGGTTCGATCCCAGCCTTGGGTGACTGTGTGGAGTTTGCACGTTTTCCCTATGTCTGTGTGGGTTTGCTCCGGTTTCCTCTCACAATCCAAAGATGTGCAAGTTAGGGTGAATTGGCCATGCTAAATTGCCCATAGTGTTCAGGGATGTGTAGATTAGGTACATTAGCCAGGGGTGAATGGAGAGTAATAGGGTGGGGGAATGGGTCTGGGTGGGTTACTCTTTAGAGGGTCGGTATGGACTTGTTGGGCTGAAGAGCCTGATTCCACACCGTAGGGATTCTTTGGCAACAATGTACACTTTCCACGTGTACTCCTGGACTTGAGTATGCATGACAATTAAACCTAAATCTAAACCCTCCCTTCAAATCTTACCCCTTTGTCCAAGGATTTGGTCACTCAGTTTGAATATCACTTTATACAGCTCAGCTCATATTTTGTACTGCACTTTGTTAGGCACCTTAGGAAATTTTATTGCAAACTTGACTCAGGTCCCACAGCTCAGTTGCTAGGCCATTGGCCCTTATGAACCAGGAGCTGAGAGCTCAATGCTCGCTAGAGCCTTTCAAGTCCTGTACTCTCTCTTTGTTGTTCTCATTGCCCTGTTTCTGTCGTCGGACACAGAGTAAAGTTCCTGGTCCAAATCCTGGTGGAAACATTGCTGAGATTCAGTAGCCTCGTTAAGTGTGTTGTTAAGCCTGTTTTGTCATAGTGTGTGCAATTCCTTTCGGAATGACGTTGTGAAACTTGAAAGGGTCCAGAAAAGATTTACAAGGATGTTACAGGATGTTTCCTGAAGAAGGGCTCATGCCTGAAACATCGATTCTCCTGCTCCTTGGATGCTGCCTGACCTGCTGCGCTTTTCCAGCAACACATTTTCAGCTCTGATCTCCAGCATCTGCAGTCCTCACTTTCTCCTTTACAAGGATGTTGCCAGGGTTGGATGATTTGAGCTATAGGGAGAGGCTGAATGGGCCGGGGCTGTTTTCCCTGGAGCGTCGGAGGCTGAGGGGTGACCTTATAGAGGTTTATAAAACCATGAGGGGCATGGGCAGGTCTTTTCCCTGGGATGGGGGAGCCCAGACTAGAGGGCATAGGTTTAGGGTGAGAGGGGGAAGATATAAAAGGGACCTAAGGGGCAACATTTTCATGCAGAGGGTGGTACGTGTATGGAATGAGCTGCCAGTGGATGTGGTGGAGGCTGGTACAATTGGAACATTTAAAAGGCATCTGGATGGGTATATGAATAGGAAGGGTTTAGTGAGATATAGGCCAAGTGCTGGCAGATGGGACTAGATTAGTTTAGAAATATCTGGGCAGCATGGACGAGTTGGACCGAAGGACCAGTTTCCGTGCTGTATATCTCTATCGCTTGATGACACCATGGTAAAGCCCTTATCTCTGAGCCAAGGGGCCTGGGATCTAGTCCAGAAACATTCCTGACCAGGTTGTTTGAACATATATATAAATGCAAATTGTCATCACATGATGCCACTCTCTAAAAGTAATTAATTAATCAAAATACTGAGAGCTTTCAATGTGATCGACAATAGCGTTTTCTTATTAAAACGTTTCTCCCTTTGTTTAAAAAAACGAAAGAACTGCGGACACTGAAAATCAGAAACAAAAACAGGAATTGCTGGAAAAGCTCAGCAGTTCTGGCAGCATCTGTGGATAGAAATCAGAGTTTAACGTTTCGGGTCCAGTGACCCTTGCTCAGAGCTCAGCAGAATGGGATTGAGACACATACCAGCTGTGATTGAAAGGCACAGCAGATTTATTGAGCCGAACAACCTCGTTTTGGTTCCTATGGAGACTAACAGAACGAGCTTTTCTGCGGTTAGAGTTGTTTGCCTACTGAACAATGTTGAGTTGGTGTCAAAAGTGTGGTGCTGGAAAAGCACAGCAGGTCAGACAGCATCTGACGAGCAGGAGGGTCGACGTTCTGCTCCACCCACCTCTCTGACCAATCACCATCACCCCCACCACCTTCATCCACCTATCGCATTCCTAGCTACCTTCCCCCCAGCCCGCCTCCCTCAACATTCCTGATGAAGAGCTTATGCTCGAAACGTTGACTCTCCTGCTCCTCAGATGCTGCCTGAACTGCTGTGCTTTTCCAGCACCACACTCTCGACTCTAATCTCCAGCATCTGCAGTCCTCACTTTCTCCAATGTTGAGTTAGTGTTGACGTTAGTTTGTTCTTTATGAGTTTTAGAACATAGAACATTACAGCACAGTACAGGCCCTTTGGCCCTCGATGTTGCGCCGACCTGTCATACCAATCTGAAGCCCATCTAACCTACACTATTCCATGTATGTCCATATGCCTGTCCAATGACGACTTAAATATACTTAAAGTTGGCGAATCTACTATCATTGCAGGCAGTGCATTCCATACCCTTACTACTTGTCTGAGTAAAGAAACTACCTCTGACATCTGTCCTATATCTATCACCCCTCAATTTAAAGCTATGCCCCCTCATGTTCGCCGTCACCATACTTGGAAAAAGGGTCTCCCTGTCCACCCTTTCTAACCCTCTGATTATCTTATATGTCTCTATTAAGTCACCTCTCCACCTTCTTCTCTCTAACAAAAACAGCCTCAAGTCCCTCAATCTTTCCTCGTAAGACCTTCCCTCCATACCAGGCAACATCCCAGTAAATCTCCTCTGCACCCTTTCCAAAGCTTCCACATCCTTCTTATAATGCGGTGACCAGAACTGTACACAATACTCCAAGTGCGGCCGCACCAGAGTTTTGTACAGCTGCAGCTTAACCTCATGGTTCCGGAACTCGATCCCTCTATTAATAAAAGCTAAAACACTGTATGCCTTCTTAACAACCCTGTCAACCTGGGTGGCAACTTTCAAGGATCTGTGTACCTGGACACCGAGATCTCTCTGCTCATCTACACTACCAAGAATCGTACCATTAGCCCAATACTTTGCATTCCGGTTACTCCGACCAAAGTGAATCACCTCATACTTGTCAGCCTTAAACTCCATTTGCCACCTCTCAGCCCAGCTGTGTTTTTTAAAACCTGAAATCTTGTCGTGTTATACGCCTTTAAGTTGGCAAATGGGAAGAATATTGTTTTAACTGAGAACTTTGAGCACGTCAAAAGCGATGGGCTAGAATCGACCATCGTCCCCCGGGAGTTGTTTTCTAGTCGTGAAGGGGAGGTGGACATTGCTGGCAAGGCCTGTATTTGTTACCCATTCCTCGCTGCCTTTGAACTCTGCGGCTGGTTAAACCGTTCCAGAGTGCAGTTAGGAGTGAGCCACGTTGCTCTGGGTCTGCAGTCACAATGTAGGCCAGACATGGTGAAGAATTCCCTCCCAAAGGGACAGGGGTGGGTTTTTACAACAATCGACTGTTCCACGGTTGCCATTAAAAGAGCTTTTAACTCCAGATTTTACTGGATTCAAACCTCGCCATCTCCCACGGTGGGATTCGAACCCATGTCCCCAAATCCTGGGATTCTTGCTGACCAGTCCACTGGAATTAACAATTCATCACTGCCACTCCAAATTCCATTTTGTAACTTTCCTCTTAAGATTGGATTTTTGGGACAGTGTCCCTATAAAGGATGGTTATTCATGTTAACCAGTTAATTTATTCATCAGCTCTTATCTGTAATGGTATAAAGAGAGGGTGCTAGGTAAGGCTGGGGCAGCGACAAAAGATCTGGGTTCAAGTCCCAATATCACTGAACAGGGTTAATTTGATTTGATTTGATTATTTATTGTCACATGTACCTGGGTACAGTGAAACGTTTTGTTTAGAGTGCAGTACAGGCAGATCATACTGTACAAAGTGCATCAGGGCATTAGAGTGGTGGCTCAGTGGTCAGCACTGCTGCCCCACAGCACCAGGGTTCAATTCCAGCCTCGGGCAATTGTCTGTGTGGAGTGTGCACATTCTCCCCGTGTCTGCGTGGGTTTCCTCTGGGTGTACCAGTTTCCTCCCACAGTCCAAAGATGTGTAGGGTGGATTGGTTGTGCCAATGTAATCAGGGATATGTAGGTTAGGTGCATTAATCAGGGGATATGTATAGAAATAGGTGAGGGGAATGGGTCTGGGTGGGATACTCTTAGGAGGGTTGTTGCAGACATCTGACAACTCTTGATGTAATCTGCAGCTATTCCTGTATCCAGGGGGGCCTGGAAATTATTGATTTGAGGCACAGGGAGGAGAAAGCAGAGTGTGACTCTTTCCTCATGAGAATCTCAGGTGGGGGGTGTACTTTTGGAATGTGATTCCTGGCTAATTCCCTCCCAGTCCAGGGCCACAAGCCTGCATTGACCTGTTTCCACACCACAGGGATTCAGTGATAATACAGGGCGAGGGATACGACACTGCGGCTGCAGGGAAGGTGCACAAAGAGGGAGGTCAACATTAAATTGAAAATTAGAGAGGTCCATTCCGAAGTCTAATAACAGCGGGGAAGAAGCTGTTCTGGAACCTGTTAGCATGAGTGGTTAAGCTTCTGTATCTTCTGCCCTGTGAGGTTGGAAGAGATTATAACCGGGGTGGGAGGGGTCTTTGATGATGTTGGCTGCCTGAAATGCAGACCGAATGCTCTCTGTAAACCTTGTCAGTGCCATCAGCAGAGTTATATACACAGACGAACGCAAGAGATTATCCAGGGAGAGTGCAGTCATAGCCCTACTGAAAGGCTAAAGAGACTAGCTGGCCTACGTGTGTCCCTGATTCATGTGTCTAAGGGACGGTGTGATTGTTATGATTCAGTAATTGCCATATTAAACTGCTGCAAAGGCTCCACAGATGGTTCCGAGTTGTTCATGAGCAATCCGAACCTGGCAGGTTCCTTTGCTTAACGCTGAACGTTCTTCCGATCGTAACCATGTCAGGTGCCCAGGATTTCAGCCTCTCAGAGCCGGCCTGGAGAACGTGGCAGATAAACTGCAGAGTTGTTTAGAAAAGGCTTTTCTTCAGAGAAATGAAATATTTTCTCCAAACCCTTTTCTCCACTCATGCAGCAAGAATACTGGGCGAGGCATCAAAGGCTTTTTGACCAATAGGAACGCGACCAGCCATGTTTGGCAGATGTGTCTGTCTGTGGTTGGTGACTGAGCCCCCCCACCCTATAGGCTTGTGGCCTTGGACTGGGAGGGAATTAGCCAGGATTCACATTCCAAAAGTACACCCCCAACCTGGGATTCACATGAGGAAAGAGTCACACTCTGCTTTGTCCTCCCTCAAATCAATAGTTTCCAGGCCCCCCAGGTCCCCCTGGATACAGGAATAGCTGCAGCTTACATCAGGAGTTGTCAGAAATCCATTATCTCAGCCTCAGGAGATCACTGCAGGGACCCCCGGGGGGGGCAGTATCGTTGACACAACTCCCTTCAGCTCCTCCATCCTTGACCTTCCCACAATCACAAGGTCAGAGAACATTCGATCATGATTGCACAGAGTTCAGTAACATCCACAACTCCTCAGATACTGAAACAGTCCCGTCTCCATATGCAATACACCCTGAACAATACTCCATCTCGAACTGATCAACAGAAAGCGATATTCACAGCTTCCTCCCACAGCTCAAAGATGTGAAGGTTAGGGTGGATTGGCCAGGCTAAATTGCCCTGTAGTTTCCAGGGATGTGCAGGCTAGGTGGGATAGCCAATGGAAAAGCAGGATTACAGGGATAAAGCGTTACATGAGGTGTCTGGATCTGGGTGGGACATTCTTTAGAGGGTCCGTGCAAACTCAATGGGCCGAATGACCTCTTTACACACTGTAGGGATTCTATAGTTCCATGATTCTTAAAGTCACAGGCCATGACTATTTCCAACAAGAGGGAATTTAACAATTCCCCCCTCCTGCGCCCCCCCACCACCTCTTGACACCATCACCTAATCTCCCCATTATCAACATCCTGTCGGTTATCATTGCAGGATTCCTAGCCTCTGACCTGCTCTTGTAGCCACAGTTTCTGGTCAATGATAACTCACTTCCTGACTCCCCAAACTCCACCATCCACGTGGCGCAAATCAGGAGGGTGATGGAATACTCCCTACTTGGGTGCAACTCCAACAAGATTCAAGAAGCTAGACGCTATCCAGGATAAAGCAACCCCTGCTCGATTGGCACCACATCCTCCATCTTCATTAGTCACAGCCTCCAGCACTGACACACAATGGGAGCGGACTGTACCATCCACCAGATACTCAGCAGCGACTCACCAAGGCTCCTTCAACAGCCCTTTCCAAATCCGCAGCCTTTACAGCTTAAGACATGTGAGGCAGGTGATGCATTGGAACATCACCACCTACCCAATCCCCTCCAAAGCCACTGACTTGGACAAAATTGGCTGCCAATTGCGCTATAAATGTGTTGCTGGAAAAGCGCAGCAGGTCAGGCAGCACCCAAGGAACAGGAAATTCGACATTTCGGGCATAAGCCCTTCATCAGGAATTTGCCAATTGCGCTATGGCTGGTTCAAAATCCCGGAACCCACTCCCCAACAGCTCCTGTAGCACATGGGCTGCGGGTGGTTCAGGAAATCAATCTACCACTCACCCAACCGCACCCGCCTTCTCCAAGGGGGCAACTAGGGATGGGCAATAAATGTTGCGCCCAGCCCAAAACAACATCCGCGCATTCCTACACAGAAATATCACCTTCCAAACAACAGGCAGTGAAGAGGGATGGGATTTGGAAACTGGGAGTGCAAACCGTGCCCCCTACATTGGCGACGCTTACCAGTTGAAACTCACTCCTTCTCTTGAAGGCCTCCTGGATGCTCTGGTCTTGCCACAGGGCTTGGATGGCGGGCAATGCCCTCTGGAATTGCCCTTCGCCAACCCCCATGCAGCTGCTCTCGAAGACCATCAGGAAGAGGCCATGTTTCTCGTTGTCACTGTTAGCCCAGGGCAACCCCAGTTTCTCCCTGGCGTCCACCAACACTCGCACCCCGGTGATGATGTTCCCGTAGATGGTGTCCCGGAACTCCTCGACGGTTTTGCGGTCAAAGTCCTTCCCATGGATGATCCTCATCTGTTTCAGGAAGGTGCTTTTGCCGCTCTCGCCGGCTCCCAGCAGCAAGATTTTGACCATCCTCCTCAGGTAGGGTCTCTCCTTGGCCAGCATATGGTCAATCCCCTTGCTCCGTCTCCTCATCTCCAGCTCATCCTGAGAACCGAAGCAACTGGGGAAGCAACCATTCGCCCAGGCTTCTTCCAACCCGGCCATAACGCCTCCACGCAGGGAGAGAGAGAAGAGAGGAAAAGTTTGAGAAAAGTTTTTTTGTCTTTCTCTCTCTTCCAGCCAAGTTGAAGAACAGGGAGAGAGAGAAATAATCAAGTCGCTGGCTGTCCCTTAGGATTTGAAGCGGACTGAAATTGATCAACTTGCCATTTCTCAAGGGTTGCCTATTTCAGCAAAAGTTAATTTTATTCTTTTTCTTTTTCAAGAGGAGTTTTTTTTTAAAAAAATGTTTCTGTCTGTCGCCTCTCTCGGTTGTGTCCAGGCGAGACACTGGTCGAGAAATGACATTTGGGAGAGAGAGAGAGAGAGATGGAGGAGGAGGTAATGCAGCTGTCAATCCAGACTCTCCACCCATTCTCCAGAGAAAGAGAGTGAGAGAGAAAATGACCAGAAATGAACTTCCTGCAGCTTTTTTTCGAGAACACTCCCAGTCTTTTTTTTTCGCCTGCACCAGATGGACGTGTCTTTGCAGAGGCGGCCCCCACTCAGAACAAAACAACTTTCTGCATCTTCTGAGAATCCGGGGAAGGGAAACGAGAAAAATCGAAACAAATCAACAGAAAACCGACTCCTCAGTTTGTGTGTGTGCAAGCTGTGGCCCGGATAGTTTGTGAGTGGAAAATTCGCCCTATCCACATCTCCCCACTCCGCCTCCTCTGGTCAGAACTGACCCTCCATCCTCCCACTCTTAAGGTTAAACAGGTTGGGGACTCCACCCGCTGAAGTTTGGAAGATCTCAATGGATTCTGACGGGGTAAATGCTGAGGGGATGATTCCCCTCCTGGGAGAATATAGGACTGGCGTGGGACACAGTCTCAAGACGAAAGGTCAGGAGGAATTCACTCTCTCAGAGGGTTGTGGGTCCATGCAACTCCTTACCTCAGAGAGCTCTGGGGGCAGAGTCCTTGCGTGCATTTAAGGCTGATGTCGATTCCTGATCAGTTGGAGAATTAAGAGTCAATGGGAATGGGCAGGAAAGTGGATGTGAGGAATATCAGATCAGCCATGATGCTATTGAATGGGGCAGCAGGCTCAAGGGGCTAAATGGCCTCCTCCTGTCCCTATTTCCTCTGGTCTTATAGTCAACTGTTCAGTCTCCTCTACCCCTTCCAGTTGCTCGAAATCTGTCCATCTCTTTTTTTTCTTAAATATATCTTGTAAGTTGGCCTTGTGTGGCAGAGAATTTCACCCAGGTTTCACCACTCCCTGCGTGAAGGCATTTCTCCTGGTCTGAGTCCGAAATGAGCGAGTCTGTATCTGGCGACAGTGACATCAGTGATGTCGGCCATGTATCATCACCCAGGGTCAGGGAGTCACATCTCTTTGGGACGTAGTGGTCAACCAACTCCAGGAAGAACCGGTATCCATCACCTTTTAAGAGCCCTTCTTTTTCCCATTATAGGAATCTCGTCCACTCAACCCACTCCACTGATGGCATGTGAAGGAAGGAGTTACAAGAAGGAACTGGATAAGCCCAGGAACAGGCCCTTCGGCCCACCCAGATTGTGATGACACACAATGCCTTTCTAAGCTAAAAACCTTTTGCCCGTACATGGTCCATATCCCTCTACTCCTTGCCTATTCCTGTGTCTGCCCTCATTCCTGCTGTAGGGCTTTTGCCTGAAACGTCGATTTTCCTGCTCCTCGGATGCTGCCTGACCTGCTGTGCTTTTCCAGCACCACTCTGATCGATTCATGTATCTGTCAGGATGCCTGGTCAACGTTGCTACTGTCTCTGCCTCAACCACATGCTCTGGAAGCATATTCCAGTCACTCAGCACCCTCTGTCTGAAAAAAAAATGTTTCCCTGACGTCGTCTTCAAACTTACCCCTTTTACCCAAAATCTGTGTCCCTTAGTAATTGACATTTCTGCCCAAGGAACAAAACAGTCCGACTGTCCACTCCATCCATGCCTCTCGTAAGTTTGTGAACCTCCATCATGTCGCCCCACAGCCTTCAACATTCAAGTGAAAACAAACCAATCTCTCCTCATTGCTAATACCCTCGAATACAAAGTAGACAGGCAGGAGGCTGGAGGAACGCAGCAAGCCAGGCAGCATCAGGAGGGACAGGCAGGAGGCTGGGAGAACACAGCAAGGCAGGCAGCATCAGGAGGGACAGGCAGGAGGCTGGAGGAACACAACAAGCCAGGCAGCATCAGGAGGGACAGGCAGGAGAGTGGGAGAACACAGCAAGGCAGGCAGCATCAGGAGGGACAGACAGGAGGCCGGGAGAACACAGCAAGCCAGTCAGCATCAGGAGGGACAGGCAGGAGGCTGGAGAGACACAGCAAGCCAGGCAGCATCAGGAGGGACAGGCAGGAGGCCGGGAGAACACAGCAAGCCAGGCAGCATCAGGAGGGACAGGCAGGAGGCTGGAGAGACACAGCAAGCCAGTCAGCATCAGGAGGGACAGGCAGGAGGCCGGGAGAACACAGCAAGCCAGTCAGCATCAGGAGGGACAGGCAGGAGGCTGGAGAGACACAGCAAGCCAGGCAGCATCAGGAGGGACAGGCAGGAGAGTGGGAGAACACAGCAAGGCAGGCAGCATCAGGAGGGACAGGCAAGAGGCTGGAGAGACACAGCAAGCCAGGCAGCATCAGGAGGGACAGGCAGGAGGCCGGGAGAACACAGCAAGCCAGTCAGCATCAGGAGGGACAGGCAGGAGGCTGGAGAGACACAGCAAGCCAGGCAGCATCAGGAGGGACAGGCAGGAGGCCGGGAGAACACAGCAAGCCAGTCAGCATCAGGAGGGACAGGCAGGAGGCTGGAGAGACACAGCAAGCCAGGCAGCATCAGGAGGGACAGGCAGGAGAGTGGGAGAACACAGCAAGGCAGGCAGCATCAGGAGGGACAGGTAGGAGTCTGGTGGAACTCCTGCCTGTCCCTCCTGATGCTGCCTGGCTTGCTGTGTGCTCCCAGCCTCCTGCCTGTCCCTCCTGATGCTGCTTGACTTGCTATGATCCTCCAGCTGCCTGCTTGTCTACCAGGGGCAATTAGGGATGGGGGAGATTGGCTTTGCCAGTGATGCCCACGTATCATGAAAGAAGAAAGAAAACGAAAATTGATTTCTCCTCTCAGTTTTCGAATTGCAGAAGGTTGTGTTCACATTGGGCTCAGGGAGCCTCTTAGTGGTGCACTGAAGCTGGCTTGGAGCACATTATCATAGAATCATTAATCCTTTCAAATCAGACCGTTAAAACAGTGGATGTGTTGTTCATCACCAGTGCAATGCAGTGTGATTTTAACTCTTTAAGGAATTCAGGAGCTGAGCTGATTATATCTTCATACCCCCTCGCCAGTGATTCAGCACCAGGGACCCAGGTTCGATTCCAGCCTCGGGTGATTGTCTGTGTGGAGTTTGCACAGCTCTCCCCCGTGTCTGTGTGGGTTTCCTCCCACAGTCTGCAGATGTGCAGCTGAGGTGAATTGGCTGTGCTAAATCACCTATGTTGTGCGGGTTAGCTGTGGCAAATGCAGTGTTGGAGGGAATGATCTTCAGAAGGTCGGCGTGAACTCGATGGGCCGAATGGCCTGTTTCTATATCTATGCCCATTATTTGGAGTGTTGCTCAGTATGGTGCCCATTGTCACCAAACAGCAAGTGCCCTCTCCACCTACACAGAACGCTAAGACCCAGTAACTCACAAAGTGTACGGGGTGAATGTGGGAACAAGTACTGAGTTGGATGCCATGATGATATTGTGAAGGGCCGAATGGCCTGCTCCTGTTTTCTGTGGCTCTATTGCAGAGGCGACTTCTGTATTGTCCAACAGCCGGTGATCTCCCAGGTGGGGTTCTCTTGACAGAAATGTTTCACGACTCTCACTTGTATCCATTACACCCTGAGAGAGCAACTTTTCAAATTTTCAACTGTTGAAGACCGTTGTGCACCTTATTTTTTTCTGCTACATCAAAGGTGCCTGTTTCAGCATGTATCTGTTCCTGAATCTGTCGTAAACAGTCTCTTCACATAAACAGTCCGTGTTGTTTACTTTAGAGAAATTTCCTTCAAACAAGGCTTCCTGGCTTCAGTGTTCTTGAATCCTTGGAGGAGTACATTTATTAACCAGTTTGCGTCCAGTTCCGTTGGTAATGAATCCCATGCAAACGAGCCCCAAAGTTACACTTTCATCACCAATGGTTAATGTCAATACTGTTCCTCATTACCATGCAAGCTAATTCATGAAAATAATCTGCAGGCACTAAAGGGACAATTCAACCAGAAGTGTTGCCCGGTGCTATCTTATCTCAGAACGCCTGTTTCTCCCAATTTACAAGGAAATGGCCTGGTTAGCCTTTAATTCTCCCGAAATTCCAAAATAGCCAGTGATAAAGGAACCTCCGTCACAGAGCTGTACAGCACAGAAACAAACCCCTTCAGTCTAACTCGTCCATGCCGACCAGATGTCCTAAATTAATCCAGTCCCATTTGCCAGCACTTGGCCCATATCCCTCTAAACACTTCTTATTCATATACCCATCCAGATGCCTTTTAAATGCTGTAATTGTACCAGCCTCCACCACTTCCTCTGGCAGCTCATTCCAGACACGTACCACCCTCTGGGTGAAAACGTTGCCCCTCGGGTCCCTCTTAAAGCTTTCCTTCTCACCTTAAACCTTTGCCCACTAGATCAGCCCCTGTTGGTGAGAGAAAAGATTTATCTGTGGCAATTTGTATTGCATCGTGCAGAATGAGATACTGTGTGAAAATATAAGTTAAAACTCTCCAAGTGTGCAGAGGGATCACATATTTCAACGTCGAGAGCATGGTGCTGGAAAATCGTGGCAGGTCAGGCAGCATCCGAGGAGCAGGAGAATCGACGTTTCGGGCAGAAGCCTTTCTTCGGGATGATGACTTTTGCCCGGAACGTCGATTCTCCTGCTCCTCAGATGCTGCCTGACCTGCTGTGCTTTTCAAGCGCCACACTCTTGACTCTACTCTCCAGCATCTGTAGTTCTCACTTCCGCCGAGTCACATATTTCAAAACCCTGCCCTCCATCTACAAGGCCCAAACCAGGCCCCGATGACATAGCACTGAAGAAGTTCAGCGCCGTTCATGACAGAGCAGTCCCTATATCATTGGCACCTCACCCACCACTGTCAACATTCAGTCCCTCCACCAACAAAGCACAGCGACGGCATTGGGAACCAGCTACAAGACGTTCTGCAGCAACTTGCCAGGACTCTTGACACCACCTTCTAACCCCCATGATCCCTAGCCCCTAGTAGGACATGGGGATCCAACAGATTCCTCTACAAGCCACACACCACCTTGGCTTGGCACTATAATATTGCTCCTTCACTGTTGGAGATCACAATCCTGGAACCCTGCCCCTCTAGACCATTACAGCACATGGTCTACAGTGGCCTGAGGAGGGAGTTCACCACCAGGGAGATAGTGCACCAGGCACCCGGATACACAGCCTCAGCAATACACGGCTCTGCTCCCACCCTATTTGGAATATTGGGAGCAGTTTTGGGCCCCGTATCTAAGGAAGGATGTGCTGGCATGAGAGACGGTCCAGTAGAGGTTTGTAAGAATGATCCTATGGTGGGCTTATCATATGAGGCGTGGTGGAGAACTTTAGTCAATACTTAATGATGTTAAGAAGGATGAGGGAGGGTCAAATTGAAATTACAGGATCCTGACAGGCCTGGATAGAGTGGGCATGGGTGGTGGTTATGTGTGTGCTCGTATAACCCTGGGGACGTGGTTATGTGTGTGCTCGTGTGTTCCTGAGGATGTGGTTATGTGTGTGCTCGTGTGTCCCTGGGGATGTGGTTATGTGTGTGCTCGTGTGTCCCTGGGGATGTGGTTATGTCTGTGCTCGTGCGTCCCTGGGGACGTGGTTATGTGTGTGCTCGTGTGTCCCTGGGGATGTGGTTATGTGTGTGATCATGTGTCCCTGGGGATGTGGTTATGTCTGTGCTCGTGTGTCCCTGGGGATGTGGTTGTGTGTGATCATGTGTCCCTGGGGATGTGGTTATGTCTGTGCTCGTGTGTCTCTGGGGATGTGGTTATGTCTACTCATGTGTCCCTGGGGATGTGGTTATATGTGTGTGCTCGCGTGTCCCTGGGGATGTGGTTATGTGTGTGATCATGTGTCCCTGGGGATATGGTTATGTGTGTGATCATGTGTCCCTGGGGATATGGTTATGTCTGTGCTCGAATATCCCTGGGGACGTGGTTATGTGTGTGCTCGTGTGTCCCAGGGGATGTGGTTATGTCTGTGCTCGTGTGTTCCTGGGGATGTGGTTATGTGTGTGCTCGTATGTCCCTGGGAACGTGGTTATGTGTGTGCTCGTGTGTCCCAGGGGATGTGGTTATGTCTGTGTTCGTGTGTCCCTGGGGATGTGGTTATGTGTGATTGTGTGTCCCTGGGGACATGGTTATGTGTGTGCTCGTGTGTCCATGGGGATGTGGTTATGTTTGTTCTCATGTGTCCCTGGGGATGTGGTTATGTCTTTGCTCGTGTGACCCTGGGGAGGGAGGATGTGGCGCTCACTGGTACGGTAGAGGTCTTCAGAGACCAGTGGCACTGCAGTGCCTGGGGTGCGTTGTCACCTGAGCAGCACTATTTTAATTTCAGTAAGTTTCTGTTTGGTTTTATCAGTTTCCGTTTGATTTTGATGCCGTGCCCCAGTTGGGGCTGTTTCATCGTTATTATTTTTGATTTCTGCCTTCATGAATAAGTCAAGGAAGTTTTACTCTGTTTAATCCCCCTGCTATTCCTGTCCTGGGAGTGTTTAATGGGGATGATGTCGAGGTTACTTTAATTTCAGTTTGTTTTCATTGGAGAGAGCTTTGCTTTTCATTTTCTCTGCATTTAAAAGATTGGGGGGGGGGGGTAGTTAAGATATCTGGTCAGCATGGATGAGTTGTACTGAAGGGTCTGGTTCAGTACTGTACATCCCAATGACTCTATAATGTTATGGGACCTGGGTTCAAATCCCACCATAGCAGATGGTGGAGTGTGAATTCAATAAAATGTGGCTCAGTGGTTAGCACTGCCGCCTCACAGTACCAGGGTTCCAGGTTCGATTCCAGCCTCGGGTGACTATCTGTGTGGAGTTTGCACATTCTCCCCTGTGTCTGCGTGGGTTTCCTCCGGGTGCTCCGGTTCCCTCCCACAGTCCAAAGATGTGCAGGTCAGGGTGAACTGGCCATGCTAAATTGCCCATAGTGTTAGGTGCATTAGTCAGAGGGAAACGGGTCTGGGTGGGTTACTGTTTGGAGGGTCAGCGTGGACTTGTTGGGCCTAAGGGCTTGTTTCCACACTGTAGGGAATCTAATTTAATCTGGAATGAAAGGGTCTAATGATGACCAGGAACTGATTGTTGGGAAAACCATTTAGTTCATTAAAGTCCATTAGGGAAGGAAACTGGTCTACATGTGACTCCAGACCACTAGCAGTGTGGCTGACTCTTAACTGCTCTCTGGAGCAATAAATAAAGAATGAATAAACTTTGTGAATAAATTTTGCACAATCACTCAATTAGGAAAAGTATTTATTTTTGTGTAAACATTGATACTTTGCTCGTGATATCACAGCTTATATTACAACACAGCATCCAACTGGGGGGAGTTGAATGATTTATATCTCCGTGGGTCTGCAGCATTTGTAGTTTTCTTGACAACGCAGTCTACTTTTCACTTTGGAGTTCATGTACTGTCCTCTTGTTCCGATAGGAGTGAGAGTGAAAACAGAGCCCAGAGTGATGCCAAGTCCCGGGAGGAAGCAAGGCTCTGTGTTGGTGTAGCTCTCATTTGGTCCTGCTGTTTAAATGAGCCACCATTGACCGGGTGTGCCTCACCACAGTGCAGAGTCAAAGGCTAAAGAGTTGGCTGGACTGTCAGCCCACGATGTTATTTAATTACCCTGCAGGTGAGGATGGGATTAGACTTTGCAACGATGCCTACCACCGCAGAATAACTAACTCAGTAGGCTTTACTGTGTCAATGGGTAAAAAATGAGGTCTGCAGATGCTGGAGATCACAGTTGAAAATGTGTTGCTGGTTAAAGCACAGCAGGTTAGGCAGCATCCAAGGAATAGGAAATTCGACGTTTCGGGCATAAACCCTTCATCAGGAATCCTGCCTGGAATCCAGGATGCTGCCTAACCTGCTGTGCTTTAACCAGCAACACATTTTCAACTTTACTGTGTCAATGGCCATTCAAGAAAAGCCCTGGGCCTGAAATACCTAGAGGCATCTTCAGGATAGAAAGGTAGGTTTAGAGGGGTCAACGCTAAAGCGATAGTTTGACTACCATTTGATGACACATTTCTACAGTCAACTTAAACTCTACATTGGAACCAAATCTGAATTCTGCAATTGGTGCAAGCTTATTGAAGGATAGTTACAGCCCAGATAAGCATTAAATAGGAGTCCAATAACACTGTCAGTACATACAAAACAGGATCTATATTCAATTGGTATGCCAGACACAAAAATAAGATCTTCCTGCAATATATTTTATAATGTCTAGAAAACCTTGCTTCCTAACGTCATGATTTCACGGTTTGCAGAGTTAGGTGTTTGCATTGTGAATGCGACACTTACAATAAACACTGTGTCATGTAAACATTACAGTCTGACAGTCACACCATTGCCTTGAGTCTCCCACTGTCTGCCTTGTACAAAAACCCCTCCGCTCCACAGTAGTGTATACTCCAAATTATCGTCAGTCTTTTTTCTTTTGAAGTATAGCTTGAAATATAAATTTAAAACGCTATAGGAAAATAAATACAGTGTGTCTGACAGGTCACTGAATTACATGGGGGTCCCTGTGTTATCTAACCCCGTTTCAACATAGTAGTGTTAAAAATAAGCAAAATAACAAGTCACGGTGATTTTGGTGGGGGGGGTAAGTTGCTCAGTTGTGAGCGATAAACCCATTTCACGTGGAAACATTAAGTTTTGACTCCTTGTATAACAGCGTAACTCGATTAGTGTTATGTGAAAATACTGTGGTGTGCAATTCACACTGGCTTTTTAAATGATGTTGGGATTTGCTCTCCGAAATCCAATCATCGGGTTCTTATTAATAATGGCCAAGTGGTTTGCCTGAACCCTCTCCAACTACAATACAAAGTCTGCCCTACCAGTGGGATTGAAGAGGATCCCAGGTATTCCCAACATCGGGGTCAGATGGAGTTCAGGAATCCCCCTACACTGCCCCAGAACTGCACAACTCTGAACTCCCAACACTTGTCCTAAGGGTATTCACTGGTGGTCAACTGTGGGGTAGCGTTCTGCTGTGGGTTTAGACCTGTCTCAGAGCTCAGGTCTACTGAGAGCGATCTCCAGCCGACTCCACTACAGACAACTGGAAACATTTGATTGGCTGGTCAGGTCGGCTGATGACAAGCTCTCAATGTCCAGCAACAACTTGTTCTGCTCGATCCAGACAATCTTCTGCTGTTCCTGGAGGATGCTGGTCTTCACCACCTTGATGAGCTCCTCGACGCTGGTCCATGCGTTGGGCTCCACAGTGGCAGAGAGGCACGGTACGGTCTCTAAGTGCTTCTGCTCAATGCGGTACAGCTTGAGGAACTCATCGTCGCTGCTGCAGGACTTTGGAGCCAGTTTCCTAAAGAAAAGACAAAGCGTTCTCAATCACTCTGGAGCACCTATCTAAATGCTTGATTCTTTCAGGTGTATGTAGGAGGTGGGCACTGACAGGGGTGACAGCACAAGTGGCCTCGATCTTGGTTGGGGTAGTTGGGCAGGACGCCTGTTATTGGTCTCAGTGTTCTTATATTAAAAGAGAGAAGGAACTGGTGAGTAAACCAACGTTCCTGCTTTTCGTCAACATCTAGCCACATCCCACATTTGTGGGCGGCATGGTGGCACCGTGCTGCCTCACAGCGCCAGAGACCCGGGGTCAATTCCCGCCTCAGGCGACTGACTGTGTGGAGTTTGCACATTCTCCCTGTGTCTGTGTGGGTTTCCTCCGGGTGCTCTGGTTTCCTCCCACAATCCAAAGATGTGCAGGTTAGGTGAATTGGCCATGCTAAATTGCCCGTAGTGTTAGGTAAGGGGTAAATGTAGGGGAATGGGTGGGTTGCGCTTCGGTGGGTCGGTGTGGACTTGTTGGGCTGAAGGGCCTGTTTCCACACTGTAAGTAATCCAATCTAATCTAATCTAATCATTTGAGGAATGCAGGCTTTGGATGAAGAAGAGGGTACATTCCACTAGGAGTCCTCTCGGCCTTGCTGCCAACTCATAAGAAACAGGATGAAGATCGCAAATAAAAAGTGCGAGGGAAACTCAATGGGTCTGGCATCTTCTGTGGAGAGAGAAACGGAGTTAGTATTTCGAGTCCAGTATGACTCTGGTGTTCCAAACTGGACCTGAAATATTAATCCTGTTTTTCTTTCTCTCTCTCTCTCTCTCCGCAGGTGCTGGTCCACCTGCTGAGTTTCTCCAGCACTTTGGAGATGCTGGGAATCCAAAATAAAAATAAAAGTGAAGTCACTTGAGCAAGGCATTCAGAGATTCCCTCCAAGCTGTGGGATTGTTTTTGGGAAGGTGGGTTTTTTCCCTCCCAAAGTCCTCCCACAATCTCCTAGTGTCCACCTGCAATCTCCCAGGGTCCTGCCAAAATCTCCCAGGGTCTTCCCACAATCTCCCAGGACTTCTCACAACTTCCCAGCATCTCCGACAACCTCCCAGGATTCTCCTACAATCTCCCAGGATCCTCCCACAACATCCCAGGATCCTCCTACAACCTCCTAGCGTCCTCCTGCAACCTCCCAGGATTCTCCTACAATCTCCCAGGATTCTCTCACAATCTCCCAGAGTCCTCTTGCAATCTCCCAGGGTCCTGGTCAGGGTAGCTGACCCTTTCTGAGGCAATGCTGTCATCTACAAAGCCTCTCCCAGAAAGCCAGTCTCTGCAGCTAACTCCAGGCAAGGTCACTGTCATCAGTACAAGCAAGGGCTTGTGCCCGAAACGTCGAATTTCCTGTTCCTTGGATGCTGCCTGACCTGCTGCGCTTTAACCAGCAACACATTTTCAGATCAGTACAAGCAACACTGACATGTTGAACTTTATCAACTAGTGTACCTCACACCAGGGGTGCTGGGTCGGAGATCAGGCACGGCTATTATTTTGAAACTCTCCTTCACATGAAGCCAATTGTAAAGACACTCCATGGGCCCTTTCCCCAAACGCTGCCCCCTCACCTGCCGAGATTAGTGCCCGGACACAAGTCCTTTGTCCCTCAGATATTACATCCAAGTGGTTGCTAAGGAGGTTCCTTATCAATGTTTTTAAAAGTCCATTCACCAGATGAGGCATCCCCATCCCTAATTACCCATAGGGCACATTGTTGGAGTTGCACATGGGCCAGACTGGGTAAAGACTGCACATTTCCTCCCCCAAAGGGCTTTTGTGAATCAGAAAGTTTTTTGTTTTAACAATTTGTGTCATGATTATCATTCGACTCTTAATTCCAGATTTTGTTTAATGATTGAATTCAAATTCCACTCATCGCTGACCAATAGGGAGCGTCCCCCTCTTTTCAAAATGCCTTGCATCACTGTGTCTCACAATTGCACACACACACACCATGGGTGCTGGGGAAAAATAAGCACTACCACAGTTAGGTGGAAGTGTGGGGGTAAAAGGAAAAAAAAAGAAAAAAAGGGAAAAAAAAGAAAAAAAATGTCTTGCGTATCGTCTCCAGTTGCCATCGTCTCGTAGCACAAAGGAACACGAGAAGGAAAAGCCAAGTCCCACACCGAAATTTGTTGAGGTCCCAAAAATTTAACTCAGGAATGAACAGCCGTACTTAGGTCAAAATATTGTGGTAGCCGGTAGAGGCGAGGGAGATCTGATCAGACACCTCCGCTTGGGCTAGAGGTCACCCTGGAGATGTACCTGTCTCCTTCCAGGTTCCATTCCATTTGCACACTGGACCTTACTGAACAAATCCCCTCTCCTCCCACCTTCCCAGTGACTCCCTCATTGCCTTGGTTAGAATGTTACCTTAATTTCTTGATGTTTTTTGTGGTCACTTTGATGTGTATAATGATGGTGTAGATCTTCTCCGTAATTAGGTCCTTAGCAGAGTGCACTCCTATTGGCAGCAGACCGTGTTGGTCCTAGGGAAAGAAACACAGTAAGACCATGGGGAAGTACAGGCCACTTATATCCCACTCGGTTAGGGGTAGACTACTGTTGTTCAGGAGGAGATACACTTCCAATCCCACCCTTAATCCTTTTAGAATCAGAAAATGGCGGGCATTCAGCCCTCCACCTGTGCACCAATCACTCCAATCTCCATAAGACCTTTCAATAGTTTCCTTTTTAATGTGTTTGTGTCAAATTTATCCTGCTTTCTCTTGTATTCTTCAGCCATCAACCCTCCTTCAGCCATCAACCCTCCTTTAGCCATCAACCCTCCTTCAGCCATCAACCCTCCTTCATCAACCTTCCTTCAGGCATCAACCCTCCTTCAGGCACCAACCTTCCTTCAGCCATCAACTCTCCCTCCGCCAACTGTTCCCAATTAGCCTTCATTTAAACTAGTTTCTTAATCAACTTGTTCAGAGATGTTATTACACACCCTTGGTGTATATGGGACTTGAACCTGCAACTCCCGGTCCAGGGATAGGAACACTACCATTATGCCACAAGAGGACCTGTCCCTTTGTACTCATTTTTCTTTATTACTCAGAGATGTTATTACACACCTTTGGAGCAGGTGGGACCTGAACCTCGGTCTCCTCACAACCTTTCAGCTCAGCACCGTCCCCATGACCTGTCCTACCTGCCTATCTTTGTTTCCTCCTATATACTCCATCCTCCTCTCTGACTTCTCACCTCCATCCCCACCCCTATCCACCCGTTGTACTCTTTGCTATCTTCCCCCACCCTCCTCCCTGACCTATCACCTCCATCCCCACCCCCATCCATCCACTGTACTCTTTGCTACCTTCCACCACCCTTCCCCCGACCTGTCACTTCCATCCCCACCCCCACTCACCTATTGTACTCTTTGCTATCTTCCAGCACCCTTCTCTCTGACCTATCACCTCCATCCCCACCCCCACTCACCTATTGTACTCTATGTTACTTTCTCTCCACCTCCACCCTCCTCTCATTTATCTCTCCACCCTGCAGGCACCCTGCCTCTATTCCTGATGAAGGGCTTTTGCCCGAAACGTCGATTTTCCTGTTCCTCGGATGCTGCCTGAACTGCAGTGCTTTTCCAGCACCACTCTAATCTAGACTCTGGTTTCCAGCACCTGCAGTCCTTGTTTTTACACCTGGGTCTCCTGGTCCAGGGGTAGGAACACTACCATTATGCTACAAGAGGTCCTGTCCCTGTACTCATTTTTCTTTATTATTCAGAGATGTTACTACACACCTCTGGAGCAGGTGGGATTTGAACTTGGGTCTCCTGGTCCAAGGTAGGGACACTACCACTGTGCCACAGAAGGACCTCAGCTTTCTTAATACGAAAATGTTAATTTTTATTTTGGTTGCAGTAGTTTAGAATAAACTGTTTGTGAGGGTTAGAGCACTCCATGTTACAGGTGAATATAGAACAAACAATACCCAGAATAATTCTGCTTTATTTTCTGAAGTGATGTGGCAAGCTCAGCTTTTAATATCCATCTCTTAATTCCTCTTTTTAGAAATGATGCCATCCTTGCAGGGTAGTCCTATCCACAGTGCTTCTGATTGGACTTTGCTTTACTGGGACAATTCTGATAACATTGATACAATTAAGTAGGCCATTTCAGAGGGTCAGCCATGTTGCTATGGATATTGAAGGTCAAACCAGATAAGAAGGACAGATTTCCTTCTGATAAAAACCTTGGTGAATCAGATGGGTTTTTGTGTTGATCCAATTGTTTATTGAGATCATATTTTGTAATTTAAGATTAATTAAATTAAATTAAAATCTACCTCAATTACCATGGTGAAATTTGAGCTCATCTCCAAAGGGTCATTCCAGGTCCATTAGCCCAGTCAACTTAGCACTGTGCTATCATTTCCTCTTGGCCGATATAGATATTTTCGAGTCAAACTGATCAGAAATATGATGGCACAACTCTGGAGAGGGTGGGACTTGAACATGGGTGTCTTGGCTCAGAGATAGGGACAGTACCACAACGTCACAAGTCTTCGCCTTCCTGGTGTACACTGCATACACAGCGGAGACAGAGATGGATAGATATGGGTCATACAATGCTATTCACATTCATTGTGGCTGAGTCTCAATGAGAAGTGCACTTGCCTCAGAGTGAGGGGTTGCAGATTCAAATACCACTCCAGAGACTTTAGCACCAATCCCCGGGTTCGAATCCCGCCACGGCAGATGGTGGAATTTGAATTCAATAAAAACTTGGAATTAAATACCTAATAGTAACCATGTCAGGAAAAGCCCATCTGATTCACAAACAGGGAAGGAAACTGACATCCTTACCCGGTCTAGACTACATGTGACTCCAGACCCACAGCAACATTGCTGACTCTCAACTGCCCCTGGGCAATTAGGGATGGGCAATGAATGCTGGCCTGGCCAGTGATGCCCACGTTCTGTGAATGAATAAGATAAAAACAAAACCGAGGCTGACACTTTCAGGGCAGTACCGAGTGGATGCTGCACTGTCACGGGTGCTGTCTTTCAGAAGAACTGTTGGCCCTTTCTGTGCTCTCATAAAATCTCCATATCTAAGTGCTTTTAAATGTTGCAATTGTACCCATGTCCACCATTTCCTTGGGAAGTTCATTCCACATGTGGATCACTCTATGTGTAAAAATGTTTTTTTTAATCTGTCTTCTCTCAACTTAAAAAAATGAGCCCCCTTGTTTTGAAACCCCGCCCCCCATCCTAGGGAAAAGCCTCCCGCCATTCACCTTATCTATGCCCCTCAGGAGTGTATAAACCTTAGCGAGTTTTGAGAAGATTTGTAGCTCAGGTTGAGGTTCTGGCTGTACGCTTGTTCGCTGAGCCAGAAGGTTTGGTTTCTTAACCTTCCAGCTCAGCGAGCCAACCTACATCCATTTTCTAAACCTTTAGAAGGTCACCCCTCAACCTTCTATGCTGCAGAGAAAAAAATTCTCAGCCTCTCCCTGTAACTCAAACCTTTAAGAGTTTGAGGTAGGGCTTGTCTATAAACATGCTGGCCCTCAATATTCACAAAGCAAAATTACAGGATAATTCTCCATGCTTCTCATCTCCAACAGAGGGAGAGGAAAGAGCTTGAGGGTCAGTTAGCTGGACAGCTAGCCTGCATTGCAACAGTGGTCGGTTCAATTCCTGCATTGGCTGAGGTCACCATAAAGGTCATTCCTTCTGAACTTCTTCCCTCGCCTGAGGTATGGTGACCCTCAGGTTAGGTGTACCACCAGCTATCTCTCCATCTCTAATGAAAGAGTGGGACTTTATTAGAGGAGCACAGTGTTAGCAGAACACAAGTGGTGACAGTCCCACAACCCTTTGCATTTTGTGTTCAGAACAAAGTGAATTTCATTGGGTGTATCATCTCAACTCCAAATGCTCTGTCCCAATCATTAAAAGACCCAAAACCATGAAAGCACCACAGACGTTCACCACAGACAGTACAGGGATGAGGCTAATGAGCCCTCCAGTGCTAAATTACAGCTGTACCTTGGCTATAACATCTCTGATAGTTTCAAGTGTAATGCACTCGAATGTGGTCTGATTCCTGATCTTCTGTAGAGAGAACCTTGTCTTTGTCTTCAGCTGCTCTTCAGTGACAATTTCTGGAAAAGAAAGTATTTAATTGCTTTGATGTTGATTTGATTTATTATTGTCAGATACAGGTCTACAGGGAAACAGGGCCTTTAGCCTAACTGTCCACGTGCTCATTTTCTTGACCCTCTCTCACTAATATCCTCACATACAGATGAGGAAGGGACAACACATTCATCCTAAGACAAGCCAAACAGAGACACGCACGAGAATTCCTAGAACATGGCATTCCAGCCAGAACTTTATCAACAAACACAGCGAGTTAGACCCCATCTACCACCCCCTGAGAAAAGGAACAATTCACCACAGGAAATGACATCACACCAGGAAATGACATCACCAACCCAAACACACAAATAGAAAGCAGGAATCATCAGCAATGCTTCGTCCAGAGGCTCACTGAAGATGTTACCTAGTAGGGTAACGAAACGTCTGGAAATGAACCTTCCAGCTCAGCGAGCAAACCTACATGCACCTGTCCAAATGTTTCATAAATAACAAAACTGTACTCGCCTCCACCACTACCCCTGGAAGCCCATTCCTGACACACTTCACCCTCTGTGTGGAAAATATTGTCCCTCTGGACCCTTCTGTATCTCTCCCCTCTCACCTTAAACCCATACCCTCTAGTTTTGGAGGCCTCTACCATCGTGAAAAGCCATCGCTATCTATCTTATCTACACCCCTCATGACTGTATAGACCTCTATAAGATCACTCTTCAGTCTCCTACGCTCTGAGGAAACATGTCCCAGACTCTCCTTATAACTCAATCCTTCCAGTCCAGTCAGTATCCTAATAAATCTTTTCTGCACTCTTTCCAGTTCAATAATAGCTTTAATACAGCGAAAAGTATTGTTTTGCATGCTATCCAGCCAAATCATATCTTACATAAGTCCATTTGCAGTCCTCACTTTCCCCTATAAGTACATCAGAGTAAATGGAATGGAATGTGGAGTATACCGTTACAGCTATAGAGAAAGCCCAGAGAAAGATCAACTCTAATATATGAGAAGTCTGTTTATAAGTCCGAATACAGCGGGGAAGAAGCTGTTCCTGAAGCTGTTCATACGTGTTTTCAAACTTTTGTATCATCTGCCTGACAGATATAACTGGGGTGAGAGGGGTCTTTGAAACGAAATGATTAAAAGGATCTCTCACATCAATCCACTGAGTTTGAGGTCGGATAAAATCAAACTCAGTTTCAGTCGGGGATCTGTTGATTGGATTCTCTCTCTGTATCAGGATACAGGAACAGAAGGAGGCCATTCAGCCCCTCAAGCCTATTCTGCTATTCATGGAAAATCAGCAGTCCAATTCCACATCCCCATCTTTACCCCTTAAAAATCTCTGGTTCACAAAATCCATCAATCGCAGATTTAAAGATAACAATCTGTCCAGCATCAGGCAGCACTAATGGAGGAGAATTCCAAACCTCTAGCATCGTTTTTCAGTGTAGAATTCTTAATTTGAATCCTGAGGGTCTGGTTATAGAGTCAAAGAGATATGCAGCACGGAAACAGACCCTTTGACCCAACTCGTCCAGGCTGACCAGATATCCTAACCTAATCTCATCCCTTTTGCCAACATTTGACCCAAATCGCTCTGAACTCTTCCCATTCATGTACCTGCCCAAATGTATTTCTAATATTGTAATCGTACCAGCCTCCACCACTCCCTCTGGCAGCTTATTCCATACACGCACCACGCTCTGTGTGAAAACGTTGCCCCTCAGGACCCTTCTAAATATTTCCCCTCTCACCTTAAACCTACGCCCTCTAGAGTTGGCCACCCATGCCCTTGGAAAAAGACTTTGGTTTAGCTATGCTCCACACAATTTTTTAAACATCTATAAGGTCAGCCCTCAGCCTCTGACACTTCAGGAAGAAAAACAGTCCAGCCTATTCAGCCTCTCCCTCTAGGTCAAACCCTCCAGTTCCAGCAACATCCTCGTAAATCATTTCTTAGTTTTGTTTTAATTTTGACCCTTGTCCCAGACTTCTAACCAGCGAGAGCAGTTTCTCTCAATCTATCCTGACCGTTTCCCTTAATATCTTGAAAATTCAGATCTAATCGACATTCGAGGGAACACAACTTAATCTCTCATCGCAGCTCAATCCCTAGAATTCGGGTATTGTTCCACTCCTTCAGTTCCACTTCTAACGCACAATCTTTAGCACATGATCTGAGCTGATTGGAGTGCGTTATGGAGGGAGTGCTGCATTGTGGATGGTGAGAGATTAACCAATACACGCGAAGCCTCTTTGAGTGGTGTGAATGGTATTATTTCAGAGACGAGGAGAAGGGTTCCCTCTGGTGATCTGGGCCAATACTTATCCCTAAAATTAGATTATCTGGTCAATATCGAATTGCTGTTTATGACATAGAGTCATAGAGATGTACAGCACGGAAACAGACCAAACAGTCCAACTTGTCCATGCTGATTAGATATCCTAATCCAATCTAGTCCCACCTGCCAGTACCTGACCCATATCCCCCCAAACCCTTCCTATTCATATACCCATCCAGATGTCTTTTAAACATTGCAATTGAACCAGCCTCCACCACCTCCTCTGGCAGCTCATTCCATACACGTACCACTCTCTGTGTGAAAAAGTTGCCGCTTGCATTTCTTTTATATCTTTGCCCTCTCACCCTAAACCTATGCCCTCTAGCTCTGGATTCCCCCACCCCAGAGAAGAGACTTTGTCTATTTATCCCATCCATGCCCCTCATGATTTTATAAACCTCCATAAGGTCATCCCTCGGCCTCCAAAGCTCCAGGGAAAACAGCCCCAGCCTGTTCAGCCTCTCCCTACAGCTCAAACCCTCTAACCCTGGCAATATCCTTGTAAATCTTTTCTGAGCTCTTTCAAGTTTCACAACATCCTTCCCATAGGAAGGAGACCAGAATTGCATGCAATATTCCAAAAGTGGCCTAACCAATGTCCTGTACAGCTGCAACACGACCTCCCAACTCCTACATTCATTGCTTTGACCAAGAAAGGAAAGCATACCGAACACCTTCTTCACTATCCTATCTACCTGCGACTCTACATTCAAGGAGCTATGAACCTGCACTCCAAGGTCTGTTTGTTCAGCAATACTCCCTAAGTGTATAAGTCCTGCGAAGATTTGCTTTCCCAAAATGCAGCACCTCGCATTTATCTGAATTAAACTCCATCTGCCACTCCTCAGCCCATTCTGCACAGTTTGACACTCACATTTTCTACACAGCAACACTTTATAAACAACTGGCAGTTGTGATGGACCAGGTCAGACTCCCCTTAAAACATTTTAAGAAGGTAACCCAGACCCTAACTTTGCTAGTTTGTTTTAAGCAGGTGCAAAGTGGATATTCCAGGAGTGATGCAGCTGGTCAAACCACTCAAGTTTTAAACAAAACAGAATTTATTTACAGACTACCGATCGCAACAGGAACAAAAGAAAATACAATATTGAATAACATAATCTTTCTGAAAACCCAACTGACTCTACTGCAATTTAATGATGCTTTTCCAATTTCCTGCAGCATCCCCATAAACACATCCCTTGGCTAAAAAGATAAATTCAAACCTAGGTTCTTACCAGAGAGATGTAGGAAAGAGAGAATCAGCATGGAACCTCTTTTCACTGTAGTTGTTTCTTTGGGTTCCCAGCTAAAAACTAATCCAAACGGGACAAAACCCCGAAACTGGGAGATCTAGTCATTCCCCTTTCATTATTAAAGTGTTTTAACAAATAATCTAAAAGCCATTTTTCCTGATTGTTGCCTTAGCCAGTATCTGTTAGCCATTAGCAAAGTGGCCTTAGCCTAGACAAATCGGAACCTCTGTCTTTTACAACCCCTTTTGAAAAAGAAAACCCAAGACACGATAACCTTGTTAAAGGAGCAGCATTGTCACACAGTGAAGCAATTTGCAACATCCTGAAGTCATGAAAGGCACCACATGAATGCAACTATCTCCCTTGTTCGAGTGTAGAACAACAACAACTTATATTTCAATTGCACTGAATATGATGTCTCAAAGCATTCTGCAAAACAAAGACACCCAGCCACACAAGGACATATGAGGCTTCAAACTTATCCAATGTCCAGCCCTCCCCGTTCTCCTCACCTCCCTGATCTGACCTCACCTGATCATGTTCCTATTCACCTATCTTCGCCACCCTTCCCGCTGACCAATCACAATAATCCCCGACCTGCAACCACCTTCTCACCTGCCCTTCCCCCAGCAACCCCCCCCCCCCCCCCACCAACCCCTCTATTTATTTCTGAGCTCCCTTCCCCCTCCCCAGTCCTGACAAAGGGTTGCAGCCTGAAACATCAATATTCCTGCTCCTTGGATGCTGCCTGACCTGTTGTGCTTTTCCAGGTCGATATCCATTAAATGTGAGGACTGAGTGTTTGGTTGAAGAGGTAAGTGTGAGGGAGGGGATGGAAGGGCAAATGTGAGGGGCTTGACAGGTGACTAACTGAGAGGTTGTTTCCCCCTGGTGGGGAATCTATTAGAGACGCAGGTCCAGGATGAGGTATCCACCATATAGAATCCCCACAGTGTTGGAACAGGCCATTCGGCCCAACAAGTCCATGCCGACCCTCCGAAGAGTAATCCACCCAAACCCATTCCCCGAACTCTAGATTTACCCCTGACTAATGCACCTAACCTCCACATCCCTGAATACTATGGGCAATTTAGCCTGGCCAATTCCCTAACCTGCACAAATATGGGCTGTGGGAGAAAACCATGGGGGTACATGGTGGGGTGGGGGGATGTGCAAACTCCAAACAGACATTTACCCAAGGCTGGAATCGAACCTGGGTCCCTGGTGCTGCGAGGCAGCAGTCCTAACCACTGAGATGAGGAGAAGAAATTTCATTCAAAGGGTTGTGAATCTTTGGAATCCTCTGAATACTAGGATTCTGGATGTTCCAACTTTGAATACATTTAAGATTCAGGACAGACAGATTTTTGGCCCCTCAAAGCATCAGGAGATATTTGGGGTGGCTCAGTGGTTAGCACTGCTGCCTCACTCGGTACTGAGACCGATTCCGGCCTCAGGCGACTGTCTATGTGGAGTGTACACATTCAGCACGAGTTTGCCTCAGTTTCCTCCCACAGTCCAAAGATGTGCAGGTTAGGGTGGAGTAGTCATGATAGATTGCTCCATAGTAACTAGAGATGTACAGTATGTGGATTAGCCATGGGGTTGCAGGACTGCGTTGTCCTGGGAGGGACAACGCAAACTCGACGGGCCGATTGGCCTCTATCTGCACTGTAGATTTAGGTGGGAAAGGAGAGTGGAAGGCTAAGGTCACATCGAATAGCAAACTGAATGGGCAAGCCCATCTCCTGTCTCTTATGTTCCTCAGAGTTTGAGAGAGCTCAGGGAAGATTCAATGAGACGTGAGGTTCCATGGGGCAAGCCATATTTCATTGGGATAACACCAGTGGCCAGAGGAGACAAAGTAAAAATAATTGGCAAAGATTCAAGTGAAATCTGGCACTTTATTGCTTACTCAGGGAGTTGTTGACCTACAAATCACTGAAGGATAGATTCAATCACCGAGAGATCGAGCAATGTAGCCTGATAGCCTCTAGGGTCTAAAAGAATGAGAGGTGATCTAATCAAGGTACAGAAGATGCTAAAAAGGATTGACAGAGTCAACGTAGAGAAGATGTTTTCTCACATGAGGCAATCTAGAACAAGAGGTGATGGTTTAGAGTTAAGGCAAATTGAAAACAGAGATGAGGAGAAAGTACATCTCTCGAAGGGCTGTGAGTCTAGATTAGATTACTGACAGTGCGGAAACAGGCCCTTCGGCCCAACAAGTCCACACCGACGCGCAACCCACCCAGACCCATTCCCCTACATTTACCCCTGCACCTAACACTACTGGCAATTTAGCATGGCCAATTCACCTAACCTGCACATTTCTGGACTGTGGGAGGAAACCAGAGCACCCGGAGAAAACCCACACAGACACAGGGAGAATGTGCAAACTCCACACAGTCAGTCGCCTGAGGCGGGAATTGAACCCGGGTCTCTGGCGCTGTGAGGCAGCAGTGCTAACCACTGTGCCACCGTGCCGCCCACTAAGTCTGTGGAGCTCACTAGCTCAGAGTATGATGGATGTTGGGATTAAGTTTAAGGAGGAGATTAGTAATAGGTTGAAGGGTTTTGGAGAGCGGGAAGGAAAGTGCAGTTGAGGCTGAGTTGAGGTCAGCCACGATCACAGCAAAAGGTGGAGCAGGCTTGAGGGGCTGAATGGCCTCCTCCCGCTCTTAATAACTCTCCAAAAGGGGACCCAGTAAGCAACTGAAAGGGAGACAGTCACGGGGCTACCGGTCTTTGGGTAGCGCTTTCAATGATGGGCCAATTGGCTTCATCGGTCTGTCAATGGGAAGAGGCTGTACGTACCTGGCTGCACCATGGTGAACTCTGATGCGGGTGGAGACTGGAGCAGACGGTGCATCAACGCTTTGGCCAACACCGTGGGCATGATGATAACCGGCCGCTTTTGCCAGACGGTGATTGGCTGAACCAGACTGTACGGCAAGATCTTCTCATCCTTATCTGAAATGCAAGAGAACATCACTGTTTTTAAGAGAGATTCAAACTCCACCCCCCTCTCCCCAAATCATTTGGGGGGGGGAGGGTTCACAGGCAATGCCCACCGATAGCAGAGACGCGTTTTGACGCCCCCACTGACGTACACGCGCCCACACATCCAAAGCGGCCCTTGAGTAACTTCATTCAGGAGGTAATCTCCATTTTACTTTCTCCCAGTTGTAAAGAATGGACTGTATCTCCATGATCCGGTTTGCTGAACAGACCGGGAGATTTTGGCAAGTTGCCCAGACTCCCATTTCCTGCACCTTTAGTGCAGCTCAGTCCAGGAAAGCCACCAAAATGACAGCGGTCAAATGCGGACGGTCAATTTTCGAATCTTCCACTGTCGAATTTTAACAGCCGAGGCCTTTGTGGACTGAAATGTTCCTTGGAAAAGGAAGAAATATGGGCCTGACACAGTCATCACTGAGTCTGAGGCACATTCATGTAACCAACATGGAATAATCAAAATCGCCTGAGCTGAAATTATCACTGTATCTAAAGCCATTGAAACTATCGATGGAGGCAGGTTTCAAGAAACCTGCATCTCCTGTTTGGACTTATACTCCCGCAAGAAGTTCCGCATATTGGACATGAAAGGGTTGTCCGTAACTATCTGGCCTACCAGCTTGGGACGACAATGGAGCCAGACTCAACAATACACAAATGAGCCATATTTCAGGTACAAGCAAGAAACAAAATGGATTGGTAACGTCAAGAACTGGGAGGCTTTTCCCCTTCCTGTTTCTTCTTTCAGCAGTGGGATAGCAAATCTGAGAAGCATTTATTGACCGAGAGGTCAAGGATTCTAAACATTTTGCTACAACCAAAGACACAAAAGGTCAGCTAAAAGCAGAGGAATTGTTCAGTTGACTTGACTCACTTTCATACCAGGATCTGAGAGTAGGGTTACAGGCACTAGGCAGATATCGGGGGAGACTCGCAGGCACAATCCTCACTCGATCTGAACACACCTTCTTCACCTTAATGTTGTTCTTCGTAAACTTGAGAAAAGAAATAAGGAGTAGATTAGTGAGGAGAGAATTCTCACATCTCATATTTAGTGTGTCTAAACCTACAGTCAGGCAGGTTGACTAATGATTTAAAATTCACTGGGTTACAGGAGTTGGGACAATATGTTGAGATTGTACAAAACATTGGTGAGACCCCTTCTGGAATACTGTGCCCTGTTCTGGTCTCTCAGTTATGGGAAGGATATTATTAAGCTGGAGAGGGTTCAGAAGATATTTCCCAAGGATGGTGCAGGGTATGGAAGGGGTTTGAGTTATAAAGAAAGGCTGGATAGGCTGGGACATTTTTCACTGGAGTGTAGGAGGCTGAGACGTGATCTTACATAAGTTTATAACATAATGAGAGGCATAGATAGCGTTAATGGTAGTTGTCTTTTTCCTAGGATGAGAGATTTCAAAACTAGAGAGCACATTTTTAAGGTGGGAGGAGAGAGATTTTAAGACGACAAGAGGGGCAAATTTTTTTTACATAGAGAGTTGTTCGTGTGTGGAATGACCTTCCTGAGGAAGTGGTGGATGTGGGTACACTTACAATGCTGAAAAGACATTTGGATGAGTACATGGATAGGAAAGGTTTGGAGGGATATGGGCCAGGAGCAGGCAGGTGGGACTAGTTTAGTTTGGGATTATGGTTGGCATGGAATGGTTGGACCGAAGGGTCTATTTCCATGCTGGATGACTCTATGAATGAAATGGGACTGACTAGATTTCTCTGCCTGGGTCAAATGATCTCCTGCTATACCCTACAACTCTGACTCTTGGATAGCTAATTAGTTAGCTGTTAGTTGTTACTATTGCAATGAGGGATTACATCACTTTATCAAGTAAGGTCCATTGGCTGGATTATAATGAGATGTAAATAGGACTGCTGGCGTTGTCCAAGTAGAGTTGGTGGCTCCTTACCTTTCTCGCCCTCTCTTTCTTCTCAAAATGTGCTGTCAGTGCGTAGATTTTAAGCAGGAGGAGCTGGTAAGCTCTGGAAGAGATAAACCATTTCAGGCAGCTCAGTCTCACAATTCCCCACAACAAGCTAATCAAGATGAACGTGTTGTTTCTCTCTCGCTCGGCATTGAGAGTCCTTTATCACATGGAGCACTGGCAGTAATCTTCCCAGAGAAAATTGTGTCCATCGAGGAACGTAGGAATGGGAGTAGGCCATTCAGCCCCTCGGGCCTGTTCCGCCATTCAGTGGCTGATCTGTGGCCTAACTCCATACACCTGCCTTTGGTCCATATCCCTTAATACTTTTGCTTAACAAAATCTTATCTATCTCGGATTTCAAACTAACAACTGAACCAGCAGCCACTGCTGATGGTGGGAGAGAGAGCCAAGCCTGTATCATCATTTGTGTGTAGAGGTGTTGCCGAATCTCTCTCCTGAACGGTCTGGGCCCTAATTCTCAGATTGTGCCTTGGATAGAGGGGCCTCCTTTCAAAATGAACTACCTACGCCATTGCCAGATTGAAGTTTGTTGGTCATTTAGCAGATCTGGCAGCCTCAGTGGAGAGAGAAACCTCGAGTCCGGTGGCACTTTGTTGGAACTGTGCGGAAGAACAGTCGGTACCAGACTTGTAACATTCACTCTGCTTTTTCTCTCCACAGGTGCTGCTGTTGAAATGACCAGCCGGACAATAGCACACTGCACACGGCTTCCTTCATGACTTGCACTCAAGGAGAGTCAAGAGGTCACCGAGCCCTGGCCTGGTGAGTCTGCCTTTCAGGAGTTTCAACCACGCTTTTTGGCATGAATTGGAGCTCTTCCTACTGACCAATCACATCTTGATTTCAAAGCTAAGCATTTCTGTCCCCCTTTGGTTCCTTCCTGACCTGCTGAGTTTCTCCAATGTTCCTCTCTGCAGACGTCCAGCACCTAATCTACACATTGCTGAACAGTATGGGGTTATTTAGCCTGGCCAATCCACTCTACCCTGCACATCTTTGGACTGTGGGAGGAAACTGGAGCACCCGGAGGAAACCCACCCACACACAGGGAGAATGTGCAAACTCCACAAATAGTGTTGCCCGAGGCTGGAATTGAACCCAGGTTGCTGGCGTCGTGAGAGAGCAGTGCTAACTGCTGAGCCACCATGCTGCCCATTTAGCTGCCTCCCCCACCCCAGTCTCTCCCAATCGTAGTAAAGCTGTCTTTATTGACGAGCCCGCTCCGTACCTGCTGTAGCTGGGGATGGTTCCATGCTCCAGATCCTTCTTGGTAAATGGGTCGACTCGGGCGCACGGCCACTCATATTTCGTATGTTGGCCGATGTCCAGAACGTGCAGGATCTCATCACACTTCACCTGCAGTGAGCAGTTGTCTACGTGGCCGAGGATGTTCAGGTTAACCCGGATGTAGAACGAACCTTGAGACATTGACTCCTCATCTTCCAGGACCTGCTCAAGCCTCATGTGACCTAGATGGCCAGCGCCAAAACCAGTGAGAGAGAAGCATCAATGCCATACCATCATGACAAAACATGGGACGGAGTGGGAGGGGAGATTAGCACAGCATGTGGCTCAGTGGTTAGCACTGCTGCCTCACAGCGCCAGGGGCCCAGGTTCGATTCCAGCCTCGGGCGACTGTCTGTGTGGAGGTTGCGCATTCTCCCTATGTCTGTGTCACAGATATGTGCAGCTTACGCTCAGTTATCCCATAGCATCACAGTGATGTGAAGGGCTAGGTGGGTTGATTATGGAAAATTGTCCCATGGAGTCTGGGTGGATTTCCTCCGGGTGCTCCGGTTTCCTCCCACAGTCCAAAGGTGTGCAGGTTAGAGTGGATTGGCCGTGGGAGATTCTCCAATAGTGTTCAGGGTTGGCTGTGGGAAATACATAGGCTGGAAATTAGGCCATTGAGTCCGCTCCGCCATTAAAACATGGCTGATTCTCAACCCCATTCTCCTGCTTCTCCGCATAACCCTTGATCCCCATGACACTCAAGAACCTATCTATCACCGTTTTAAATATACTCACTGACCTGGCCCCCACACCCTGTCCCTATATCTCCCTGTGGCAGAAGTGGGTACTACATTCCTGATGAAGGGCTTTTGCCCAAAACGTCAGTATTCCTGCTCCTTGACCTGCTGTGCTTTTCCAGCACCACTCTAATCTATATCTCCCATGGCTAGTCCACCTACCCTGCACACTATGGCCATTTTGACATGGCCAATCCTCCTAACCTTTGGCCTCTGGAAGGAAACCAGAATACATCCACACAGACACAGGGAGAACGTGCAAACTCCACACAGTCGCCCAAGGGTGGGATCGAACCGGGGTCCCTCGCACTGTGAGGCAGCCGTGCTAACCGCTGAGCCATCATGCCGCCCAGCTTGGATTCATATGGCGCCTTTTAACTTTGGAACAGTTCTACAATTGTGGAAGAAATTGACGAGGAGCTGCCTGAGGACTTTGTCAAAGAGATTGGTTTCAGGATGGTCTTTTAAGGGAGTGAGCGAGATGGAGAAATGGAAGTGTTTCAGGACGGAATTACAGAATGTGGTACCTAGACGGTGAAGGGATAGCCACGGGTGTTGGAGTGATGGATATCGGCTTCATCTCCGAGAGTTTTCTTCCAGGGAGTCTATGTTTTCATCAGCATAGTGTCAAAACCTTGAATGACCCCCTCCCATGCCTGTTAGACTCTGTACACACCTATCTCAGTCTGCACTGTCCCTCTGTTTGTTCTCACTCACCTTCTTCCTGCTGCTGATCTTCGAGGAGATCTGCTGTAGAGTCCCTCCTCACCTTCCATTGCGCGCCTTTTCTGGTACAGTTGCGTCGCGATATTCTGCCCTTTGTTCCATCGTCCAGCTGAGAAAAGATTCAAACGCACTTGAGTACTGAGGTGGAGGGGCTGGTATCAGACTGGGGTGGACCAAGTCACATGACACCAGGTTACAGTCCAGCGGGTTTATTTGAAGTCACAAGCTTTCAGAGCGTTGCTCCTGTGTCAGGTTCACCTTCGAAAGCTCGTGATTTCAAATTCGGGACCTCCCTCACCCCTGACCCCAATCGGAAGGAGAGCATTCCTTTCGTAAGCTGACATGGCGTAAAGCAAAGAAGCATTAAACTTATGTGGGAAAATTTTCTAGTAAAAGCAAAACTCCTCTTTGGATTTCTTCCTGTTAACGAAAACAGGTATGACTGTAGGCCTTTCATAAGAGACCTCCTCAGATGCTGCCAGACCTGTTGTGCTCTTCTAGCACCACTCTAATCTCGGCCTTCCATAAAAGTGAAGTGGTGTAAAGCGACCTTTCAAAAAGTGGGGGCTACCGGTAAACCTGTTGGACTATAACCTGGGGTCATGTGACTTCTGATTGAGGATTGAGTCTTCAAGCACATACCTCCCTTCGTCCCATCTTCCACGATCATGTCTTGAAAAAGACTGCCCAGATTTTAACGTGACCCATTTATGCCCACCCACCTGCTTCGTATTAGCCAACCAATTCTCTTCTTCATACCCAACACCACTTCCGTTATGTAGTGACCTGTGGTGTGGTACCTTGTAGAATGGCCTCTGGAGATCCAAGTGTAGTATTTACTTCTTGACCTGAGTGGCTTTGTAGAGCCATGTCAGAGTCAACGACATGGTAATGTAGGCCAGACCAGATAAGGAAGACAGACTCTCTTCTCCAAAGAAGGGGAACCAGATGACCATAGAAACAATACAGCACAGAATGGGACCATTCGGTCCATCTTGTCCATGCTGATGCAAAGACACCCAGATTATGGACGGCACGGTGGCACAGCGGTTAGCACTGCTGCCTCACAGCGCCAGAGACCTGGGTTCAATTCCCACCTCAGGTGACTGACTGTGTGGAGTTTGCACATTCTCCCTGTGTCTGCGTGGGTTTCCCCCCACAGTCCAAAGATGTGCAGGTCAGGTGAATTGGCCAGGCTAAATTGCCCGTAGTGTTAGGTGTAGGGGAATGGATTTGGGTGGGTTGCTCTTCGGAGGGTCGGTGTGGACTTGTTGGGCCGAAGGGCCTGATCCCATCTCCCTGCACACTGTCCATAGCCTTGCAGCTTACAGCTTATATGGTGTAGATCCAGTACTTCTTAAAACAGCTTAAGGTCTCTCCCTCCACCACCAATTCCAGACACTCACCATCCTCTGCAATAAAAAAAACCCTTTTCCTCACATCCCCTCTAACCTTTCTGCCACTTTGCTCGAATCTGTGACCTCTGGGTTTTGACCTCTCTGCTGAGGGAAATGAGTTCCTCTAGTCTACTCTATCTCTACCCCTCACCATTCCTCAATCATGCCAACCCTCAGTGTTCTCTGTTGCAGCCTCTCCAATCTGTCCTCATCACCTGACATTGGGGTTTAGCTGGTACTTGTGTTTCAAAAGGGGCCCTTTAACTCAAAGCATTGTGGTGTCCCAGTCTTCCACAGATGATTAGCACACAGAGAAACAATCCCTAATGGAATGGCGGGTCAGATTCCGGTGTATTCCTAGATATCTGACCCGTGGTCCTACCTTGTCCAGCTCCGAACTCTCCTGGGTGAAGATGGCAGACCCGCTGGCATCCTCACAGTCGTGTTTAACACTGTGGATCAGGTTCGAGAGGTCGGGCAGTGATAGGGAGAGAGAATGCATCCTGTGGCAACAAGAATAATTTGCATTTCTGTAGCACCTCCAGCAAAGGAGAACCATTCATAGGCATTTCACAGGAATGGAAAATCTGGAACTTCAGGACTACTTGAGATGAACATGGACACACACACACACACACAGACACATGTGCACCATCTCATATTTGGTAACATGCATGCACATGTATGCATGCATATGCACATGCACTCACACAGACATGCACACATGTACACACACATGGACACATACAAAGAAACATACATTATCGCATATATGTACACATAATGCATGCACACACACACAAACACATACACCATCTTGTACATGGGAACATACATGAATGCACAAACATGTACACAAATGTGCATTCATACAGACATGAACACACACACACATGTACACACACACAGGCACAGACTTGGACACATATAGACACATGCCTGTGCATGCACACACACATCGACAGGTACACAGACACACACCTGTGCACAAATGGACACAGGATACATGTTTGCAGGAGCTATGTGGAGTGGGACAGATGGGATTGCTCTGCGTGGACTCAGTGGGCCGAATGGCCTCCTTTCATTGCCAGAAATGACTCTCTAACTTGCCGGTTCTGTTAAGAGTGTTGCAGGACAGGTTAGCATTGGGGTGGCTCTGGGGCCTTGGTTGGAGGGTGCTCATTTTGGTGTTGGCATTTGAAGTGCAAATGCTGCCAATTACCTGGGGTCGCTTCTAAGGAGTGCTGAGGAAACTGATCCCAGACGGAGGGCTCCCTTAGAAATCTCACCGACAAAGGATAGCTGATCCTAGTGTGGGAGAAGACTTGCTCCCCAGCCCAGCTGAGCATGGAAGGGGAAGTATTTGGAATGGGAATTGTTGAGGAAGCGCCGTTATAAGGGACAGCTCAGTCTCTATCCCTCCCTGGTCTTGACCATCAGGCTGAGGAGGAACCAGCCCTGACAGACCTCCCCTGCATTGCTCACCAGTGACCCCTACTAGAAGAGGGGATGTTGCTGTAGGTCAGAGGCTAGACACAATAGTGAAGCCCCAACCAGCTGCCAACAACAACTTAGATTTGTAAAGGCTGCTGTGTGGTGGTGGTCAAGCCAGGTGATTCCAGCAACATTTCATTTCATGTGAGTCATAAAGTTCAGGAAAAGCAGGAGAGTATAAAGGATATTAACAAAGATAGCACAGAACCACTCTTTGTGTAAATAAGGTTCTCCCATATACCAGAAACAACTGGACCCATGGTGTGCTGAGCATTTACATAGTGCCGTCAATACTGATGGAAATCGCAAAATACATTTGGAAGAAACAGAGCAGATGGAGGCTGACACACTGGGATTGTTATCCCTGTACGCACACTACCTACAGCTGCTGGACGCTGGAAACCGATCGCAGAGTACTGCACATCTCACTCAGTGCCCCCACTCTCTGCTCCCCTCACCACCCCCCTTACCATTTCCCTTACAACACCCCTCACCACCCTCCTCACCACACCCCTCACCAGCCCACTCACCACACACCCCCATCTCACCCCTCACCATCCTCCTCACCACCCTCCTCACAGCCCACTCACTACCCCCTTCAACACACCCCTCACCTCACCCTTCACCTCATCCCTCACCACCCCCTTTACCACACCCCTACCAGACTCCTCACCACTCCCCTCACACCTCCCCCCCACCTTTCCCCTCACACCTCCCCTCATCACTCCCCTCACAACTCCCCTCACACCTCCCCCCACCACTCCTCTCCTCACACCTCCCACCACCACTCCTCTCACACCTCCCCCCACCCACCTGCCCCCACCTCTCCCCTCACACCTGCCCCCACCTCTCCCCTCACACCTCCCCCCACCTCTCCCCTCACACCTGCCCCCACCACTCCTCTCACACCTGCCCCCACCACTCCCCTCACACCTCCCACCACCACTCCTCTCACACCTGCCCCCACCACTCCCCTCACACCTCCCACCACCACTCCTCTCACACCTCCCCTCACCTCTCCCCTCACACCACCCCCCACCACTCCCCTCACACCCTCCCCCCACCACTCCACTCACACCTCCCCCCACCACTCCCCTCACACCTCCCCCTCCCCTCACACCCCCCCACCACTCCACTCACACCTCCCCCCACCTCGCCCCTCACACCTCCCCCCACCACTCCCCTCACACCTCCCCCACCCCACCCCTCACACCTCCCCCACCACTCCCCTCACACCTCCCCCTCCCCTCACACCCTCCCCCCCACCACGCCCCTCACACCTCCCTCTCCACCACTCCCCTCACACCTCCCTCCCCACCATTCCCCTCACACCTCCCTCTCCACCACTCCCCTCACACCTCCCTCTCCACCACTCCCCTCACACCTCCCTCCCCACCATTCCCCTCACACCTCCCTCCCCACCATTCCCCTCACACCTCCTCCCACCACTCCCCTCACACCTCCCTCCCCACCACTCCCCTCACACCTCCCTCCCCACCACTCCCCTCACACCTCCTCCCACCGCTCCCCTCACAACCGCCCCCACCACTCCCCTCACACCTCCTCCCACCACTCCCCTCACACCTCCCTCCCCACCACTCCCCTCACACCTCCCTCCCCACCATTCCCCTCACACCTCCCTCCCCACCACTCCCCTCACACCCTCCCCCCTTTCCATCACTGTTCACCAAGCCAATGTCTGCTCAAAACCCCACTGACCACTCACCTCATCATTCACTCCTCTCTCAACTCTCTGCTCCCCCATCATTACTCACCAAACCTCTCCCCCTCATTTCTCCCCCTCACCCCTGCCCCATTACTCGTCCTCACCTGTGCCCCCTCACCCCACCCCTTATTTCTCCCCCTCACCATACCCTCATTTCTGCCCCTCACCAATCCCCTCATTTCTCCCCCTCACCCTCCCCTCATTTCTCCCCCTCACCCATCCCCTCATTTCTCCCCCTCACCCATCCCCTCATGTCTCCCCCTCACCCATCCCCTCATTTCTCCCCCTCCCTCCCTGTCCCCAGTAACTGGCCCCCATCGCTCGGTCTCCCGATAGTCAACAGCCTGTGCCCATTACCTGCTGTATCACTGACTGAACAGTTTCATATCCTGTCCCTGTGAATCCAGTCGTGTTCCAAACACAATGCAGACGTTCCAAATGTTGCCCATTAATAGCTGGTCTTGCATGGGTGGTGAGTGCACTTCCTGCTGTAGCATTAGCAACAGTTGGAGATTGGGGGTGGGGGGGAGGGAATTAGTGACAGAAAGGCACAGCCAAAGAGTCTTCTTTGTGAAGGTGTACGAGATTAATTTAGGGTATTTTGTTGGCATGGACGAGTTGGACGGTTTTAAGTGTATGACTCTATGTACTTTGCAACAGTAGATGGAGGAGTCAGAAACATGGAACTGATAGTAAGGAAAGGCCCATAGGTTGGCACGGTGGCTCAGTGGTTAGCACTGCTGTCTGACAGAACCTGGGTTCGATTCCAGTCTCAGGCAACTGTCAGCTTAGAGTTTGCGTGTTCTCCCTGTGTCAGCGTGTGTGTGCTCTGGTTTCCACCCACACTCCAAAGATGTGGCCATGTACAATGTGGCCATTGTGTTCAGGGATGTGTAGGCTAGGTGCCTTAGTCAGGGGTGAATGGGTCTGGGAGGGTTACTGTTCGGAGGGCTCGTAGGGACTTGTTGGGCTGAAGGGCCTGTTTCCACACTGTAGGGATTATATTCAGAGCACTGGGGAGATGCAGAGTGAAGTCGGTTCACCTGAATGCTCTTTTGGCTTGTCTCCTGTTGCTTTTTAATCATCTGCCCAAAATTCTGAAGCTGAAAGATTTCGCAGGATAAGCAACTGAAAGTAGAATTACCTCTTTTCCTTTCTGTCGTCTTGATCACTGACGGCTAGTTTGCTCGGATCTTCTGACTGTGGGTGAAAGCTGGCTCCAAACAAACCAGGATGGAGGGAGAAGCTAAGCAGGTGACCTTCATCTGGAAAGGAGAGAATGTGCATTTATATAGTGCCTTTAACAAAGTAAAACCAGTATCAGGCATTGCCATGCTTGATTAAGCTTGCCTGATCACAGATCCTTGCACAGTGCTTGATTGCCAGAGGATGTGGGTGGAGCTAATGAGGTAAATGTGAGGACTGCAGATGCCAGAAATCAGAGTCTAGACTGGAGTGGCGCTGGTAACACACAGCCCGGTCAGGCAGCATCCGAGGAGCAGGAGAAACGATGTTTCGGGCAAAGCCCTTCATCAGGACTGAAGGCAGGGAGCCTCCGGGTGGAGAGATAAATGGGAGGGGGAGGGGGAGGGGGGGGGGGGGGGAGAAGGTAGCAAAGAATACAATAGAATCTTCGATCTGTAGATTCAAAACCACAAGCAATGGTTCTCCTTTAGGATCCTCCGCACCACACTCGCAGCAATGCGCACAGAGTGCTTTAGGGAACACTTCCGGGACACCCGCACCACTGCCCCGTGGCCGAACATTTCAACTCCCCCTCCCACTCTGCCAAGAACATGCAGGTCCTGGGCCTCCTCCACCGCTGCTCCCTCACCACCAGACGCCTGGAGGAAGAACGTCTCTTCTTCCGCCTCGGAACACTTCAACCCCAGGCCATCAATGTGGACTTCACCAGTTTCCACATTTCCCCTCCCCCCACCTCACCCCAGTTCCAGCCTTCAGCTCAGCACTGTCCCCATGACCTGTCCCACCTGTCCTTCCTTCCCACCTATTCGCCTCCACCCTCCTCTCTGACCTATCACCTCCATCCCCACCCCCATTCACCTATCGTACTCTTTACTACCTTCCCCTACCCTCCTCTCTGACCTATCACCTCCATCCCCACCCCCATTCACCTATTGCTCTTTTTATTACCTTCCCCCACCCTCCTCTCTGACCTATCACTTCCATCCCCACCCCCATCCACCTATTGTACTCTTTGCTACCTTCTCCCCAGCCCCACCCACCCTCCCATTTATCTCTCCACCCTGGAGGCTCCCTGCCTTCAGTCCTAATGAAGGCCCGAAACATCGATTTTCCTGATCCTCGGATGCTGCCTGGCCAGCTGTGCTTTTCCAGCACCACTCTAATCTAGAGGTGGAGCTAATGAGTCAAGTGACAAACTCCTGACTCAGAGAGAGAGGGAGAGAGAGAGAAAATTCCAGATCAAGGGTAGCATGTGGCATGTGACTACATGTGTAATAAAGGTAAAATAAAGCTGCCATATCCCACTCTCTCATTAGAAAGTGAAAAAGGAGCATTTAATCTAAGGGTTACCACAGCCTAGGTGAGGTTGAGATGTTCCTGGGTACAAAGGGCACTGTAAGAATTGACGCCATGCTGTTGGTAACACTTTGCTTCACAAACCAGCGTGCTAACCAAACCCCCACTTGTCTATTGGTAGCTCTGTAAAGTTCTGAAGGTGGGTCATCGGACCCAAAACGTTAACTCTGATTTCTCTCCACAGATGTTGCCAGACCTGCTGAGATTTTCCAGCAATTTCTGCCTTTGTTTGTGGGAAGGTTCAGAATGATTTAAGTCATGTAAATGAAGTGTCAGAATCAGAGATGTTACGAAATTTGAAAGGGTTCAGTAAAGATTTACAAGGATGTTGCCAGGGTTGGAGGGTTTGAGTTATAGGGGGAGGCTGAACAGGCCAGGGCTGTTTCCCCTGGAGTGTCGGAGGCTGAGGGATGACCTTATAGAGGTTTATACAATCATGAGGGGGATGGCTAGGGTAAATAGGCAAGGTCTTTTTTCCCCAGGATAGTGGAATCTAAAACTAGAGGGCATAGGTTTAAGGTGAGAGGGGAAAGATTTTAAAGGGGTCAAAGGGACAATCCTTTCACACAGAGGGTGGTGTGTGTATAGAATGAGCTGCCAGAGGAAGTGGTGGAGACTGGTACAATGACAGCATTTAAAAGGCATCTGGATGGGTACATGGATAGGAAGGGTTTGGAGGGATATGAACCAAATGCTGGCACATGGGACTAGATTTGGTTGGGATATCTGGTCAGCATGGACAAGTTGGACTGAACGGTCTGTTTCTGTGCTGTAGAACAGACCTACAGAACAGAGGCGGTCAGTTTAGCTCAGTTGGCTGGCTAGCTGGTTTGACACGTATAATGTGGGTTCAATTCCCACACCAGCCGAGGTCACTATAAAGAAGACTCCTTCTGAATCTTTCCCTTCACGTTAGCCCTTAGGGTAAGACTACCATTAGTCCTCTGTCTGTCTCTCTCTTTCTCTCATCAAAACTTAACCCTAAGGTCTGCTAAGACAATGGTGACTAACTCTCAAGAGCACTGAAGAAGGCCTTTTGGCCCATTGAATCTGTGCCAGTCGAAACAAAGCACCTAACAATTGCAATCCCCATACACTTGGCCTTACCATCACAGGTGCATTTAGATTTCGAACTATCTCTATTATTTTGAGATTAATTAGAATCGCAGCAACTCAATCCAATCCATAATGGACATTTTTAAGGTAGTGTTATGAGACAGAAATTTGACATTGAACTATCTGTGGAGATAAGAAAGAGAGACAACCAAACATTTTGTGACAGAGGTGCAATGTGAAGGAACAGGGGGCGTTAGAGAGTGGAACTCCCCAACTCAGGAACTAGGTGCTGAAGGCAAGGCTGCAAAGACGGAACAATTAATATCAGGAACACGCAAGTAATCAGAATTAACAGCATCTGGATGGGAACATGGATAGGATGGTGATTTTTGAGAGGATTTGTAGCTCAGATTGATGATAAGTCTGTAAGTTAGCTTGATGAGCTGGAAGGTTTGTTTTCAGACATTTCGTCACCAGACTAGGTAACATCATCAGTGAGAGTCTCTGGTGAAGTGCTGGTGGTATGTCCCACCTCTCTACTTATAAGTCTTGGTTTCTTAATGTCACTTCCGGTTCTTTTTTTCATGGGAAGGTAGATAGAGTCTAAATCGATGTGTTTATTGATGGAGTGCTGGTTAGAATGCCATGCCACTAAGAATTCTCATGTGTGCCTTTGTTTCACCTGTCCTAGGATGAGTGTGTCGTCCCTATCAAAGTAGTGTCCTTCTTTGTCTGTATGTATAGAAACTGGTGAGAGAGAATCCTGTCTTTTGGTGGCCAGTTGGTGTTCATCTATCCTGGTGGCAGGTTTCCTCCTAGTTTGTCCGATGTAGTGGTTTTTTAACAGTTCTTGCATGGTATCTTGTTAGTTTAGCTGGTGGTATCTAATGGACCCTTTAGGTTAATTAGTCGCAGTTTAAGTGTATTGGTATCTTTGTGGGCACATCCTAGGACAGGCGAAACAAAAACACACATGAGAACGGGCAGCACGGTGGCACAGTGGTTAGCACTGCTGCCTCACAGCGCCAGGGACCTGGGTTCAATTCCCGCCTCAGGCGACTGACTGTGTGGAGTTTGCACGTTCTCCCTGTGTCTGCGTGGGTTTCCTCCGGGTGCTCCGGTTTCCTCCCACAGTCCAAAGATGTGCGGGTCAGGTGAATTGGTCATGCTAAATTGCCCGTAGTGTTAGGTAAGGGGTAAATGTAGGGGTATGGGTGGGTTGCGCTTCGGCGGGTCGGTGTGGACTTGTTGGGCCGAAGGGCCTGTTTCCACACTGTAAGTCTAATCTAAAAAAAAAACTCTTAGAGGCATAGCATTCTAACCAGAACTCAATCAATAAACACATTGATTTAGATCCTATATACCTTCCATGACCAAAAAAGAACTGGACATGACATCAACCACCCTAAGAAACCAAGACCTATAAATAGAGAGGTGGGACATACCACCAGCGTTTCACAGTGACTCTTACTGATGACGTTACTTAGTCTGGTGACGAAACGTCTAAAAACAAACCTTCCAGCTTAGCAAGCTAACTTATATATATATGAATAGGAAGGGTTTCGAGGGATATGGGCCAAATGCTGGTAAATGGGACGTGAGCAATTTAAGATATCTGGTCATCATAGACGGATTGGACCAAAGGGTCTGTTTCTGTGCTGTAAAACTCTGTGACCCTAAAGGAGCATGGAGATGAGGAGGGTTGAGGTATTTGAAAATGACAATGAAACACAGGGCTGATTTACTGTTTCTGGGCAACACAGTTCAGTTCAATAGAGGTCAGCTTCCTGCAATACTTGTCTTTTTGTGGAATGTGGGCTGAAAATGTATTGCTGGAAAAGCGCAGCAGGTCAGGCAGCATCCAAGGAACAGGAAACTCGACGTTTCGGGCATAAGCCCTTCATCAGGAATCCTGATGAAGGGCTTATGCCCGAAACGTCGAATTTCCTATTCCTTGGATGCTGCCTGATCTGCTGCGCTTTTCCAGCAACACATTTTCAGCTCTGATCTCCAGCATCTGCAGACCTCACTTTCTCCTCTTTTGTGGAATGTAAGTGCCACGCTCTAAGCCAGCGTTTCTAGTCCGTTGCCTTGAGAAGGTGGTGGGAGGCCTCTTTCTCAAACTCCTCCAGTCCAAGTGGTGTGGTTACATCTGCAAAGTGCTGTTGCTATTCGTTCCTAGGTAGGTGTGCAGGGAGGATCTACAGCTGAAGACCTCCAAAGTAATGAAAGGTCACGTAGCTCAAAAAAGTAAGATGGATCACAGATAAGAAAAGATGGGGAAGGATTCTTTAAAATGTCCCTTTGTGCTCCCCCTTTCCCTCGCGTTGACTATATTTTGAGAAATGGCCTGTATATTCTGCTACACCTTGGTCTTCAGTGGGAGAAGAATTACCTGAAGACTCCCACCCCCTTCCCCCCACCCCCAACACCCCCCCCCCAACAACCCCAGTTAATCTTCAGTTTTGACCAAATATCCAGCATCTCTCTCATGTTTATACAAATTGTTATGTCGGGCTATACCAACTTTATAGCACAGCAACAGGCCATTCAGCCCAACACGCTCACGCTTATCCCAGAGATTTTGGAGCAAAGGATATGAACCTAGACTGCTGTCCTCATTCTCCGTCGAGCTGCTGAGTGGCCAAGACTCAAACCTGGATGGAGGGTAGACAAATGCAGATCGTTACTCAGCCTTCCTTCAGGAACTTGGGTGAAGTCTCCAAATCACATATTATTGAAAAGGGGAAAGTGGCGTTGTAGCAATGTCACAGGACTAGCAATCCAGAGTCCCAGGCTAACACAAAAACATAGACAATAGGAGCAGGATGAGGCCATTCAGCCCTTTGAGCTTGCCTCCACATGATCATGGCTGATCGTCCAACTCAGTTCCCCTGTCCCTGCTGTCTCCCCATACCTTTTGATCCCTTTAATCCTAAGAGCTAGATCTAACTCCTTGCTGAAAACATTCAATGTTTTGCCTCAACTGTTTTCTGTGGCAGAGGATTCCACAGTCTCCCCCACTGTCTGGGTGAAAACATTTCTCCTCATCTCAGTCCTAAAAAGTCCACCCCGTATCCTTAAACTGTATCTCCTGATTGTGAACAGCCCCATCTTTGGGAACATCTCTACGACTCTATAACTAACGAAAGGCAAACGACTGGAAATATTAACTCTTGTTTTTTTCTTCCTCTCTCCACTGATGCTGCCTCATCTGTTTGGTATTCCCAGCATTTTCCATTGTTATTTCAGGTTCCCACAACTTTGGTGATTACACTTCCTCCCACCCACCTCTACTTCCTGTCGAGACTTCTTTCCAATCTCTCTAGTTTCTCTGTCTTTGCTACATCCATTCCAGTGACATGACCTCCCATACCAATGATTCAGGTGGCTCAGTGGTTAGCACTGCTGCCTCACAGCGCCAGGGACCTGGGTTCAATTCCAGCCTCGGGTGACTGTCTGTGTGGAGTTTGTACGTTCTCCCCGTGTCTGTGTGGGTTTCCTCCCACAATCACAAAGATGTGCAGATTAGGGTGGACTGGCCATGCTAAATTGCCCATAGTTTTGAGAAGATTTGTAGTTCAGGTTGAGGTTCTCGATGTAGCTTTGCTCACTGAGCTGATGAAAACAAATCTTTCTAGCTCAGCCAGCAAGCCTACATCCATTGCCCATAGTGTTAGGGCATTGGTCAGAGGAAAATGGGCCTGGGTGGGCTACTGTTTGGAGGGTTGGCATGGACTGATTGGGCCAAATGGCCTATTTCCATACTGTCGGCAATCTAATCAACGGGCGGCACGGTGGCACAGCGGTTAGCACTGCTGCCTCACAGCGCCAGGGACCTGGGTTCAATTCCTGACTCAGGTGACTGACTGTGTGGAGTTTGCACGTTCTCCCCGTGTCTGCGTGGGTTTCCTCCGGGTGCTCCGGTTTCCTCCCACAGTCCAAAGATGTGCTGGTCAGGTGAATTGGCCATGCTAAATTGCCCGTAGTGTTAGGTAAGTGGTAAATATAGGGGGTCTGGGTGGGTTGCGCTTCGGCGGGTCGGTGTGGACTTGTTGGGCCGAAGGGCCTGTTTCCACACTGTAAGTAATCTAATCTAATCGAGAAAAAGAATTCCGGCTTTCTCCATGGAAGATCCTCTCGTTGTACATGATGGGGCCTGAACCATTCCTATCTTGCTCGACCATTCCCATCCCTTCCAGAACCACAATGGGGTTTTCCCCCGGCTCGTAAGGTCAACACAAAAGGAATGGAAATGCAACTGCTTCTCTCTGCTACTCCTGACCTCTTTAGCTGACCTTGTTTTCTCTCCTTAATATATATATTTCAGACCGAATTTTGCAGCAGTAAAGACAAAATCCCAGGAAGTCTCTCTGCAGAATTGACAGTGGCCCACAGTATTACCTACGTCACATGAAGAATACAAACATTATGCATCAGAGCAAAAAGTGGAAAAGTGTGGCATTGGAAAAGCGCAGCAGGTCAGGCAGCACCCGAGGAGCAGGAGATATTCCTGATGAAGGGCTTTTGCCCGAAACGTCGATTCTTCTGCTCCTGGGATGCTGCCTGACCTGCTGTGCTTTTCCAGCAACACACTCTCGACTCTGATCTCCAGCATCTGCAGTCCTCACTGTCTCTTAGTCCCACAAGAGCAAAGGCAAGTAGCAAAACAAACCAATCTTTTCACACCCAATGTTACGTATATGCACTTTTGAATGGTTTGTTGAGCACTGAGTCCAGTTTACCGGCAAGTCTTAAGTCGTTTTGTCCTGGGTACCTGCATACTCCAAACTCTGAACTCAGTCTCACCCAAATTGCTGTGTACTAGGCCATAAGTGTCCAAGATGCCAAAGGATTTTACCTGCTGGCTGGTTCCTCTTGTCTGAGTCGCCTCATCATAGATTCTTTGCAAGGTGGGAATGGCATCATGGATAATCTATTCATCTCCCTCTCGTGTTCAATATCGCTCCACAACAACTCCTGAAATATAGTTCAGTTTAAGATTTACTTTCTAGAGGAGCTTGTGTTCTGCAGTGGATATTGTCCCTGTCTCTGGATTGGGGTAAAGCCTATGTTCAAACCCCAGCACAGGACTTGATGGGCCAGGGGAGAGGTGTGTCACAAAGATGTTGATAATTAAGCTACAAACCCAAGTCGCACGGTGGCTCAGTGGTTAGCACTGCTACCTCACAGCGCCAGGGACCAAGGTTCGATTCCAGACTCGGGTGACTAGTTGTGTGGAGTTTGCACATTCTCCCCGTGTCTGCGTGGGTTTCCTTCCACAGTCACAAAGTGCAGGTTAGGGTGAATTGCCCACAGTGTCCAGGGATGTGTAAGTTAGGTGCCTCATTCAGGGGAAAAACGTAATAGGATAGGGGATTGTGTCTGGGTGGGATATTCTTCGGACGGCCAGTGTGGACTTGTTAGCCCAAATGGTCTGTTTCCACGCTGGGGGATTCTATTCTTTGATTCAAAAGAACAGCAGATGCTGTGAAACAGAAATTGCTGGAAAATTTCAGCAGGTCTGGCAGCATCTGTGGAGAGGAAATTAGAGTTAACGTTTTGGGTTCAGTGACCCTGCCTCAGAACTTTCTGACACGCTGATTAGAGGTGACGAGAGTGTTCATAGTTACCCACCTAGTGGGTATAATGCATGCCATAAGACTCCATATGTATGTATTGTCCCCATTTCTTTTTTTCATTCATTTGTGTTATGTTGGCGTTACTGGCTGGGCCCAGCATTTACTGTCAATCCCTAGTTGCCCCTTGAGAAGGTGGGGGTGAGCTGCAGTCCACCTGCTGTGTGTTGACCCACAATGCCATTAGGGAGTGAATTCCAGGATTTTGACCCAGCGACAGTGAGGGAACGGCGATATATTTCCAAGTCAGGATGGGGAGTGGCCTGGAGGGGAACTTGCAGATGGTGTTCTTATGTATCTGCTGCCCTTACCCTTCTAGATGGAAGGGTCATGGGTTTGGAAGGTGCTGTCTGAGGATCTTTGGTTAACTTTTGCAGTGCATCTTGTACACACTGCTGCTACTGAGCATTGGTGGGGGAGGGAGTAGATGTTTGTGGAGGTGGGCTGCTTTGTCCTGGATGGTGTCAAGCTTGTTAACTTAAAGAATCAATGGAGAACTCTCCTGTTTTAATGAATCAAGTTCAAAGCAAATAACTCATTAATCAAGAGGGAGTTAACACATACAAAAAGCCTTTATTATTGATTAGAGCAAAGTGGACTGCTCCGATAGCTGGGATAACTGTGTTTTGAGGAATCAAAAGGATCCCTAGGCCAGGGAGACTGTGATGTAGCCTGAGTTTCAGATTGCACACAGAAGCCAAACACTGGGGATGCTGGAAATCTGAAGTTAAAGACAAAAATTGCAGGAAATACTCAGCAAGTTCCGCAGCGTGACAGAAACGGAGTTTCAGGTGGAATTGATCTCTCTTCAAAACAGCAAGAAGATAGAAATGTAAATTATTGTCCGTATCTAGTTGCCCCAGGGTTTTAAGAGAGTAGAAGGAGAGTGGGGGGAGAAGAGACAGGGAAGAGTTAACTTGAGGAACAGCAACTTAGCTGTCAACTCAACTCTCCACAGCCTCCTGGACTCAACACATTAGATGTCCCAGCATGCTTTACTGCAGCTTCATAGACAGCAGCTTGACATCGAGCCACAGAGCGGAGATGTTCATGCAGATGGCCAAAGGCTTTGGTGAAAGAGTCTTGAGGACCGTCTTCTACAGAATCCCTACAGCATAGAAGCAGGCCATTCAGCCCACACTGGCCCTCAAAAGAGCATCCCATTCGGTCCCACTATCCCCATAAACCTGCATTTCCCATGACCAATCTACCCAGCCTGCATATCCCTGAACACTATGGACAATTTCCCATGGCCAATCCACCTAACCTGCACATCTTTGGATTGTGGGACGAAACCGGAGCACCCGGAGGAAACCCATGCAGACATAGGGAGAATGTGTAAACTCCACACAGACAGTCTAGAATTGAACCCGGGTCCCTGGCGCTGTGAGGCAGCAGTGCTAACCCCTGAGCCACCCCTTCAAAGCGGGAAAGAAGCAGATGTCAACTTCAATGATGTGGCCATGCAATTGAAGGCACGCCCACCAATGATGGAGAGATTAACACTGGAAATGGTCAAGAGGCACGAAGGGGAGGGAAGCACAGTGGCCATTGGATGGTTGTACACCAGGAGGTGTTTATAGAGAAGGGTGAGGTCATTGAGGTACTTGGAAACAAGGATGAAAATTTCAAAATCACGCAAGGACCAAATTAAAACGGAAACAGTCCAACTAATGCATTAAATCCACATAACAAAGGCACGCACACCGAACACTGTGGAAACTTACCACTGGGGACAACTCTTCACCATATTCACTCACTAGAAAATTAAAAAGAAACAGACATGTTGCTGTTGTCATTATTGTCACTTAGTAATTCAGTCATGTCGTTGTTTACAAAATAATTCATTGCATTGATATCAAGTGGGTTTAGTTTTTTTTAAATAATTTCTCAGCATTTTAGAATACTGCTTTCTATGTTTTTTCTTCCTGCTCCGGGAAGGATATTGTGAAACTTGAAAGGGTTGGGAAAAGATTTCCAAGGATGCAGCCAGGCTTGGACAGTTTGTGCCACAGGGACAGGTTGAATAGGCTGGTGGCTTTTTGTTCCCTGGAGCGTCGGAGGCCGAGGGGTGAGACCAGAATTGCGCACAATATTCCAAAAGTGGCCTAACCAATGTCCTGTACACCTGCAACATGACCTCCCGACGCCTATACTCAACACACTGACTAATAGGCTGGAGTTATTTTCCCCGGAGCGTCAGAGGCTGAGGGGTGACCTCACTGAAGTTTACAAAATCATGAAGGGTATGGTAAGGTTGAATAACCAAAGCCTTTTTCCCAAGGTAGCAGAGTCCAAAACTTGAGGACATAGGTTTAGGGTGAGAGGGGAAAGATTTAAAAGGGACCTCAGGGGTAACCTTTTCATGCAGAGGGTGGTGCATGTATGGCATGAGCTGCCAGAGGAAGTGGTGGAGGCTGGTACAATTACAACATTTAAAAGGCATCTGGATGGGTATGTGAGTAGGAAGGGTTTAGAGGGATGTGGGCCAAAAGCTGGCAAATGGGGCCAGATTAGGTTTGGATAGCGGGTTGGCATGGACTGAAGGGTCTGTTTCTGCGCTGTATGACTCTATGTAGGCTTTTCATATATTGTAGTCAGCTGCGTTGATATATCCAATTTCTCTGAATAATCCTTCAGGGCTATCGGCTTTAGGAGAAATTGGGATCAACTGTAACTCAGTTCAAAAGGTGGGATTCCACAGGACTGAATGAAGTTGTGAATTTACAGCAGGTATACTGAGAGGATGAGGTGGAATAGGACAGAAAATGACCTTTACACCCAGACATGTCAGTTTTTGACATTTGAATTGACCCCATTTATCTCAGACGGTGGTTTTAAATGCAGATCTTAATCCCTCCCAGCCCGCAATCTAACAGCTAGATGGTAGCCTGATTTAACAATAAACTAAAAGACATTTGGGTTAGAGGGTTTGGGACAGGGGTCAGGGGTCACACTTGCCATCTGAAGTATAGGCATTACTAGTAAGGCTCATATGTGTTGCTTATCCCTAGTTGTCCTTGAACTGAGTGGCTTGCAAGGCCATTTCAGAGAGCAGTTCAGTGTTTGAGAAGGTTTTGAATCATATTTAGATAAGGTTAGGAACATGCTATCATAAGAACATGAGCAGGCCATTCAGCCCAATGAACCTGTTCTATATTCATTACAATCATAATGATTGAAGACATCAATGCCAGTTTCCCTCATTATCTCCGTATCACATTAAATCATTGCATTTGGAAATCTATCAATTTCTACTTTAAACGTACTCAAGAAAACTATTTTACTCAACACTATGAACAAAAATGTTTCTCCACATCTCAGTCCTAAGTGGCTTCCTCCTTATTGTTAAATTATGGTCTCCTCCTTGTAGACTCCCCAGCGAGGGGAAATCATCTCACCTTTTCCTTTCAAATTCACTCACATGATGGGGATATTGCCCAGAGGGTAGTTAAGAGTCAACCACATTAGCCGTGGGTCTGGAGTCACATGTAGGCCAGACCAGGTAAGGATGGCAGTTTCCTTCCTTAAAGGGCGTTAGTAAATGAGATGGGATTTCTCAACAATCGACAATGGAATTGTGGTCATCAGTAGACTCTTATTTCCAGATTTTGTTTTTGTTGAATTCAAATTCAAACTCCACCATCTGCCATGACGGATTTGAAACCAGGTCCCCAGATCATGACAGACACAGGGAGAATGTGCAAACTCCACACAGTCAGTCGCCTAAGGCGGGAATTGAACCTGGGTCCCTGGCGCTGTGAGGCAGCAGTGCTAACCACTGTGCCACCATGCCGCCCACTGTGATGAAGGGCTCCTACCCGAAACATTGATTTTTCTGCTCCTCGGATGCTGCCTGACCTGCTGTGCTTTTCCAGCACCACTCTAATCGAGACTCTTCCTATTCATATACCCATCCAGATGCCTTTTAAATGCTGTAATTATACCAGCCTCAACCACTTCCTCTGACAACTCATTCCATACACGTACCATGAAGAAGTTGTCCCTCAGGTCTGTTGTAATCTTCCCCCTCTCACCCTAAACCAATGCCCTGTGGTTTTGCATTCCCCTACCCTGGAAGTTTAACTGCCTGAAGGAATGCACAGTTGCTGCAGACTATGTAATAATTCTCTAAAAATGTATTGTCCGAATCCATACCAGACAATTTTTCCCTGAAGCTAGTTTTAACTCTTCCCAATAACAGCAGCAAATCTCCCTGTGATGGTACAAGTCTCCAGACCACCTGCCCCGGAACCATTTCAATCCCTCGGAAACAAAAGCAGAAATTGTTGGGAAAAGCTCTGCAGGTCTGGCAGCATCTGTGCAGAGAAATCAGAGTTAACGTTTCAGGTCCAGTGATCCTTCCTAAGAACGTTTCAGAAATCTGGGATCCTTCTGGTAATACGGTGGCACGATGACTCAGTGGTTAGCACTGCTGCCTCACAGCACCACAGACCTGAGTTCGATTCCCGCCTCAGGCGACTGTATGTGTGGAACTTGCACGTTCTCCCTGTGTCTGCGTGGGTTTCCTCCAGGTGCTCCGGTTTCCTCCCATAGTCCAAAGATGTGCAGGCCAGGTGAATTGGCCATGCTAAATTGCTCAGTGCTTTAGTCAGAGGGAAATGGGTCTGGGTGGGTTACTCTTCAGAGGGGCGGTGTGGACTTGTTGGGCCGAAGGGCCTGTTTCCACACTGTAGGGAATCTAATCTTCCCTCTCAAATTAATTCTCCAACACGTCCAATTTTCCTGGCAATGATAGATTACCTTCCCTGAAGAACATTAGTGAACCAGATGGGTTTTGGGACAATTGACTGGAGCTACATGGTTTTCCATTAAACCAACTCCTTATTCCATATTTTCTTGCAATCGAATTTCACCATGCGGAGTTCAAATTGCTAGTCCATTGACATTACCACTGAACTGTAAAAAGGCTAAATCACCGTAGTCCTACCCTCTTATTACAGAGGGAGGCATCTGATGTGGATTAACCTGAGGGTCACCACACCAAAGGGAAGAGGAGAGACTGAGGACAGCCCTCAGCCGACGCTCTTAGTATCACTCCATATTACAGACCAGCCATTCAGCCAACTGAGCTAACAGCCCAAACCACAACTATCCCTCACAGTCTGGAGCTAATGAAAAGTGCAATTCAAATTACTCTAACAGGAACAATAACCTACAAATACGTTATCACCCATTAACTAAACGATAATTACACAAGGCTAGCTTTGTATTTCATATCTTTTTTGAATTCAAATGTCAGCTAGGGTAGGATTTAAATCAGACCATTGGCCAGAGGACTGGGTATTGCTAGTCCAGTGACATATCTCAGACTCCCAGCCTTAGTGTGGTCTCTAACTCCCGGCCTCAGCGTGGACTCAAACTCCCAGCCTCAGTGTGGACTAAGACTCCCAGCCTCAGTGTGGGTCTCTAACTCCCAGCCTCAGTGTGGACTCAAACTCCTGGCCTCAGTGTGTGTCTCTAACTCCTGGCCTCAGCGTGGACTCAAACTCCCGGCCTCAGCGTGGACTCAAACTCCCGGCCTCAGCGTGGACTCGAACCCCGGCCTCAGCGTGGGTCTCTAACTCCCGGCCTCAGCGTGGACTCAAACCCTCGGCCTCAGCGTGGACTCAAACTCCCAGCCTCAGCGTGGTCTCGGACTCCTGGCCTAAGCCCAGCGTGGTCTGGAGTCAAGGCCCAGTATGGACTGGAGGCTAGTTGCCAGCGTGGACTGGGTTGGGAGGACTGTTATTCTGAACTTTATTTCTTTACTTTTCTAATTTATTCCTACGATTTGTAATGCTGGACTTCTTATTTCGTTATTTTCTAATTTTTTTTCCCTAAGTATTTGTATTTAAGAATCAATACCTGGGTACCTTGTACCTAAGATGGTGCCATAAGTAGCAACTGGTAAACATTTCACTCATATGAGTACGTGACAATAAAGCTAATTCTATTCAATGCCTCTACACCACCACCACTCACAGTCATAGGAACCATCATGAAATGACTCTGTAAGTGGCTGTAAGATGTGCTTTTGCCTGGTATTTTGTTACAAGCGTTTACTTCACATAGTTTAACACAACTAATGGAGCTGCCTTTCCTCAAAGCGTCACCTCCAGGTTTCTGCTTTCCAGCTGCTCAAGAGTATTTGAAATATTTGAGCACAATTCAAGTTATCAGCAAGATAAACACTGTCTGCTACAGAGTGGGGATGTCTGTCTCAGCGGCTAGTTAAGTCAGAGTAATTAACTTGCAGCAGCTCAAACTCAATTCACACGAGTGACCCAGAGAGAGAGTTCCCACCAGCTGTGCAAACAGGTTTGAGGACAGACAGACTGAGGAATCGAGGCATTACAGGCATCTGCCGCTACTGTGCACCTCAGCGTCAGATTGCTGAGCACAGCGATGGCAAACTGACTGAACAGAAAAACACAGTCAGCCTTGCGTCCTGGATTCGCTTCAGCTGCCAGCTGTCAGCACACTGTAAACTGAGACATCCGCAGGCTCAGTGCAGGAGGAAACCACCATCTGTGGGCTCGTTAAGCAAGGCTGCTCGGACTACCCTAGCTCCATCCCCAGACCTATTTAATTATCCCTTCTGCTACCCAAACTGTATATCTGCGTCTGTCTGTGTCTATGGATGTGCCTGTGTGTGTATTTACATATTCATGTTCGTGTGTGTGTGTGTGTGTGTGTGTGTGTGTATGAGTGAGTGAGTGAGAGTGTGTGTGTGTGTGTGTGTGTGTGTCCATGTGTCTCTGTGCACATATATGTGAGTGAGTGAATGAGTAAGTGAGAGTGTGTGTGTGTATGTGTGTGTGTGTGTCCATGTGCCTCTGTACACGTGTGTGTGTGAGTGAATGAGTGAGTGAGAGTGTGTGTGTGTGTATGTGTATGTGTGTGTGCATGTGTCTCTGTGCATGTGTGTGAATGAGTGAGAGTGTGTGTGTGTGTGTGTGTGTGTATGTGTGTGTGTCCATGTGCCTCTGTACGGTGTGTGTGTGAGTGAATGAGTGAGAGTGTGTGTGTGTGTATGTGTGTGTGTGTGTCCTTGTGCCTCTGTGCATGTGTGTGAGTGAGTGATTAGGTGAGAGTGTGTGTGTGTGCGCGCGCGCGCACGTCAGTGGGTATGTGCATTAGTGGGTGCATGTGCCTGTGTGTGTATGATTGTATGTGTGATTGTGTGTGTGTATCAGTGGGTGTGTGCATTAGTGGGTGTATGTGCCTGTGTGTCTGTGATTGTGTGTGTGTGTGTGAGATTGTGTGTGTGCCTGCTGCCTACAGGATATTGAGAAAAGTTGAACTCAACATTGCTTCTGTCTTGCTCCAGGGATGAAAGGGATACAAGGAGCCCATGACACTTTCAACTCTAGATACAAGCTCTATTAAAGCCACAGAGCCTTCACATATTTCTCCCCCTGTGCCAGGGACAAAGTAACCAGGGAACCGTGTTGCTTTCTCTTCCTTCACGATTGTCTGCGCCCATCCCTTCCCACTGCTCTCCCCATGCTCCACTCCCCTCTCCCCTCCGCTGTTTGAGTCATCCTGTGCCACACACTGTTGTCCAAGGCCATAGGGAGAGCCAACCATCTCCACAGCCTGTACCAGCACTACATGTTACACAGAATGGACTTACAGCACAGAAACAGGCCATTCGGCCCAAACTGGGCATGCTCCAACACAAGCCAATTCATCTCACCCTATCAACATGTCCTCGTAATCTTTACCATATGTAAAATGGAACTTAGGAGAAGGCCATTCAGCCCTTTGAGTCTGCCCCTTCATTCGAGAAGTTCATAGCCAATCCGATTGTCATCTCAACTCCTTTCCTGCCTGCCCCTATAATTCTACCCCCCCTCCCCCCACCATGTATCAACTCTCTTCATTGCCTCAACATGTCTTAGGCTAACAATCACAGAGAATGCTAGAAAAACTCAGCAGGTCTGGGGGGGACAGAAAGAGAGTTAACAATTCGATTCCAATATGACTTCTTCAGAACTCATTCTAGTTCTGAACTACCTAGTCAGGTCCACGCCACCCTACAACCCACCCTCCCAGTCTGGCACCTTCCCCTGCCACCGCAGGAACTGTAAAACCTGCACCCACACCTCCTCCCTCACCTCCATCCAAGGCCCTAAAGGAGCCTTCCACATCCATCAAAGTTTTACCTGCACATCCACCAATGTCATTTATTGTATCCGTTGCTCCTGATGCGGTCTCCTCCACATTGGGGAGACTGGACGCCTCCTACCAGAGCGCTTTAGGGAACATCTCCGGTACACCCACACCAATCAACCACACTGCCCTGTGGCCCAACATTTCAACTCCCCCTCCCACTCTGCCGAGGACATGGAGGTCCTGGGCCTCCTTCACCGCTGCTCCCTCACCACCAGACGCCTGGAGGAAGAACGCCTCATCTTCCGCCTCGGAACACTTCAACCCCAGGGCATCAATGTGGACTTCAAGTTTCCTCATTTCCCCTTCCCCCACCTCACCCTAGTTCCAAACTTCCAGCTCAGCACTGTCCCCATGACTTGTCCGACCTGCCTAACTTCTTTTCCACCTATCCACTCCACCCTCCTCCCTGACCTATCACCTTCATCCCCTCCCCCACTCACCCATTGTACTCTATGCTACTTTCTCCCCACCCCCACCCTCCTCACATTTATCTCTCCACCCTTCAGGCACTCTGCCTGTATTCCTGATGAAGGGCTTTTGCCCGAAACGTCGTTTTACTGCTCCTCGGATGCTGCCTGACCTGCTGTGCTTTTCCAGCACCACCCTAATCTAAACTCTGGTTTCCAGCATCTGCAGTCATTGTTTTCCCCATCCACTCTATGTTTGTCTCTCCACAGATGCTGACAGACCTGCTGAGTTTCTCCAGCATGCGTGTTCCAGATTTCCAGCACCCACAGTATTTTGCTTTGATTCAGATATTTCAGAGGCTCAGCCAACTTCCCCTTAAATGTATTTAAGCGATGCACCTCAACTGTTCCTTCTGGTAGCAAGTCCATATCCGAACCAATGTGTCAGTGAAGATTTGCTCCTAAAATCCCCGTTGGTTTCAATGTTGATTTTGTTATCTTTATGCTCTCTACCTTTGATCTCACACACAACTGGAAATACATTCCCCATACATTCCCAACAGCCTTTCCGAAAAACATGAGTCTCAACTTGCTCGCTCTTCACTGATAGGTTGTTGTGTGGTCCATAGAGACCAATACAATCAGGACAAGACCCATGCACATAATGGGAAGATCCTGGGGTGTGTTGCTGAACAAAGAGCCCATGCAGTGCAGGCTCTCAGTTTCTTGAAAGTGGAGTCATAGGTAGATAAGCTACTTAGGAAGCATTTGGTATGCTTTCCTTTATTGGTTAGTGCATTGAATATTGAAGTTGTGAGGTTAAGTTGCAGCTGTACAGGACATTGGTTAGACTACTTTTGGAATATTGTGTGTGATTCTGGCCTCTCTGCTATAGGAATGATACTGTCAAACTTGAAAGGGTTCAGAAAGATTTACAAGGCTGTTGCCAGGGTTGGAGGGTTTGAGTTATAGGGAGAGGCTAAATGGGCTGGGGCTGTTTTCCCTGGAGCATCAGAGGCTGAGGGGTGATCTTATAGAGGTTTATAAAATCATGATGGGCACAGTTAGGATAAATAGACAAAGGTCTTTTCCCTGGGGTAGGAGAGTCCAGAACTAGAAGGCAGAGGTTTAAGGTGAGAGGGGAAAGATATAAAAGGGACCTAAGGGACAACTTTGACACACAGAGGGTGGTGCGTGTATGGAATGAGCTGCCAGAGGATGTGGTGGAGGTTGGTACGATTATAGTATTTAAAAGGCATCTGAATAGGAAGGGGTTAGAGGGATGTGGCCAAGTGCTAGCAAATAGGACTAGATTAATTTAGGATATTTGGTCAGCATAAATGAGTTGGACCAAAGGGTCTGTTTCCATGCTGTATGTGTCTATGACGATTTTAAAAGAGAAATTCGACCTTCCATCAATAGGTGAAAGGTCAACACAATAAAATGCCATGTTTTAAGACTTCTTCTGTAGCAAAAGACTAAAAGCACCATTGATTAAACACAATATTGGCAAGTAGCTCATAAACCATAAGACAACATCTTCGCCTTTTACCGTCAGCACTACCAAAAGTACACTTCAGATATAATTTACAGTGTTCTTTAAGTAAACGCTCAAATCTCTCATGGGGAAACAGTCCAAAGTGATTTTTAGTGACTGAGGATTTAATTCTCTTCACTTCTTTTCTCAACCGAAGAAGTTTTAGTCTCAGAGCTGAGCTTTATTTTACTCCTGGAGATTCTTCCTCTAGTACAAGTTCAACAGGGTTTTCCAACCTTGTTTCCAATCTCTCACAAGATTCCACCATCCAAGCCACATGCAGCCCTTTTGCAACCTCTCCCCAACCACTCCTGCCTAAATCCAACCTGTAACAAGAAGCATGCCATATGTTTGGAAACACTGCGCTCGGTCAAGGAATGGGAACTCGGGATGCATTCCTCGGTTTTCGTCGGATGTCTCATCCATTGATGAGGCAACCAAGCTGACTCTTCAGAACAAGGCCCAGCGTGCTCCAATCAGGCAGTGTGGAGGACAGCCAGAGGGTTGGGGCCTGTGCTCGAAAACTAAGCCGGCAGATCTCGCTCTCGGCAACGCCAACGTGGAGACCATGGCTGCTGCCAGGGGACAAGCAATACCTCCAGCACCAGAGATTGCACAGGAGTCGTTTGAGGCACTTAGAAGGGGAGGGTGGAGGGTACTAAATTTCAGGGTCATGGAGAAAGAGAGAAATAGGCTGCCAGTGACCACCCTCTTTATCCACTGTCCTTGCCCTCCACTGCACTGCTTGAGGACCAGTTGACAGGCAGCTCACACTGGTTTACAAGTTGGATGGGCCAACACTTAGAACATTTGCAGCCCAAGCAAGAATAAGCTTTTCAAATTGTCATGTAGCAGCCATTAATTGACCACTTGAAGGGCACCACTTGACACGTTGCATGTTAGGCCTTCCTGACCTGAAATCAGAGGGAGTTGGAGAGGTTTTGACACCATCCTAAGGAGGCGATGTTTACATTAGAATCATCCGGAAACCTGGCTAACGTTAAGGGAACCCAAGTTTGGATCTTGTCATGACAGATGGCGGGTTTTGGCAAAAAAACAATCTGGAGAGACAAGTGTGAAACTGTTGTTGTCGATCATCAGAATCTGGTTCACAAATGTCCTCTAGAGAAGGCAATCTGCCAACCTAACCTGGTCCACGTGACTCCAGACCCACAGCAATGTGATTGATTCTTAATTGCCCTCTGGGCAATGAGGGATGGCTAATAAATGCTGGCTCTGCTAGCGATGCCCACAATCCAGTGAACGAATAAAGTGGTGGCCCCACCTCTGGGCCTGCCTCCTCCAAATCCAGTTGGAATTCTCCCCTTGCATTTACCTAGCACCCTTCACCATCCTCAGCACTTTACAGCTGCAGTGTTGGAAATGCAGCAGCCAATTTATACTCACCCAGCTCCCAGAATAGAGGTGTGTTAAAGACAAGACGATGAGCTTTTGGGCTGTCAATATGGGCGTTGGCTTTGATAAGGTCACTGGGCAGAATTGCTTTCCTTCAAATTAACACTAATCAAACACCCAAGGGGCTGGGTAAGGTCTAGGTTTAATGTATTACCAGGAACCTCTTCAGGACTGGAAGTCAGCTTGGATTTGGTCGCTGTCATTAGGGATGGATTTATGTTCAATGTATTTTGCCTATTTATATCCTGTCAATGTTTGCCACGAAGGTCACCAACCGTACCTGGAAGATCCCTGCTCTGTGTTGATGACGAATCCAATCTCTGGAATGAAAGAAGAAGGTGTGGTTTAGACATTGAACCTGAATATTCTGTTTTCCTACCAGTTACAGTCCCGCACCAACATTCCGTTATTGGAAAGGGGCCCATTTGTAGCCCATCCCTTGAGGAGATGGCGGTGAGGCAGTTAGCAATGGGCATCAAATGTTGGTCTTGGTAGTGGTGCCCAAAATACACCGAAGCCTTTGTAAACTCATCAGCAGGAAGTCTCACTTTTGACAGAGAAGGGAAAGATCCAATAGGGACCTTAGGGCTAAAGTTTGAACACAGAGGGTGGTGCACACAGAGGAAGTGGGAGGTGCAGGTACAGCTAAACGTTTGAAAGATTTTCGACAGGTACATGATTAGGAAAGGTGTAGTGGAGCGGTCACCGGACCCGAAACGTTAACTGATTTCTCTCCACAGGTGCTGCCAGACCCGCTGAGCTTTTCCAATAATTTCTGTTTTTGTTTCTGTTTTCCAGCCTCTATGGTTCTTTTAGCTTTTATTAAGGTTTAGAGGGATATGGGCCAAACGCAGGCAAATGGTACAAGTTCAGTTTAGGAAACCGGGCCAGCATGGACGGGCGGGGCCGAAGGGCCTGTTTCTGTGCCGTAAGACTCTAAGGCAGAAGCAGAGAGGGGAGTTACTTTCTGTTTCACAATCTGAAAGAGTTCTCGCTGTTTAAGGCTCTGTAGCCTTACCCTTCACTCCAGGTTCCACCTTGGGCTATATCAGGTAGCACACAATGTTACACATATTTGTCTAATCAACCTGTTCACAAATGTAATGGCACACCTCTGGAGCAGGTGGCACTTGAACACAGGTCTCCTGGCTCAGAGGTAAAAGCACTACCACTGTACCACAAGAATCCACTCCCCAGTGTGATAGGGTCTGGCTGGGGCATCAACTGGAACAGAGAACCATGTGATGATGATTTGTTAGTTAAGGAATTGGGTGAGAATGAACCAATTATATATGTGTATCTATAACATAAATATATACGGTGAACAAGTAATCAGTGGGTTGGCGTTGGCGGTGTGATTCGAAAACCATATGGTCTGGACTCTGTCTAACCAGTTATTAGTCACTGCTGATTAACACATGAGCCCAAGGGGTTCTGGATGAAACACTGGGCCTCATGCCCTGTTCATTATTAACATCATTCACTTCCACGTCCACAAGGTCGCACTCTGTTGAAACTATTTCCTCTTTGACCTTTAGACCATACATCTTCAACTAGGTCACTTGCCTCCTGACCCAGAGCAAATACAACTTGGATGGCTCAGTGGTCATCACTGCAGCCTCACAGCACCAGGGACCTGGGTTTGATTTCAGCCTCTGGTGACCGTCTGTGTGGAGTTTGCACATTCTCCCCGTGACTGTGTGGATTTTCTCCGGGTGCTCTGGTTTCCTCCTACATTCCAAAGATGTGCAGGTCAAGTGGATTGGCCATGCTAAATTGCCCCATAGTGTCCAGGGATCTGCAGGTTAAGGTGGATTGGCTGTGCTAAATTGCCCCATAGTGTCCAGGAATGTGCAGGTTTGGTGGATTGGCCATGCTAATTTGTCCCATAGTATCAAGTGACCATGCTAAATTACCCCATAGAGTCCAGGGATATGTAGGTTAGGTGGATTGGCCATGCTATGTTGCCCTATACTGTCCAGGGATCTGCAGGTTAGATGGATTAGCCATGCTAAATTACCCCATAGTGTCCAGGGATCTGCAGGTTAGGTGGATTGGCCATGCTACATTGCCCTACACTGTCCAGGGATCTGCAGGTTAGGTGGATTAGCCATGCTAAATTGCCCTACACTGTCAGGGATCTGCAGGTTAGGTGGATTAGCCATGCTAAATTGCCCCATAGTGTCCAGGGATGTGCAGATTAAGTGGATTGGCCAGGCTAAATTGCCCCATAGTGTCCAGGAATGTGCAGGTTAGTTGGGTCAGCCACAGGAAATGCGGGGTTAGAGGGATGGGGTGGGTCTGGCTGGGATGCTCTTTGGAGAGTTGGGGCCGAATGGTCTACTTCAACATGTAGGGATTCTATAAACCTGCCCAGTATCCGTTCCACAATTGATGCCCCTTTTCCCCCCCAGTACGATGAACTCAAAACCCACTCCCCCAATGACAGTCTTTACATTACGTTGGTTCACGTGACGTGGGCATCACTGGCAGGGGGCCAGTATTTGTTGCTCAAATCCAGGTGCCCTTTAGGAAGGGGATGGTGAGCTTGTGGTTATCAATTGGGAGTCAAGTTTGAGGGTCCTCAATGGTGGAGTGGGAAAAGGAAAGAACTGCACCGGGGGCACCGAACCATGTGCCTGGCTGTGGAAAGGCATACCTTGGTGCAGCGGTGCCTGCTGACCTTCGGAAATGCCTCTTGCTCCTGGTCTGTGCTGTTCCAGTCCTCGGGATCGTCAATAAAATTGAAACGGTTGCTCAGCAGGTCCTGAAAGTCAAACATCGATGTCAGCTTGAGATGAATGATCTTGCTGTAAAAATAAGAGTTAATCTGTAAACAGCTACTGAGCATGTGTATAAGGAACTGTGACATCATGGCAAGGTATCACATGGAACAGGAGCCTGGGGTTCCAAAAGATGTCCTCTCTCACCTTCCTGTATACATGGTCATGTCCAATTATGCCAGCACAGAGTCAGTCCCCTAAACTGAGGGGATTCTAAATCTCCTGGTTAATTTTTTTTCATTTTCTCTTTATTTTCTCATGTTTTCTTTTTTTTCCTGTTTATTTTAAAAAATATATTACCCCTACACTACTGCCTAACTGCGGTAGTGCTTATTTATTCCCCCCACACCCATGTTGTGTGCGTGCAGGTGTGAGAGACACGAGGTGCAGGAATCTTTATCCAATTCCCACCACCAGGAACAAAATAAACACCCGAGTGGCCAGTGACAAGCAGTGCCCTTCACGTCAAAGGGCAAAATCTTCTGGTTATATTGGTCAGCCAGGGCTCCCTGCTTGGACCAGGTTAATAGCCCCCAATCAGGGAACTCAGATTCTATGAGGTCGCCTGACTGACCTCATTCCAATCACTACAATAGATAATCATAATTAGCTTATTCAAGACTTGAACCTGCCTCTCCTGCCTCAGAGGTAGGAACACCACTACTGCACCTCAAAAGCTGCTATCCATGCATTATAGGGTTGGCCTAATCTGCAAACAGTTTAATAGGTTCCAAACCATTTGTTCACCCCACAGGCGCCATGTTGAAATAGGACGTATCAAAGTCAGCATGATGGCTACCCTGCCCACATCGTTCCTCAGGAAGGGCTCAAAGGTCATCACCTCTGGCTTCTCCTCAGATTACCCTGGAAGGTAAAGGTGAAGCTAGCAAAAGTGGTGTTGGCCAAGCTCTTCCTGTTACACAAGTGAGGTGTATGAATTTCAGTGGTGGGGTGGTGTACATGGGTCAGAAGCCCCAAAGACTGCAGGGTAGAAACAATCATTTTGCATCTTCAGCTGGTCACATCAGGCAAGGGTCAGAATGCACTGACAAACCCCACAACACTGCAGCCAACATTAGACTGGGACTTTACTCATTGGAATTTAGCAGAATGCAGGGGAATCTTATGGAAACATATCAAAGTATGAAGGGAATAGATAAGATAGAAGCAGGGAAGTTGTTTCCACTGGCGGGTGAAATTAGAACGAGGGGGCATAGCCTCGAAATAAGGGGGAGCAGATTTCGGTCTGAGTTAAGCAGGAACGTCTTCACCCAGAGGTTGTGAATTTGTGGAATTCTCTACCCAATGAAGCAGTTGAGGCTACCTCGTTGAATGTTTTTAAGGCAAAGAGAGATCAATTTTTGAACAATAAAAGAGTTAAGGGTTAGGGTGAGCGGGTGGGTAAGTGGAGCTGAGTCCATGAAAAGACCAGCCATGATCTTATTGAATGGCAGAACAGGCTCAATGGGCCGGATGGCCTACTCCTGCTCCTAGTTCTTACGTTCGTATGTTAATCTGCTTATTTTAAAATTTAAACAAACCTAGCAGTTAACTGGCAGTCATCATTAACTGACAGATTTTCCATGGAAACTCCTTGACCAGAAAGTGCTTACAGGAGTGAAACCTTGTAAGGAGGAGTCCTGAGGTAATTGAACACTTGGTGAAATCCTGCATTTCTATTATTACCAAATTGCGCTAATTAACCTCTAAACCATAGTGCATTTTACTGAAGCTCTACACATCACCAATTCATCACCAATTAGCACTTTCCTCTCATGCAGAATGTTAGCTTTCCCCTTAAAGCGGTATTCTTGCAAAGTGTCCTGATGAGTGCAGAGGAAAAGCTTCAACACAAGGTGCCCTTTTGTTCAATGATGCTCAAGTTAGCTTCCACTTAACATTACCGTGTGAAGGCGTGAAAATGTGAAAATTTACAATTGGCATAGTCAAGGCAAATAGCAGAGAGGAAAGGAAATTTGGATAGACAGGAGGGAGAGAGGATTAAGAGGATGCGCTGATCGATGAAGGTGAAATGGTTGAGAAGAGGTTTGGTGTGACTGACATCGGGCAGTTGGGCTGAACGATCTGTCCTTCCTGCCCAATATTCTGTTTAATTCTACGTAAAAGTCACCTTTCTGTTCAAGGGTATTTGCCGTGTGTAAAACTGCATTGACTACCATTGAAAAGTAACAAATTAACGGTGATGTATCCTGAGGCTTACAACACAAGTTCTCTCTTTCCAAGATTCAAAGAAGAGACTTACATAGGGATCCAAAACGTCCACAGTACTATTGCCCTCTCGCAATTGGTGTAGCTGGGATTGTAAGCTGTCAATCTCTGCTTCCTTCCTGGCCAGCTCCATCTGAACATTGTCCAATTTCTCTTCCATTGCCCAGACCTGCCGCCGATACCTGCTGTTATCAACCATGCTTTGGGCGTAAGCAGTCTGTGCCTCATCGCGGGCCTTTACTGCCTGTTGAGGAGAGATATTTAAGACATTGACAGCAAACTCAGCAATTGCTGGAAAAGTTCAGCAGGTCTGGCAGAACTTGTGAAGAGAAACCAGGGTTAACACTTCAGGTCCTGTGATCGGACCTGAAACGTTAACTTTGATTTCTCTCCACAGTTGCTGCCAGAGCTGCTGAGTTTTCCGGCAGTCTCTGTTTGCATTTCTGACTTACAGTCTCCACAGGTCAGTCAGTTTTTATTTAGGATAATAATGTGCTTACAGGAGCGACAAATTGTAAGGAGGAGTCCTGAGGTAATTGAATACTTGGTGAAATCCTGCATTTGTGTTATTACCAAAGTGCATTAATTAATTCTATACCATAGTGCATTACTGATGCTTTGTAACAGTATTAATTCATCACTGTAGCTGAATATTAATTCAGCACTATAATAGCATGAAGTAATGACTATAGCAAAGAGCATTAATTAGCCTCTGTAACACAGCAGTAAGTCATCTCTACAGCAGAGTACTTGAGGTTCAATGACTCTTTATTAGATCAGGTGCTGAGCAGAGCAACATGTTTATTTTGTAAGGGTCACGCCTCCTGGGATCTGATCAACAATAGGCAATCGCTACAAACATGAGACAGGAACAGAAATAAGAATAATATTCAAACTCTCTGCTTCCTCTGCCTCTACAGGGAAAGCACTCGAAAGGCAGGGATGGGGGGAATGCTCTTCAGGGCAATGGTGCAGACTCGATGGGCTGAATGGCCTCTTTCTATACTGGAGGGATTCTGTGACAGCCAGGATTTTGACCTGGTGACTATGAATGAACAGCAACATAAGGAACACCTTGGAGGGGGATTTGTGGGCAGTGGGTGTTCCTTTGTGTCTGCTGCCCTTCTAGATGTAAGAGCTCATGGGTTTGGAAGGTGTAGTCTAAGAAGCCTTAGTGAAGTGTTGCATTTATAGGTTAAAAATCACACAACACCAGGTTAGAGTTGCAACAACCACCTGATGAAGGAGCAGCGCTCCGAAAGCTAGTGCTTCCAAATAAACCTGTTGGACTATAACCTGGTGTGGTGTGATTTTTAACTTTGTACACCCCAGTCCAACACCGGCATCTCCACATCTTGGCATTTGTAGGTGGTACTCACAGGTGTAACTGGTGAAGGGAGTGAGTGGTGAGGGTGCTAGATGATGAAATGGTTCATTCTGAAAGGTTATGGGATAGGGGACAGTATTGCTGACGACAGCCATACCTTGTCTCGCTCCTTCTCCACTTCTTCCAGTTGTTGTAAAATGCTAGCAATCCTTCGCTTGTGCATCTGGCACTCTTTCAGGAGCATCGCAGACTCGAGTGCAAATTCTTCTTTCTCTTTCAGGTACTGGAATTGGATAAGGTTTCTTTCAGGAATGAATAATATACATGATAGTGGAACACTGAGGGGTATGACATATACATGTGGTCCTGGACTGAGTTACACGGACAGTCTTAATTCCAAATCCATTCTCAATTTCCGATGAGTTTGGAGGGACGACAGTTGACCAAAAGCAGAGGTCATAGAATCATTACATCACTGTTATTACATCACTGTCACTGCATCACTGTCATTACATCACTGTCACTGCATCACTATCATTACATCACTGTCGTTACATCATCGTCGTCATATCATTCATTACATCACTGTCATTGCATCACTGTTATTACATCACTATTGTTACATCACTGTCATTATATCACTGTCATTACTTCACTGTCATGATATCACTGCCGTTACATCGCTGTCATTACATCACTGTTATGGCATCACTGTCATTACATCACTGTCATTACATTACTGTCATTTTATCGCTGTTGTTATGTCACTGTTATTACATCACTTTTATTACATCACTTTTATTACCTCACTGTCATTCCATCACTGTCATTACATCATTGTCATTACATCACTGTCATTATATCACTGTTGTTACATCACTGTCATCACATCACTGTCGTTACATCACAGAGCTGGTTAGTTAGGAAGTAACTAGATTAGTGAGATGGTCTAAAGTCAGTGGAATCCAAATGATCCCTGATGAAGGGCTTTTGCCCGAAATGTCGATTCTCCTGCTCCTTGGATGCTGCCTGGCCTGCTGTGCTTTTCCAGCACCACTCTCCCGACTCTGATCACAAGCATCTGCAGCCCTCACTTTCGCCTAATGGAATCCAAAAGCCCAGGGAGTACAAATTCAAATCCCACCATTGCAGACTGCTGGGTTTAAGCTGAATTCATGAGAAAATCTGGAATTGGAAGCTAAAAGCAGTGACGGTGACCATGTCAACTATCATCAATTGTTGCGAAAGCCTTAGGGAAGGAAATGTGTCATCCTTACCCGGTCTAGCCGACATGGAACTCAAGACCCACAGCAACATGGCTGACTGTTAACTGCCCAGAAAGCCTCTTCATTCAAGGGCAATTAGGGCTGGACACTTGTTAGTGATTCCCACATGCCATGAAGAAATTAGAAAAATTAACAACAAATTGGAACCGGAATATTCAGCATCTTGAGACTGCTCCGCCATTCAATACAATCTTGTCTGCCTTCCCTTCAACTCAACCCTCCTGCTTTATCCCCATTTCCTGAGGAAACAAAAATCTATCTCTATCCTGAATAAACTCAATGGCTCAGCATCATCCCCAGATCGCCGGGACAGGATTCCAAGAAGTCAGCATCACTTAAACAATTAGCTCACTGCTATCATGTTACCTTTTGTGAACAGGCTTAACTCAGGCTGGCACTGTGGTTAGCACTGTTGCCTCACAGCTCCAGGGACCCAGGTTCGATTCCAGCCTCAGGCGACTGTCTGTGTGGAGTTTGCACATTCTCCCCGTGTCTGCGTGGGTTTCCTCCAGGTGCTCTGGTTTCCTCCCACAGTGCAAAGATGTGCAGGTTAGGTAAATTGGCCATGCTAAATTGCCCATAGTGTTCAGGGATGTGTAGACTAGGTGCATTAGTCATGGGGAATGGGGCTGGTTGGGATACCCTTTGGAGGGTCAGTGTGGACTTGTTGGGTTGAATGGTCGGTTTCCACACTGTAGGGATTCTATCATTATCTGAAACCTAATAATAAAATAATGTACACATTAAATCCTATTAATAACTGATCCAATGTAGCAACATCCCATAAACACACCCTTGGCAAAGGCAAATTTAGTAAAATAGATTGTCTCACATGGAATTCTAACAGCAGGAAGAGAACCCCAGCTTTTAGCTGTAACAGACAGAGGAATAAGAGCTTCCACATCCAGCTTTAAGAACCAGGAAAGTCCTGTTCCTGTGGGTCTTTGACACCACCCATTCAGGCTGCTTCTATTGTTCCAACTTTAAAAAAAGACTCAAGGCCTCACAAGCTGTTTATTTTATTGACTTGGAGCAGACTGCTCAGTGTCCCTGTCTCAACCTCTCTTCATAAAAAGAACCAGGATAAAATACATCTCTTAAACCCAAGGTATCATCATGCCAGTGAGGCACTTTTTTTGAACTGCTGCACTCCCTGTGCTGTAGTACATCTATAATGTTATTTGGGAGGGAATTCCAGGATTCTGACACAGTGACAGTGAAGGAATGGCAAATATATTTCCAAGGCAAAGGTGAGGACTGCAGATGCTGGAGATTAGAGTCAAGAGAATGATGCTGGAAAAGCACAGCAAGTCAGGCAGCATCCGAGGAGCAGGAAAGTCAACATTTCAGGCAAAAGCCCTTCATCAGGAATGAAGCTTGTGAGCCAAGCAGGTGGAAGGGGGGGGAAGGTAACCAAGAGTGCAATAGGTGGATGGAGGTAGGGGTAATGGTGATAGGTTGGAGAGGAGGGTGGAGAGGATTGGTGGGAAGGAAGATTGACAGGTGGGACTGGTCATGAGGGTGGTGCCGAGTTGGAAGGTTGGAACTGGGGTAAGGTGGGGGGAGGGGAAAATGAAGAAACTGGTGAAATCCGCATTGATGCCATGGAGTTGGAGGGTCCCGAGGCGGAAGATGAGGTGTTATTCCTCCAAGTGTCTGGTGGTTAGGGAGTGGCGATGAGGAGGACCTGCATGTCCTTGGTGGAGTGGGAGGGGGAGTTGAAGTGTTCGGCCACGGGACGGTGGGGTCGGTTGGTGCGGGTGTCCCGGAGATGTTCCCTGACGCATTCTGCGAGTAGGTGCCCTGTCTCACCAGTGTTGCATCGGGAGCAACGGACGCAGTAAATGACATGTGTGGAAGTGCAGGTGGAAGCCTCCTTTGGGAGCCTTGGACAGAGGTGAGGGGGGAGGTGTGGGCGCAGGTTTTTGCAATTCCTGCGGTTGCTGGGGAAGGTGCTGAGAGGGGAGGATGGGTTGGTGGGGGGTGTGGACCTGACAAGAGAGTCACAGAAACACATTTCCAAGTCAGGATGGTGAGACACTTTGAGGGGAACTTACAGGCAGTGGTGCTGCCATGTATCTGCTACCTTTGTCTTTCTAGGTGGAAATGGTCATGGGTGTGGAAGGTGCTACTGAGTTACTGCGGAGCATCTTGTAGATGGAACACACTACTGCTACTAAACGGAATAAATCTATAAGGTGACGGCTGGGGTGCCAATTAAGCGGACTGCTTTGTGCTGGATGGTGTCATCCTTCCTGAGTGTTGTTGGGGCTGTACCCATCCAGGGCAAGTGGGGAGTATTCCATCACCCTCCTGTCTTGTGCCTTGTAGATGGTGGACAGGCTTTGGGGAGTCAGGAAGGGGAGTTACCTGCAGCAAAGGTTGTTACATTTCTTCAGTCCCTGCAGTGACTACATTTAAAGAATAAATTTTGTTGGCTTGAAAAATGTTTTGGGACATCCAGAGACTGTGAACAGGGCTTCAGAATCCCAAGACTTCCTTTCCTTATGTCTGCAGATAGAGAGATTACACTTCCATCGGGATAATGCAATATCTGACGCTGCGGCAGGGACAAGGGAGTATGTTTGTCAGTTCTCTTAAGGGCAGGGGCTGAAATTAACTCAAAATGTCAGCTAAAAGAATAATTAAGTATAGGAGCTGCTGTATGTGTAACCCTTGCATATAAAAGACCTTTAAGGACTATGGCAGTATGAGTGTAAAGGTGCAACTCCATCCATTCCAACTGCGTGTTGCAAGCAATACACGCTGAACTCAGCTGCTCCACTATTTTACAACTGTTCTACTGTTTTAAATAAACTAAACAACACGGTTAATCAATCCCTCGATTCTCAGGTCAATATAATTAACGTGACAGGGGTTTGTAGACCGCGAGGATACAGGGATTGCGATGAAAAGCAGACTCAGTTACCTTGTCTCGGAGTTCCTCTGCCTGGTGGAGTTCCATGGCAGTGTGATGGAACTTCTTGACCAACTCCTGTCTGTCCTCAAGAGCTTCCTTTCGATCCTGATCCATGATGTCCAGGAGAGCCTTCTCTGGGCTGAGGAGATTGTTCCTGACCTTTCGGGAGAACGAACAAGAGACTGAAGTTTATTTCAGCACAGGGAGCTCCACTTCCTCCACACTAATAACCATAGCACTGCTGCCTCACAGCGCCAGGGACCTGGGTTCAATTCCCGACTCAGGCGACTGACTGTGTGGAGTTTGCATGTTCTCCCCGTGTCTGCGTGGGTTTCCTCCGGGTGCTCCGGTTTCCTCCCACAGTCCAAAGATGTGCGGGTCAGGTGAATTGGCCATGCTAAATTGCCTGTAGTGTTAGGTAAGGGGTATATGTAGGGGTATGGGTGGGTTGCGCTTCGCCGGGTCGGTGAGGACTTGTTGGGCCGAAGGGCCTGTTTCCACACTGTAAGTAATCTAACCTAATCATACTCATGCTGTGGGGGCATGGCTTAATGGGGCAATTGGTAGAATTTAGGTTCAATTATACCAGTGTCTGCGTGAGTTTCCTCCCACAGTCCGAAGATGTGCAGTTTAGGGTGAATTGGCCAGGCTAAATTGCCCCATAGTGTTCAGGGATGCGTAGGTTAGGTGCATTGGTCAGGGGTATGGGATAGGGTAATAGGGAATGGTATTGGGTGGGTTACTATTCAGAGGGTCAGTGTGGACTTGTTGGGCCAAAGGGCCTATTTCCACACTATAGAGATTCGATGATTCTATTTTATTCATTGACAGGATGTGGGCATCACTCATAAGGAGCCAGCATTTATTATCCATTACAAAAAGGTTTGCTGGACTCAAAGTGTTAACTCTCTCTCTCTCTCCTCACAGATGCCACCAGACCTGCTGAGCTTCTCCAGCACTTTCTGTTTTGTTTTCTTGCTCGTGCCTAGTTGCCCTTGAGAAGGTGTTGGTGAGCTGCCTTCTTGAACTGCTGCAGTCCATTTAGTGTAGAGAAACCCATCACGTCTTTCCAGGAGGGAGTTCTAGGATTTTGACCCTGCAGCAGTTGAAGGAACGGCGATATATTTCCAAGTCAGGATGGCGAGTGGCTTGGAGGGGAACTTGAAGGTGGTGGTGTTCCCATATATGTGCTGAAAATGTGTTGTTGGTTAAAGCGCAGCAGGTCAGGCAGCATCCAGTGAACAGGAAATTCGACGTTTCGGGCATAAGCCCTTCATCAGGAATGAGGCCTCATTCCTGATGAAGGGCTTTTGCCTGAAACGGCGAATTTCCTGTTCCTTGGATGCTGCCTGAACTGCTGCGCTTTAACCAGCAACACATTTTCAGCTCTGATCTCCAGCATCTGCAGACCTCACTTTTTACCCATATATATGCTGCCCATGTCCTTCTAAATAAAAGTGGTCGTGGGTTTGGAAGGTGCTGCCTAAGGAGCTTTGGTGAATTTCTGCAGATAGTACACACTTCTGCTACTGAGCGTGAGTGCTGGAGGGAATATATACTCATGGTGGTGGATGTGGTGCCTACCATTCAGGATACATTCACATGGATGATGTCAAGCTTCTTGAACGTTGTTGGGGTTGCATCCATCCAGGGCAAGTGGGGAGTATTCCATCACCCTCCTGACTTGTGCCTTGTAGATGGTGGACAGGCTTTGGGGAGTCAGGAGGTGAGTTACTAGCTACAGTACTCGCAGCCTCTGACCTGCTCTTGTTACCACAGCATTTATGTGGCGAGTCCAGTTCAGGTTCTGGTCAAAGGTAACCCTCGGGAACGTTGATTAAATGAATCAAGGAGACTCGCTCAATCTGATGCGATTACAATTATAGTCTGTTTGACCCAGGGACATAGAGTATAAAGATGTACATGGAAACAGACCCTTCAGTCCAACTCGTCCATGCCGACCAGATATCCTAACCCAATCTAGTCCCATCTGCCAGCACCTGACACATATCCCTCCAAACCCTTCCTATTCATATACCCATCCAGATACCTTTTAAATGTTGCAATTGTACCAGCCTCCACCACTTCCTCTGGCAGCTCATTCTATACACGTACCACCCTCTGCGTGAAAACATTGCCCCTGAGGTCTCTTTTATACCTGTCCCCTCTGACCCTAAAACTATGCCCTCATGATGAGTGCATCGGCCCAGCTGAACGCACTCAGCATCAGCACACGCTTCCGTCGTCATGGCGAATACAGAATTGGTTGCTTTCCTTCACTCCAATGAAGGAATGCGGAGTGGCTGAGCACACTGAGGTCACTCGGGGTAAGTATCAGATCAGAGTGACGTGATTGAGGACCTACAGCTGTAACTCAGTGAGTAACACCATGACCACATAAACCTGAAGGCTGTGTGTTGATGTCCAGCTCTCAACCTTGCCACATGTCCCATTGCAGGAGATGTGAATTAGAAGCAGGAAGAGAAGATTGGGCCCTCTCCACCAGTCACTACATTGACGTCTCATCCAACTGTAGCCTCAAGACCACTTTCCAGCAGGTTCCTTTCCCATTCTTGACTCGTTTATGCATCTGAGTAACTTGAATATAACCCAAAAGCACAGCTCTCTGAGGTAGAATGGTTCAAGTACTATCAACTGCTCTTTATCTCTGTCTTAAGTGAGAGACCACACCCCCTCTCCCTTTCAAAGTGTGGTCCCTCAGACATGGATTTCCCCTTTGCTGAGGTTCGTTCTCCCAGCATTTCATAGAATCCCTACAGTGTGGGAACAAGCCATTCGGCCCATCCAGTCCACACCCCCCTCCAAAGAGCAGCCCACTCAGACCTAGCACCCCCGCCCCCATCCTATCCCTGCGTTTCACACAGCTAACCACAAGCTTGCATATTCATGGACACTATGGGACAATTTAGCGCGGCCAATCCACTGGACTTGCACATCTTTGGACTGTGGGGGGAAACTGGAGCACCTGGAGGAAACCCTCGCAGACACGGGGAGAATGTGCAAACTCCACACAGGTAGTCACCCGAGACTGGAATTGAACCTGGGTCCCTGGCGATGTGAGGCAGCAGTGCTAACCACTGAGCCACTGTATCACCCCCATTTACCCTGTCTGGGCCCTCAGAATCTTTTATGTCTCAATGAGATTAAAGATGTTGCAACAAATGAAGAGACATTCACATCCTGTTAACCTCCCAGTGTCGAAGTTAGTTACCTGTACAAAGTGTTGGAGCTCCTGGACTCTGGTTTGCAGCTGGTCATTGTCATGTTGCAATTTTATGACGCTTTGCCTGCTTGGCATGTTCTCAATGTCTTTCTTCAGCTTGTTGGAGATTCTACGGGCCATTAGACACTCCTCCTCAATCCCATACAATCTGCATCTCATCTGGTCAGTCTGGAAGAGAATTCATCGGTTTGACAAAGGCGAGGTCACCTCTGGCCTGATTCTTCATCAAGAATCCAACAGCAGCTGCTGGTGGTCGAATCATAGAATCACCACAGTATGGAAACAGGCCATTTGGCCCAACAAGTCCACACCGACCTTTTGAAGAGTATCCCACCCAGACCTATTCCCCCACCCTCCATTTACCCCTGACTAATGGACCTACCTACACATCCCTGGACACAATGGAGCAATTTAGCATGGCCAATATGCCTGACCTGCACATCTTTGGACTGTGGGAGGAAACCATAGCACCCAGAGGAAACCCACACAGACACAGGAAGAATGTGCAAACCCCACACAGACAGTCGCCTGAGGCTGGAATCAAACGCAGATCCATGACGCTGTGAGGCAGCAGTGCTAACCACTGAGCCACTGTGCCTTTCACGCGATGTGAGTGTCATAGGCAAGGCCTACATGTCTTGTCCTTCCTAATTGTATTTGAACTGACTGACTTTCAAAAAGACTTCAGACCAGGTAAAGGTGTTAGAATTCTTTCTGAAAGACACGAAGGTGTGAAACAGCACTGGGTCTATCTCTCTCTCTCTCTCTGTCCTGGTGTGAAACAGCGATGGGTCTATTTTTCTCTCTCTCTCTCTCTCTCTCTGTCCTGGTGTGAAACAGCACTGGGTCTATTTCTCTCTCTCTCTCTCTCTGTCCTGGTGTGAAACAGCACTGGGTCTATTTCTCTCTCTCTCTCTCTCTCTCTCTGTCCCGGTGTGAAACAGCACTGGGTCTATTTCTCTCTCTCTCTCTCTCCTGGTGTGAAACAGCGATGGGTCTATTTCTCTCTCTTTCTCTCTCTCTGTCCTGGTGTGAAACAGCATTGGGTCTATATCTCTCTCTCTCTCTGACCTGGTTGAAATAGTGAAAAAGTCAAGTAAAACCTGCCTTGTGGACTCTAACTTGTATTTTTAAAGAAATAAGTCCATTGAGTATATTTACAGAAGACATTCATTAGAGCTTGCCAAAGTACTTCTATCACGAAGAATAACATGTACCTGAAACAACAAAAAGACATGAACTATATTACACTGGACAAAAATACTGCGAAGTTTTTTGATTGCATTATGGTGGAAGGACTGTTATTATGAACTTCCTGTTTCGTTATTTTTCTAATTTATTAAAATGAGTTTTCACTTTTGAAATTCCATAATGGTGGGCTTCTTATTTCTAATTTCTTTTCCCCAAAGAACTTGCCCTGAAGCATGAGGATCTAAATACCTTTGTGGTGTCATTGCCGACCTGCAAACGTTTCACAGTATTCAACTCAGGACATGTGACAAGGAAAGTAATTATCAATTGTTCAGGCTGGCGCACCTACAGTCGGGTAAATTCAATAGATGCTGTGTCACTGCCTGGTTCGGGAACTGTGCCGTCTCGGAATGTAAGACCGTACAATGGATAGTCAGGACAGCTGAGAAGATCATCGGGGGTCTCTCTCTCTCCCCTCCACCACAGACATTTACATCGCATGCAGCATCCAAAAGGCTAACAGCATTGCGGAAGACCCCACACACCCCTCACTCAAACACTTCTCCCTCCTGCCATCTGGCAGAAGACACAGAGCATTCGGTCTCTCACGGCCAGACTGTGCAACAGTTTCTTTCCCCCAAGCCATCAGGTTCCTTAACACAGTATGATCAAACTCTTTCCCATCCGAAATTCTTTGCACGATTTTGAATTGCTGCTCAAACCGTGTCTGTTAATTATCATTCTCTTTTATGACACTGTAATTTGTGTGTTTTGAACTTTATGCTGCCTATGGTATGATTGTATAGTTTGTGCTGTCCATGTAGCACCCTTGGTCCTGGAGGGACGCTGTCTCATTTTTTGCTGTATTAGTTAATTATGGTAGACATGACAAATAAAACCTACTCTACTCTCTACTCTGTGTTGTCTTGCAGGATTTCTGATGTGACAGTTTAAGACTCTTGTTCCTTTCTCGATTACTCACGCACTCTGACCCTCTGACTGACTTCCTTCTAGATTCTCCTACATCACTGTATGTCCGTGGATGTCTGTGGTGAGGCAACATATAGTGGTGTTCTATTTTTAGTGCTGTTAGCTACTGGTCCTTCTCTCTTCACTTGAAGGGTTGTAAAACCTCATTAAAAATATATACAAACAGACACACCAAGCTGCAAAGAACAAAAAGTTAAACTAGAATCACTGCCTCCTCTTGTAAAAAACACAAATAAACATATAAATTAAACTTAACGTTGTCCATTATTTTTAACAATATATATCAAACAGCAGCCCCATTCCCATTTACCGAGTAAGATCAACAGATACAGCCACAAAATGGCTTCTCTTATCACTCGCACCATGTTACCCCTCATAGTTCCCCATCTCTGATCCCCTCATAGAGTTACACAGCACAGAAACAGGCCTTTCAGTCCAACCAGTCAATGCTTAACATAATCCCAAACTCAACTCGTCCCACCTGCCTACTCCTGGCGCAAACCCCTCTAAATCTTCCCTATTTGAAATAACTGTACAGAAGCCGGTGTCCTGTCACCAAGTCATCCTTTATTTACTTGTGCACAGTAACACTGACTGTGGGTCAGCCTGCTCAGAGTCAGTCCCTGAACTGAAGAGATTCGGAATCCCTTGTTTATACCTTTTGCCCAGGGCTCTCTGATTGGCCCAGGTCAACATCCCCAATCAGGGATCTCAATATCAATGTGATAAATCTGGTTCCAATCACTACACCATCCATGTACTTACCTAAGTGCCTTCTAAACATTGTAACTGCACCCACATCCACCACTTCCTCAGGACGTTTATTCCACAGAAGAACCACTCTCTGCGTTAAAAAAAAATGCTCCTCATGTCTTTTTTAAATCTCTCACCTCTCACCTTAAAAATATGCGCCCAGTCTTAAAATCCCCCACCATAGTGGTATAGACACTTCCTATCAACTGGACCTATATCCCTCATGATTTTATAAATCTCTATAAGGTCAACCTCTCAACCTCGTCCAATCCAGTGAAGAGAGTCCCGTATTTCTCATTTGGACGGGTAGCATCACCTGAAAGCACAGCGTGTACCCTGCTCTACCTCAATGCTGAATCTCAAAACCCCTCCACTGCCCTCAGTGTTTATGTTTCTGAGGAATAAACACTCCATCTAGTTAAACATTTGAAAGGCTGAAGCCATGTTTGCAGTCTGTCAGTGGTGCATACCAACTGCACCATCACAATTTGGAAACTAGATGGCACTGTGTCCATTTTGAAGTCACCCGGCAGGTCAGAGTGCCAATTCTACCCCTTGGTCGACCTCTTAAAGGAAGGATATTAATAAAGCTGGAAAGGGTTCAGTATAGATTTACCAGGACGATGCCAGAAATGGAGGATCTGAGTTACAAGGAGAGGCTGAGACATTTTTCACTGGAGTGTAGAAGGTTGAGGGGTACCTCACAGCAGCCTATAAGGTCATGAGGGATATAGATAAGTTGAATGGCAGGTGTCTTTTCCCCAGAGTGGGAAGATTAGGGGGCATTCTTTTAAGGTGAGAGGCCAAAAGATTTGAAAAAAACATAAGGGGAAAATATTTTTACACAGAAAGTGATCCATGTGCAGATCGAACTTTCAGAGGAAGTGGTGGATGTCGGTAGAGTTACAACATTTAAAAGACATTTGGATAAGTACATGAATACGAAATGTTTGGAAGGTTATAGGCCAGGAGAGGGTAGGTGGCACTGGTTTAGTTTGGCATTATGGTCAGCATGAAGGGTTGGATTGAAGGGTCTGTTTCCGTGCTGTATGACTCTATGACCACTCTCCCATCTCATTGACCCTCCTGATCCCACCCAACATTGCGTCCTCTGCCACTGTCCAACAGCACCATGGACCTCTCCTGTTCACGTCATCCCTCCTCCAAGACCCTTGCTCTGGGTGCTCCTGACCCATCTGTGGACTGCGTTTACCAACCTGTTTCCGAGGAGATCAGACATTAACCCCCTTCCCAGTTTGAAGAAAACCCTACAAACACTTTGAGCTAGAGAAAGGTGCACCTTGTTACAAGGTCGCCCCGTAAGTTTATGTTTGATTGATTCTTTAAAGGAGATATTCTCTATTTGCCTTAGATGTGAAGTATTACTCAGAGGGCACACATGGTGGCGCCAATTCCTCTGTCACCACCAACTTGATTTGCAGGTTCCTTCGGGGCAATCAGTCGTGGTTTGCAGAGCATCTCAGTGCAAACGATGCATTGTGTGTGATTTTTCTTGTTTGTTTATTCATCTGTGAGATGCGGGCACCGCTGGCTGGGCCCAGCATTTATTGCCCACCTATTGTCCTCCTTGAAGGACATCAGTGAGCCAAATGGGGTCTTAACAGCAGTCAGCAATGGTCACGTGGTCATCATCAGGCTTGTTAAAAAAAAATAAAAATCCAGGTTTTTGATTCAATTCAAACTTCACCATTTCCCAGGGTCAATCTACCAGAACATTCGCGTGGAGCTCTGCATCACAAGTACAGTGGCAACACCACGGCATCTCACAGAATCTCTACTTTGCAGCAAGAAGCCATTTGGCCCATCGAGTCCACACTGACCCTCTGAAGAGCATCCTGGCAGCCTTGCATTTCCCATGAAGGGCTTTTGCCCGGAACGTCGACTCTCCTGCTTCTCGGATGCTGCCTGACCGGCTGTGCTTTTCCAGCAACACACTCTCGACTCTAATCTCCAGCGTCTGCAGTCCTCACTTTGGCATTTTCACCTAGCATGCATATCCTTGGACACTATGGGCAATTTAGCACAGCCAATCCACCTAACCTGCACATCTTTAGACTGTGGTAAGAAACCCACGCAGATACAGGGAGAATTTGCAAACTTCACCCATTCCTTGGGTGGAATCGAACCTGGATCCTTGGCACTGTGAGGCAGCTTTGCTAACCACTGAGCCACCCATAAAATTAAAATCTCACCACCTGGCTTGGTGGGATTCAAACCCATACCTTCAGAACATTCACCCGAGTTGCAAGATTACCAGTCCAGTGCCATGACCACCATCTGCCCTACTGTCCAGTGTTCCCTGTGAACTGTTCCAATCAGAATGGGTGAACTGCGATGTGGCACACTTGCCTTTATTGGTCAGTGCATTAAGTATAGGAGTTGGGATGTCATGTTGCGGGTGTACAGGACTGTGGTTAGACTGCTTTTGGAGTACTGTGGTTTGATTCAGGATATCTGGTCAGCATGGATGAGTTGGACCAAAGGGTCTACTTCCATGCTGCACATCTCTATGACTCTATTAATTTAGGAATCTGGTCAATATGGACTGTTGGACTGAAGGGTCTGTTTCTGTGCTGTATAACTCTGTGACACGATGATTATTAATTTAGGAATCTGGTCAGTATGGACTGTTGGACTGAAGGGTCTGTTTCTATGACTCTATTTGTGAGGAGTCCACTCTGTGCCAATACAAAAGGAAGGTTCAGCCACTCTGGCCCCTCACCTCCAGCTGCAGCTCCCGGCTCCTCGACACCGCCATGCTCTTCTCCTCGTTGAGCTGGGCGTAGCGCAGAGCCAGCAAGTAGTTCTCCTCCTTGATCTTGTTGAGCTCGTTGTTGTGGAGGTTGAACTCCTCCTTCAGCTTGCTGTAGCGTTCCTGCAGGCTCCTCAGCTCCAGGTGGTCGTGGCTCAGCTGCTTGTTACTCTCCTGCAGCATCTCGCACTTGCTGTGAAGTTGGTGGATCACCACGGCCTTGTCCCTCAGTTGTTTCTGCATCTTGACCGCCTCGCCCATCAGGAACTGCGTCAACCCCTCGTAACCCTCTTCGACTGCGGGAACAGACAGAAGAATCATTTCACAACATCGATAACCTGAAAGGAAACCTGCTATCATCACCCTGGCTGAATGCCTTAATCTTCTAAAGGTTCCTTCATTCCTATGGACTGGTGGCTAATGTGACTGATCCAGCTTTCAGCAGCAATCTACACACAAATACCAGCCCTCTAATCAGCTGATAAAATCTGGTTTAGCAGATTGTTAAGGTTAACTACGACTGATGGATATTAATTGAACTATTTCACACAGAAAGTGGTGCATAAAAGCAATGAGTTGCCAGAGGAAGTGGTATTGCATGGGGGATGACCTTACAGCGGTTTATGCAATCATGAGGGGGTATGGACAGGGTGAATAGTCACGGTCTTTTCCCCAGGATAGCAGAGTCCAAAACTAGAGAGTACAGGTTTAAGGTGAGTGGGGAAAGACTTAAAAGGGATCTAAGGGGCAACGTTTTCACACAGCGGGTGGTGCTTGTGTGGAATGAGGAAGTGGTAGAGGCTGGTACAATTACAACATTTAAAAAGACATTTGGACAGTACGTAGATAGGAAAGGTTTAGAGGGATTTGGCCTGGATTCAGGAAAATGGGACGAACTCAGTTTAAGAAAGCTGATCTGCATGGATGAGATTGGCCAAAGGGTCTGTTTCTGTGCTGTACGACGCTGTGTCTTTGCGCACATCTAAACAGGGGATAGCTGTCACACAGGGAGGAGGGAAGGAGAGAGCTGTAAGATTGAGTAAGTAAATAAGCTCTGCACAATGGAAAGCAATGTATCTTTTGGGCTCCGTCTGTAATATTCTCATCTTGGGTGGCACAGTAGCACAGTGGTTAGCACTGCTGAGACCTGGGTTCAATTCCCGCCTCAGGCAACTGTCTGTGTGGAGTTTGCACATTCTCCCCGTGTCTTTGCGGGTTTGCTCTGGTTTCCTCCCACAGTCCAAAAATGTGCAGGTTAGATGAATTGGCCATGCTAAAATTGCCTGTAGTGTTAGGTATAGGGAAACGGGTTTGGGGGAGTTTGCGCTTCGGAGGGTCAGTGTGGACTTGCTGGGCCGAAGGGCCTGTTTCCACACTGTAAGTAATCTAATCTTCTTTGTTAGAAGGCTGTGGATTCAAATTCCACCCAAACTGGCACTCCAGAGAGAACGCTTCACGGTCAGAGCTACTTCTTTTGATGAGATGTTAAACCGAGATACTGTCTACTCTTTCAGGTAAATGTAAAACATCCCAATGCCGCTATTCTGAAGAAGTGCAGGAGATTTATACCTAGTGGTGTTGACAACATTTATCCTCGCACCAACATTACATGGTCAGATTAACTCATCATTATCACATTGTTGTCTGTGGGAGTCTGCGGTTCTGCACACTGTTTCCTACATGACATGACTGCAATTTGACAGCTGTAGAGTACCATGGGACAGGCTGCGTTCAGGAAGGATGCTATATAAATGCAAATCTTCCACCGTCACCTCATGAATGTGCCACACACTGCAAACCTACAGCACCAGAAACACTTGCCACAACAAGAGCATCACATTTCAGCATGGGAATGGGTGACACGGTGGCTCCGAGGTTAGCGTTGCTGTCTCACAGCGCCAGGGACCTGGGTTCGATTCCAGCCTCGGACGACTGTGTGGAGTTTGCACACTCTCCCCGTGTCAGCGTGGGTTTCCTCCCACGGTCCAAAAGATGTGCGGGTTAGGTGGACTGGTCATGCTAAATTGCCCCATCCTGTGCAAGGATGTGTGGGTTCGGTGCATTAGTCAGGGGTAAACGTAGAGGGGGTAGGTTGGTCTTTAGAGGGTCAGTGTGGACTTGTTGGGCCGAATGGCCTGTTTCCATACTGTGGATATTCTACGATGATAGAAGATCAATTCTGTTTTTATGTTTAAGGTGTACAATGTATCTTCTTTCGCCACAACAATGTCACCTTTCAACACCTCTCCCCTGAAAAAGGTTCACACTGCACACGTGCAATGTACTGCACATGCTCTGTGAAATGCCCTGCCAATAACAAACATGGCGGCACCCAAATGAGCACAATAATTATGAGTGATTGGGACAAAGTGCCATTCTGGCAGGGGAAGTGCACAGATTTGTTTTGCACATGTGCGCAAAGAAAAATACCAGAATTCCAGTCAAAAGTCAATGAACTATACAGTTGTTTCAGTCTAATACTCCTGCATACCTCTTTGAGGAACACAGTGGTGTAATGGTGGTGAGGTAAGATTAGTTGCCCAAAGTAATGTTCCAAACTAATGTGTCACGGTGGGATTTAAACTGAAATAATAAAACCTGGAATTGAAAACTCCAGGTTGACCATGAAGCCATCACTAATTGCTGCAAAAACCCATCTGGTTCACTTCAGGGAAGGAATTCTGCCATTCTTACCTGGTCTGACCTACGTGACTTCAGATCCACAGCTTAACCACCCTCTGAAATGGCTAGATAAGCCACTCAGATGACCAACTGACAATCTCACTAGATTATTAATCCACAGGCCCCAGGGTAATGTTGTAAGGACCTGGGTTCAAATCCTGCCATGGCAGATGCTGGAATTTGAATTCAACAAAAATCTGGAATTAAGAGTCTAATGATGATCATTGGAAAAAAACACATCTAGTTCACTAATGCCCCTTCGGGAAGGAATCCGCCGTCCTTACCTCATCTGGCTGACAAAGGTGTTGGGACGGAAGTTGAAAAGAGAGGTGCCAGGCAGGTTTTTCACACAAAGGGTGGTGAGTGCCTGGAATGTGCTGTCAGAGGAGGTGGTGGAAGCAGACACAATAGCAGCATTCAAGAAGCACCTGGACAAATATATGAAAAGGAAGGGAGTAGAGGGATAGGGATCCTGTCAGTGAAGACAGTTTCAGGATGGAAGCGCAAAATGTGTAGGCCCAGCCGGGGAGGGCTGTTCCTATGCTGTGTTGTTCTAGCCTCGCCTACGTGGGACTCCAGGCCCACATTGAAGTGGTTCAAATGGCCTCTCAGTTGGAGTAGGCAATGGACTATTGGTATTACAGGACTAGGCAATAAATGCCGGCCCAGTTTGTGGTGCCCATATCCCATGAAAGAACTAATAATCGATGCTGGAGGACAGATTCTGGTCCCTGTGCGGCTGAATTCCAATATCAGCACTGTGGCTCAGTGATTAGCACTGTTGCCTCACAGGGCCAGGGACCCCGGTTTGATTCCAGCCTCGGGTGACTGTTTGCAAATATCCCTGTGTCTGCGTGGGTTTCCTCCAGGTGCTCCATTTCCTCCCATAGTCTGAAGATGTATAGGGTGAACTGGCCATGCTAAATTGCCCATAGTGTTCAGGGATGTGTAGGTTAGGTGCATTGGTCAGGAGCAAATGGAAAGCAATAGGGGAATGGGTCTGGGTGGGATACTCTCCAAACGGTCAGTGCAGACTTGTTGGGCTGAATGTCCTGTTTCCACTCTGTAGGGATTTTATGATGAATATCTTGAATCAGAATAAAAGAAGTTCATTCAATATGGATGTAGGTTTGCTCGATGAGCTGGAAGGTTCATTTTCAGACGTTTCGTCACCCTACTAGGTAATATCTTCAGTGAGCCTCTGGACAGCTTCATCCTGAGTCTCACTGAAGATGTTGCTGAGTATGGTGATGAAACATCTGAAAATGAACCTTCCAGCTCAGCGAACAAACCTACATTCAGAACCTCAACCTGAGCTACAAATCTTCTCAAAACTCACTTCATTCAATATTTCAAATCCATCCTCCAGAACTCCGATGAGCAATAAAGGACTTTGAGCATATATAGGTCACTGTGCTTGCTCTCCCACTCAGTACTACCTTCCTGTCTGTGCCCAATAATCCTTGACTCCCTCCCATTGTAACTAATCCCTTTGCTTTTACATCCATCTTATGGTGCAGGAACCAGCACTCAGTTAAGCATTTCCACATTTAGAGGACAGATTGTTCGAAGTGATTGCTACAGTTGCTGTGTACAGTCAGAAATAAAGAAGGAATTGTCATAGTCAAACAGCGAATAATTAGTAGTGCAGTTTGGGCTCAATGTGAAATGAAGTATAGTCCAATTGCTCTGTGCAGTAAGAACTTTGGTGAAAGTTTAGGTGTTCAGAAAGATAGCACAGTGGCTCAGTGGTTAGCACTCCTGCCTCACAGCGCCAAACCCTGGGTTCAATTCCAGCCTCGGGTGATTATCTCTGTGGAGTTTGCATGTTGTTCCTGTGTCTGCTCCAGTTTCCTCCCACAGATATGCAGGTTAGGGTGGACTAGCTGTGGGAAATTGTCTGGATTAGCCACTGGAGATGCAGGGCTATGGGGGCGAGTCTGGGAGGGATGCTCTTTGGAGGGTCAGTGTGGACTTGTTTGGCTGAACAGTCTGTTTCCATACTGTAGGGATTCTAAGACTCAAAATAAGTTTTTTAAAAATTTATTTACTTGGCAAGGGTGTCGCTGATTGGACCAGCATTTATTGTCCATCCCTAATTGCCCAGCGGGCAGTTAAAAATCAGCCACATTGCTATGGGTCTGGAGTCAATTGTAGGCCAGATCAGATTCCTTACAGGCCCTTCGGCCCAACAAGTCCACACTGACCCTCCAAAGAGTAACCCACCCAGACCCATTTCCCTCTGACTAACGCACCTAACACTCCAGGCAATTTAGCATGGCCAATTCACCTGGCCAGCACCTCTTTGGACTGTGGGAGGAAACTGGAGCACCCGGAAGAAACACACGCAGACACGGGGAGAATGTGCAAACTCCACACAGACAGTTGCCTGAGGTTGGGATCGAACCTGGGATCCTGATGCTGTGAGGCAGCAGTACTAACCACTGAGCCACCATGCCACCCATAGATAGCAGCTTCCTTCACTAAAGGATATTAGTGAACCAGAGGTAGTATATTAGCGTGAAGAGAGGATTGGCTAACTAACAGAGAGAGACTTGATGTAAAGGAGACATTTTCAAAATGGCAAGTGTTTATTTATAATATGTATTACTAACTTGGATGAGGAAAGTGAAAGTACTATCGCCAAGTTTGTGATAAATGAGAAAGCAAGTGGAGAGGATGACACAGAGGGATACAGACAGGTTTTGCGAGTGAGCATAAACTTGGAAGGTGGAATATAATGCGAAGAAATGTGAGGTTAGGCACTTTGGCAGAAAGAATAGAGGAGTTGAATATTATTTAAAGGAAGAAGGACTGCAGGAGGTGACAGAACAGATTGATTCAGGCCTCGTGCATAAATCACATGAAGACTAGTATCAAGTTCAACAGATAACAGAGAAGGGAAATGGAACATTAGCCCTTATTCCAAAGGTAAGGGAGTATAAAAATAGGGAATTTTTGCTTAGAACGATAAAAAGCATCCGTTAGACCAGTGCTGAAACACTGTGAACAGTTTTGGGACCTTTTAACTCAGGAATTGGAGATAATCCAGAGAAGATTCACTTGGCTGATCCCATATGTGGAGGGTCAGGTGAGGTTGGTTAGGTTGAGTAGGTTGGGCCTACTCAGCTTTCCATACAGGAAAGAGAGAGGGGACTTTATTGAGACACACAGGATTCTTAAAGGATTTGACAGGGTACACACGGAAAGATCATTTCCGCTTGTTTGTGGGTCTAGGACCAGAGAATGCAATCTCAGAATAGGGGTTGCATAAATAGGACAAAGATGAAGTGGAATTTCTCCCCTCAGAGAGCAGAGAATTGATAAAACTCAGTACTACAGAAGGCTGTAAAGGCTGGGTCATGAAGTATACAGAGGAACCTCAATTATCTGAAGGACATAGGCAGGGAATATTTCATTCGGATAATTGAATTCTAGATAATTAAATGCTGGATAACATAGTGTCGTGACCTTGTGATCTTGCCAGATAATCCGATATTCAGAAAATTGAATGCTGGAAATTCGAGGTTAATCTGTATTCAAGGCTGAGATAGACAAGTTTTTTTAAGAGCAAAGAATTAAGGGAGAAAAGGCAGCAAAGTGGTGTTAAGGATTATCTTTGTTGCCCATGGTGATGGTTATTGGGCCTGATCTCTTTGAATGGAGGAGCAAACTCGATGGGCTGAATGGCCAACTTCCACGCATACATCTTAGAGTCATAGAGTCATAGAGATGTACAGCACGGAAACAGACCCTTTGGTCCAACCCGTCCGTGCCAACCAGATATCCCAACCTAATCTAGTCCCACCTGCCAGCACGCGGCCCATATCCCTCCAAACCCTTCCTATTCATATACCCATCCACATGCCTCTTAAATGCTGCAATTGCACCAGCCTCCACAACATCTTCTGACAGCTCATTCCATACACGTACCACCCTCTGCATGAAAAAGTTGCCCCTAAGGTCTCTTTTATATCTTTCTCCTCTCACCCTAAACCTATGCCCTCTAGTTCTGGACTCCCCAATCCCAGGGAAAAGACTTTGTCTATTTATCCTATCCATGCCCCTCATAATTTTGTAAACCTCTATAAGGTCACCTCTCAGCCTCCGACGCTCCAGGGAAAACAGCCCCAGCCTGTTCAGCCTCTCCCTATAGCTCAGATCCTCCAACCCTGGCAATATCCTTGTAAATCTTTTCTGAACCCTTTCAAGTATCACAACATCTTTCCGATAGGAAGACCAAAATTGCACGCAATATTCCAACAGTGGCCTAACCAATGTCCTGTACAGCTGCAATATGACCCCCCCAACTCCTGTACTCAATATTCTGACCAATAAAGTAAAGCATACCAAACGCCTTCTTCACTATCCTATCTACCTGCGACTCCACTTTCAAGGAGCTATGAACCTGCACTCTGAGGTCTCTTTGTTCAGCAACACTCCCTAGGACCTTACCATTAAGTGTATAAGTCCTGCTTAGATTTGCTTTCCCAAAATGCAGCACCTCGCATTTAGCTGAATTAAAATCCATCTGCCACTTCTCAGCCCATTGGCCCATCTGGTCCAAATCCTGTTGTAATCTGAGGTAACCCTCTTCGCTGTCCACTACACCTCCAATTTTGGTGTTATCTGCAAAATACTAATTGTACCTCCTATGTTCGCATCCAAATCATTTATGTAAATGATAAAAAGTAGAGGGCCCAGCACTGATTCTTGTGGCACTCCACTGGTCACAGGCCTCCAATCTGAAAAACAACCCTCCACCACCACCCTCTGTCTTCTACCTTTGAGCCAGTTCTGTATCCAAATGGCTAGTTCTCCCTGTATTCCGTGAGATCTAACCTTGTTAATCAGTCTCACATGGGGAACCTTGTCGAACGTCTTACTGAAGTCCATATAGATCACATCTACTGCTCTGCCCTCATCAATGTTCTTTGCTACTTCTTCAAAAAACTCAATCAAGTTTGTGAGACATGATTCACCACGCACAAAGCCATGTTGACTATCCTGAATCAGTTCTTGCCTTTCCAAATACATGAACATTCTGTCCCTCAGGACTCCCTCCAACAACTTGCCCACCACCGAGTTCTTATGGTCTGAAGACCACAGAATGTCATCATGATGGGTATCGCTATTGGTGCTCCTCAGCATTAACCCTTTCCGACCCATTTACTACAGGAAGAAGCATAAAGAAAAGGAGTTCGGAACTGGGATTCTCAGAAAGCAAAGCTTCGAATCTCAAACACGAAAATGGAATGGGTCTGTCAGTGAATAAGGAGCACAGCACTTGCCACACGTTTCCCATTCCCACTCGGCCTGAAACCAAATCACCAACAAGGAGGGTCAGCTACAACAGGAGGGGATTAACAAACTCAAAAAATAGAGTTGGGCCAGTGAGTGGTTTTCTGCAGTGATTGTTAAGATGGCAGTGAGGTGGATTGTAAAGAGAATCAGGTGCAGAGTGAGGGGCGCGAGCTGGTCATTATCACATTAGTAACTGAGTTTTGGTAGAACAGAAAGTGTCTATTGTTGAAAAGAAGGCACATTTTGTCAAAGCTCTCTTTAGCAAGAGTACTGATGTGTTACATTTTTACACTGTGCGAGAAGAGAGTGTTGAAAGTTTGACCAGTGGACGCTGGTGGTGTGTATGTGGACCCCAATACCGCTGAGTGTTTGAGGTGGTGGGTATGTGGACCCCAATACCGCTGAGTGTTTGAGGTGGTGGGTATGTGGACCCCAATATTGCCGAGTGTTTGAGATGGTGGGTATGTGGACCCCAATACCGCTGAGAGTTTGATGTGATGGGTATGTGGACCCCAATACCGCTGAGTGTTTGAGGTGGTGTGTATGTGGACCCCAATACCACTGAGTGTTTGAGGTGGTGGGTATGTGGAGCCCAATACCGCTGAATGTTTGAGGTAGTGGGTATGTGGACCCAATACCGCTGAGTGTTTGAGGTGGTGGGAATGTGGACCCAATACCGCTGAGTGTTTGAGGTGGTGGGTATGTGGACCCCAATACTGCCGAGTGTTTGAGGTGGTGGGAATGTGGACCCAATACCGCTGAGTGTTTGAGGTGGTGGGAATGTGGACCCCAATACCGCTGAGTGTTTGAGGTGGTGGGTATGTGGAGCCCACTGCTGCCGAGTGTTTGAGGTGGTGGGAATGTGGACCCCAATACCACTGAGTGTTTGAGGTGGTGGGTATGTGGAGCCCAATACTGCCAAGTGTTTGAGGTGAATTGAAGGGAAAGCTGGGTGAGTAAAGGTCATGTCACCATTATCTCCTTGGGCTCCTCTCTCTCTCATTAGAAAGAGATGACTGTTGGTGGTTTAACCTGAGGGTCACCATGCCTCAGGGTAGAGCTGGGAATGCCTTAACCTTGAGTTGGTCCTGGAACTGACCCGGTGATCGCAATGCACCATGAGCCAGCCAACCGAGGTATCCTCTGGACTCAATACCAAGTTTAATAATTTTAAGGCCTGAACTCCTCCCTCTACCCCACACACTGGGCCTTGTTGTCACATGGTCTGCCATTTCACACTACCTATTGTTAGCCACTAACAGTCTCCATTAGCAGTTCTTCACCCTCCCAGGCAGATCGTTGTCCACTCCTTCATTTGTCCAACTGGTCTTCTCTCTCTTTGGGCTCTATGCCAATCTATTGTTTACTCCCTACCCTCTATGTTCTGCAGATAAACCTCGCTACCATCAGTTCTGAGGAAGGGTCACCGTTCCCAAAACATTAACTCTGATTTCTCTGCACACATGCTTCAGACCCACTGAGCTTTTCCGGCAACTTCTGCCGTCTTTTCTGATTTAGAACATCCGCAGTTCTTTCGGTTTTTAACTGAGCTTTCCATGTTAGTCAATACGTGAGTGAAATAACCGCACCGAGGCTAGTATCCCGTCACAAAGTCATCCTTCATTTACACGTGCAACATACACTGGCTGTGACCAGCCAGCTCAGAGCCAGTCCCTGGAATGAAGGAACTCTCTGAATCCCCTGGTTATATACGTCAGCCCAGGCTCCATGACTGGCCCAGTTTAACAGGCCCAATCAAGGGTCTCGCAGTCACTAAGATCCACCTGGTTCCAATCACTGCAACGTCAAAGCCCCGGGGCTGGAAGGAGATGGTGAAAGAACGAGAGGGCGAGAACAACAAGGTGGGGTGTAAACAGCAGAGATCAGTCGGACTGAATGGCCTGTTCCCAGGGGATTCTGTGAAATTCTGCTCGGAAGGTCAAACAAGACTTACAAGGGATGTGTCAGCTCCAATAGCAGACACAACGAAATTCCCTGTTCATGCCAAAGTGCATCTCAGGCATTCCAACAGGCCTCGACCTGTTCTCCCTTGACACAGCTGCTCAGTGGAGTATACCCCAGCTCCTGTTATTCAGCAATGCGGGTTACTCTGCAGTTACCTCCCTCCAGTACACCTGGATTCTTACACACCCAGTGACCTCTGCATAGAATCTTTATCATACAGAAGGAGGCCATTTTGGCCCATTGTAGCCACGCCAGCTCTTCGATTGCTCCACAACATTTTTAGTTCCATTCCCCCTTTCCATTCCATATTGCAAGTTTCTCCATCTTCATCTTCAATATGTATCCAATTCCCCTCTTATGGTTGTATTAGATTAGATTACTTACAGTGTGGAAACAGGCCCTTCGGCCCAACAAGTCCACACCGACCCGCCAAAGCGCAACCCACCCTTACCCCTACATTTACCCCTTTACCTATCACTACAGGCAATTTAGCATGGCCAATTCACCTGACCCGCACATCTTTGGACTGTGGGAGGAAACCGGAGCACCCGGAGGAAACCCAAGCAGACACGGGGAGAACGTGCAAACTCCACACAGTCAGTCGCCTGAGTCGGGAATTTAACCCAGGTCTCTGGCGCTGTGAGGCAGCAGTGCTAACCACTGTGCCACCGTGCCACCCACATATGTCTCATAAAATCCATGAGCAGAGTAGAATTCCTCCAGTATGGAAGCCCATCGAGTCCACACAGATCCTCGCGAGGAGAATCACACCCAGATCCAGCCCAGCCCTCTAGCCCTCCGTTTCCCATGGCTAGCCGACACATCCCTGGACACTCTGGGGTAATTTCCCACGGAGAATCCACCCTAACCTGCACATCTTTGGACGTAGACAAGGGGGGGGGGGGGGGCTGGAGGAATGTGCAAATGCCACATACGCGTGGAATCGAACCTGGGTCCCTGACGCTGTGAGGCAGCAGTGCTAACCACTGAGCCACCGTGTCACCCCAAAAGGAGGAGTTGTCTTTCTGCAATATAAAAATATCAAGCCTGAATCAAGCCAGTTTTTTAACCCTCACCCTTGCTGTGAGTTGTGGCTTTTAACCTGAACAGAATGAGCAGCAAGTCCCCAATAGTCCAAAAGAATTCACCTCAGTGAAACCTGTGTACATACTGAACTGCCTTCCCAGTCTTTTCCTCCATCCATAATACCAACATTTTTTTTGTCTATCCATGTGTGTAAGGGGAGTTTTCACAGGAACTTAGGGTATTTAATGGTAAAGTTATAGCTCATGTATATTGTTTATCTGCAGCTACACCATTCAATTGTTATAAACAGTCATAAAATCATAGAATACCCACGCTATGGAAGTAGGCCGTTTGGCCTATCAGATCCACACTGACCCTCCAAAGAGCATGCCACCCAGACCCACCCCATCCCTGTAACCCTGCACATCCCTGGAAACTATGAGGTAATTTCCCACAGCCAATCCACTCTAACCCGTATCCTAACCTTTGGATTGTGGGAAGAAACGTGGGGGGAGTGTGCAAACTCCACACAGACATGTTCCTGAGGCTGGGACCAAACTTGGGTCCCTGACGCTGTGAGGCAGTAGTGCTAACCATAGGAAACGCACGCAGACACTGGGAGAATATGCAAACCCCACACAGTCAATCGCCTGAGGTTGGAATAGTAGCTTAGCACCATGAGGCAGCAGTGTTAACCACTGAGCCATCATGCTGCCCACTCTGTACTGTCCAGAAACCTGGTCCATGCTTTCTGTCTAAAAAAGACAAGTAATTTCAGGGGTTTTCATAAAATCTTTAACTTCTGTGATAACAATGG